>NC_052358.1:17662938-17820950 GCF_009727055.1 Benincasa hispida
CTCTGACCTTGCGCTGATCCGAATGCCTTGCCTTTGTTTTGGCTTGCCCCCACGTGTGTCATGCGGACACCCAACTACGAGCAATCCACTCTTTCTCAGACTAAACTCATACCTATTTGGCAGTGGAGTTGCGGTCATTTATTTATGCGTTGATCCTGGTAACTTACTTTCGTTTTGGCTTGCCTCCACGTGTGTCATGCGAACATCTAACAATGGGTAAGTGCCTTTCATAACTTAACTCTTATCAACATGGGTTTCTCCTTGTGCCAATAGTGGAGTTGTTATTCTCAATTTTTTTTTATAGAAACCAAATAGCAAAGTCGAAAATAAATACCTCACCCCCAAATTTAAAATGTGGCAATGTCCTCATTGCCAAAAGGTTAAAATAATTCATGCGATGGTCATAGAATGCGTTGTAAAGGGAGTTTGAAAGAAAGCTAGCAAACCCCTAACTCCGAGAAATATTTCATGAGGTGACTATCTTAAGACTAAGTTGACTCTAGTGTATACGAAAGAAATAGAAGCATATTTTTCATCATTGAAATCATACTTGGCAAAGAACAAAATGCGGTAAACTACTAAATTTATCTATGTCAAATGATTGTGGTGATTAAAGAGGATACAGTGATAAAACTTGTAAAACTAACATGCAATGTGATAGCACAAATTTTGAAATAAAGATAAGGAAGAGTACACCCTCAAATTTTGCGTTGTTGCCTGCATCGTATTGACACATCCATCTTTGCGGCGATCTCTCTTCTTTGGGTTACGGTGATGGAGTAAGATAAGTACTTCTTCGTGTAATATCTTCGCAATCCAGCACCTTGATCATTGCAAGAAAAAAAAAAGAGAAGGTCAAATTATTTTAAAACAAAATAAAACTCGTTATCGCATTTTTTTTTATTTTTATAAGTAAAAGTAAGTAAGATTCAAATAGCTAAAAATTGAGAGGATAAAGTGAAGATTTCGAATAGTGGTGAAGAATTGAAGAGTGATGTTTCCAAAAACTTGCATCCCTTATATGTTGCGATCATTTGATAACGCAGGGACTACTTATTTCCGACTGGTTTGTTCACGTCTATGGTGGCTTTTTTCTCTTTTCATTGTCCTCTAGGATCTTTACTGCCTTAATCTGGAGTTTTTCCCCATGAATGCTCATTATAATTTCCCCCTTGCACACATCAATTTGAGAACGACCGGTTGAAAGGAATGGTCATCCCAATATGATGGGCGCATTTTCGTCCGCTTTATAATCCAAAATGAGGAAGTCTACCAGCACGATGAATTTATCGATTGAAATTGTGGCATTTTTCAACTCTTCTTCAAGATGTATTCGAGATCTGTCCGCGAGTAGGAGAGTTTCCTTTGTGGGCGTAAGTGTACCGACATTCAATTATTTGAAGATTGACAACGGCATTATGTTTATACTTGCCCCAAGGTCGCATAGTGCTTAGCCACTGAAGGTCCCTCCAATAGAGCATGGGATCGTGAAGATTCCTAGATCGCCCTTTTTAGGTGGGATCATAGCATTTTGCGCTGCAGCCACTATTGCGATATTTTCTTCCTCATTTTGTTCCTCCTTCAATCTTTGCGGAGTCACTGGAGGTTGGAATTCTTCTGTCTCAATATCTAGAGGCTTAAGTGTGGACGCAACTTCAGGGTCTGTTTTCTCGAGCTTATCCAAACTACAGGTCAGCGGGTCTTCAGTTATCACTGCATTCAAGTTGGTCACAATGCACTTCTACCCTACTTCCGCAGTCATGTCGTCAATTAGCAAAGAGACTGCCAAGCATTGTTCCTTCCCGTTACCCCCAGCATTGCGAGCGAGCTCAGTTCAGCTTGGCAATGCTCCTTGCGGTCTATTTTTCAGCTCGCCTGTAATTTATCCCATTTGGATTTCGAGATTTCTGATGGATGTAGCTTTCTGAAGCACTGATTCGTTTTTCTCAATATATTGCTTCAGTAAGCTCTCTAAGGATGAAGATTGTGGTGGTTGTGAGCTGCTAACTTGGCTTTGCGCTGGACCGTTGTTTTGCAGGAAAAATTCGGGTGGCCCTCCCTTTTGTGCCACAGGTTGAAAGCTTTTTTGTTAATTTTTCCACGCAAAATTTGGGTGATTTTGCCACCCAGGGTTATATGTATTGGAGTAGAGATTATCTCTCATGAAGCATACCGACTGCGGGTTTGTTGGGCATTCCTCCATCGGGTGAGAATCACCACAAATGACACAACTTGTGGTCGTTTGACTGATTGCGCTGACCAGCCCTTTTTTCGCTCCCGTATTATTAATTGCGATACCTTGTATTAAACTCATCATCACAGTCATTTGATTTTGCAGGGATGCGATGAACTCATTGTTTGTGTCATTTTCTTTGATTCTTAATTTCTGATCACTTTCCCTTCAATCCTCGTGATTTTCTGAAATGCGATCAAGTATACTCTTAGCCTCCTCATATGTTTTTTTCGAGCAGACTACCAGCGGTCTGCCAAGAGGGGTTCAATCCTTGGTAGAAAATCTCCATTTGCAAGCAGTCTGGTAAGCCATTTTGTGGACAGTCTCTTACCAGTCGCTTGAACCTCGCCCAAGCATCGCTGAGTGATTCGTCATCTTCTTGTTCAAATTTTTCTATTAATTTCCTTCTCCTAGCATTCTCAATTGGTGGGAAATACTTCTTCATAAATTTTTCCACCACCTGTTCGCACGAAGTTATCTCTCCCAATTTGAGAGAATATGCCCAATTCCACGCCTGATCACACAAAGAAAAGGGAAACAGATTAGTCGAACTTCCTCGGTTGAGATATTTAGGAACACAAAAGTGTTGCAGATTTCAATGAAGCTCCGGAGGTGGGCGTGCAGGTCTTCGCCATGCCTTCCTCCAAACTGTCCAGCAGCCTGGATCATCTGCAACATTACCAGCTTTATTTCAAACCTCGATCCATCTAACGTCGACCTCATGATTCCTGGAGAGAAATTGTAAAGGTTAGGTGATGCGTAGTTCTAGATGGGTCTATCGCGGTAATTTGCCAGAAGGATGTGGTTGGCCATTATAATATTCGTATTAGAAGCCCTTGCGTCCGGTTGCTCCATCATTCTTGGAGTTTCTTCCTGTTGTTGTTGGTTGTCTCTTAATCTTCTTCTGAATGTCCTCTCAATCTCCGGGTTGTAATTCGCCAGAGATTGAGAGTTCTGCAAAGGAATCAAAAAAATTATCGTTAACAAACTATTTTGTCGAAGTCCCCGACAATGGCGCCAAAAACTTGATGCTCGTATTTATGAAATGGAAATATGGATGATATGTATTGGTGGATTTACGTTGTGCACTCAAGTTTCCCTAGCGGAATTCAAGTGTAAATTCCTCTGAGTTTCCTAGTAAGTCCATGGTCGAACACAGGGACTTGTGAAAATAGATTGCGTCGGTAATTTTGATGGAAACTTTGCGGTAACCAGGTAAATAAATAAAGTGTTTGGTCTGTTGTTTGCGTTGATGAAAAAAGAAATAAATAAATGTGGCGAATTTGAGAAAAGACAGTTGCATTGATAGATGCAATAAGTATGCGATGAATGAGTTGAAAAGATCTTTAGCTAGCGTTACTCGGGAATGCATCAGACTATGCGATCATGTTACTACCATGCAGAGAAAGTCATTTTCCAATGTAAATGCGATGCTCCTAAATCTAGGACGCATGTGTTGAATGCAAAATGTCCATAGAGCTCATCCCTAAGTCTCTACTCTTGTCCTATGCGATGATGCAAAATGCATGAAAGCAAGGTGACCGCATATAATCATATCCTATCTCTAGGATGCATGTGATGCGTTGATAACAAATAGTGCTCATTCCTAAGCATCTATCTTTTGTTTATGTGTTCTAATCTGACTCTCCCGAGCATAGATTCTAACCTGATCTTCCCAAGCCTAGATCCTGTCCTTAGACTACACTCCCTAGTATCTCTAATGGACGAATGAAGCATATATAATACAAGATAATCGCACAACATGAAGATTCTCTAGTTGTGCTAGCTAAATGCTTCTCAACCCATTCAACTGATTTAGCTACTCATGCATAAATAACAGAGAGTGAATAGATATAGAGAAGTAGATTCCATTTCAATAAATGAATGGAGTACAAAATGGAAGTTAAAGGTAGAGAGCCTGGTAGCAATTCCTTGCTGACCGAGGCTTTTACACTGTAATCTCTATTTGGTTCTAAAGACGTTCTTGCTTCCGCAGGCGTCGGCCATCTCTCTGTCCTTGAAGCTTCTGACGCTCTCCCAAGCTTACCGAAATGATCTACCGGCAAAACCTCCTCTCTCGCGTTCGCCTTACAATGAAAGAAAACTATGAACAAGAACGTATGAAACTTCAAACTAAAGAATGGTGAACCCCTTTTCTGAAGGATGCCTCTGGTATTTATAGAACATCTAAGGTGAATGGCAGCTTCTCTCTCATGATTGCACAGATGGGACGGCTTTAATTCCTGACTGATGTGCCGAATATTTGTCACCGAAAAGCTGAATGTACTTGTGATCGTTAGGCTGTCAACTTAATTCGCATTCAACTATCATCAACTTTCTGTCTCATCGCGATTAATTAACCTTTCACCTAGATGCACCCACCATGTTGTGCTAACCAAGTTGCGGCAATCCTTCTCGGGCGAATATTTGCGAACATGGTCACCGCAAATACTTGTGGTGATGTTGCACTTAACCAATGATTTCCTATGATCGCAATTTTCGCCTTGTGTTATCGCATATTCTGCACAAAAAATACAAAAATCAATTGTTCTAATGCGATGAACGCATGCGATCGCAGTATTATGAAATTGATGCCTAATGGACACAATTTAACATGTTTTATCAACATGATAACGTGCATTTCTGCCCGTTATCACATTACAACACTTGTAAACTTCTACAAAGCGGACCGTATCTGTAGTGTCACTTGGATCAGGTATCTCACCTTAACCTTATACTATAGACCTATTTAGGTTATCACTTAAGGCATGATCCACTTATATATCTCATATACATGCTTAAGTTTATATATGATAATCATGAAACTTTGTTTATTGGATATGAGTAAATGCCATAAGGAAATAACTTTTATTTTATTCATAACAATGTGTATATTACAAGCTACGAGACTCTGGAGAATTAGGACACCAATCCCTACAATCTCCCACTTGTTCTAACACCTCAGGAGACTAATGTACAATACAAGATAAAAACATGTATAATATACAATAAACTAGGGCATACAACAATATCATCTCCCACTTGCCCTAGAAAATATGTCGCATGTCTCGAACACCCAGACCCTCCAGGTGACCCTCAAACACTTTAGCCGTGAGAGTCTTTGTAAAGGGATCAACAATGTTGTGCTCCGACGCGATCTTCATGACTAGCACATCACCACGATACACAATCTCTCTGATCAAGTGGTATTTTCGCTCTATATGCTTACCCCGACGATGACTGCAAGGCTCCTTCGAATTTGTCACAGCCCCACTGTTATCACAATAAAGAGTGATCAACAAATCCATATTTGGAACAACTTTCAAATCTGTAAGGAATTTCCTCAGTCAAACAGTTTCCTTCGCTACTTCACAAGCGGCTACGTACTCGGCTTCCATAGTGGAGTCCATGATGCATCCTTTCTTGATGCTTCGCCATACTACAACCCCTCCATTCAAAGTGAACACTGACACCGATGTCAATTTGGAGAATCTCTATTGGTTTGAAAGTCAGAGTCTATGTATCCTGTAAAGATTAGATCCTTATCTCCATACACGAGCATGTAGTCCCTCGTTCTCCGAAGATACTTGAGGATTTTCTTGACCGTCGTTTAGTAATCAAAACCTCGATTGGATTGATACCGACTGAAAATCCCTACTACATAGCAAATGTTGGGTTTGGTACACAACATTGCATACATTAAGCTTTCTACAGCTAAAGTATAGGGAATCCGTCTCATCTCCTCAACCTCTTGAAGTGTCTTAGGACATTGATCCTTAGACAATATGATTCCATGCCTGAAGGGTAAGAAACCCATCTTGGAATCCTGCATCCTATACCTAATCAACATTTGATCGATGTACGATGCCCGAGACAAGGTTAACCTCTTGTTCTTATGATTCCAAATAATTTTGATCTCTAGAACATACTGTGTCTCACCCAAATCTTTCACTTGCAACTGCGCAGTTAGCCATTTCTTAATGTCAATTAGATACCCTACATCATTCCCAATGAGTAGGATATCATCCACAAACAATACCAGGAAAGCTACTGAGTTGTTGATGATTTTCTTGTAGATACAAGGCTCATCAACGTTCTAATCAAAGCCAAACGACTTGACCGCAGTGCCAAATCTAATGTTCCATGATCTAGATGCTTGTTTTAGCCCATAAATGGACCTATTAAGCTTGCAAACCTTTTGTTCTTGATCTAGAACGATGAACCCCTCTGGGTGAATCATATAGATGGTCTACTCAAGATTAGCATTAAGAAATGCAATCTTGACGTCCATTTGCCATATCTCATAATCATAAAATGTGGCTATGGACAGGAGGATTCTGATAGACTTGAGCATGACAACAGGTGAGAAAGTTTCCTTATAGTCAATTCCCTCGACCTAGGTATAACCCTTTGCCACGAGTCGAGCCTTAAAGATTTGCACCTTTCCATTTACACATCTCTTTTGCTTATAGATCCACTTACACCCAATAGGTCTTACCCCTCAGGCGGATCCACAAGCTCCCAGACATTATTGAAGTACATTGACTCCATCTCCTGGTTTATGGCTTTAATCCATTCATCTTTGTCAACATCCTCCATTGCTTTCTTAAAAGACAACGGATCCTCGACCTCATCATTAGAAATGAAGTTCTGGGCTTCAGTCAAACCCATGTAGCGAGCCGGTGGGTCTATAACCTGTCTCTTATACACATCTAGATGTGTATAAGAGACAGCCACTACATCGAGGCAGTCTCAACTCTTGAGCTGGTTGACTAGATGTACCGACCTCAACAACTCTTGTTGACCTGTTAGTCTGTCCGACAACTTTTGTTGAACCCACAATAGTCTCAATTTCACTAGAAATCTCACGTAAAACTAGCTTACTTTATGGCTTATGATCCTTAATGTGGTCTTCTTCCACGAAGATAGCATTTATAGAAACAAACACTTCGTTCTCACTCGGATCATTGAAGTATCCACCTCTTGTTTCCTTGGGGTAGCCTACAAAGAGGCAAACTTTCGAACGCGGTTCCATCTTCTTTGGGTTAGTCACAAGCACATGTACCAGACACCCCAAATCTAGAAGTGGCATGGTCTCTCCACAACTCAAAAGATGTTTTAGAAACACTTTTTGAGGGAACGTTGTTCAGGATATAGCATGTAGTCTCCACTGCAAAACCCCAAAACCAGTCTAGAAGATGAGCATAACTCATCATAGACCGAACCATGTTCAACAAGGTTCTATTTCTCCTTTCCAATACACCATTCTACTGAGGTATACCTGGGGTCGAGAGTTGGGACGCAATCCCATGTTCTATCATATAGTTCTGGAATTAGAGGTCCATATACTCTCCACTACGATCAGATCGTAGTGTTTTTATCTTCTTACCTAACAAGTTTTCATCTTCAGCCTTATACTCCTTGAACTTGTCAAGGACTTCAGACTTATGTTGCATTAGGTAAAAATACCCGTACCTTGAATAATCATCTATGAACGAGATGAAATATTCATACCCACCTAGAGCCCTAACACTCATCGGACCACAAAGGTCTGAATGTACAAGCTTCAAGGCTTTCTTGGCTCTATAACCTTTTCCAGTAAAAGGTCGTTTGGTCATCTTGCCTTCGAGGCATGATTCACACATCGGCAAGGAGTTTTCTTCTAAACTCTTTAGAAGTCCACTTTTCACCAACTGCTCAATCCTATTAAGGTTGATCTGACCTAACCTTACATACCAAAGATGGGCGTTTTCCTTAGGAGAAACCTTTGGTCTGTTAGCTATTGTTGTCATACTAAACATTTCAATATTAAATAAGGCTTTTATGACTAACAGTCTTAGTACATATAAGTTACTTTCCATTGAACCAAAACCAATCTCCATTCTATTCTTGAAAATAAACATTTTATTCTCAGAAAAAGAGACAGTATACCCTTGTTCAATGAGACAAGAAACTTAGATTAAGTTCCTCTTAATATGAGGAACTACGAAAACATTATCCAGTAATAGATAACGTTTCTTATCCAAAAATAACTTCAGTCTGCTCACAGCAACAACTGAAACAACCTCAGCAATGCCGACTTTAAGAGTCATCTCTCTCTGTGGCAACGTTTGCCAAGAACTAAATCCTTGGTAAGAGGAACTGACATGATTAGTAGAATTCGAATCTAGGATCTAAGCAAAATCATCATTCTCTACCAAACACGTCTCTAAGACCAATAAATCACATTTACTATCTTTAGACATCTTTCTCTTTTGAAGAGTAGTGGGATCTATATTAAAACCTAAATAAGCTTCATGTTGCATGTCAGAGAACACTTCTCTTCTATGAACTTCAACAGAGTTAGCAACAATTGCTTCCTCTTCCTGAAGTTTAACTTGAGAACTGACACTACTGGTTTTGTCATCCATCCCTTTGTACTCGAAATGTAAGAATTGACATTCAAACAAATCTTGCAATGAGTCCATGATCTCGCGTGCAATGACCATGTTCTCAACCCTTTTGGCCAAAACATCAGATATGTTAGCCAATATGTAAAGTCGGGCCAAACAATTAGCTTTCATCCATACCTCATATGCATTACGAACATTTTGCGGTGCATCAAGGGGGGACTTGACGACATTCCTCAACCATGGCAAATTCGAGGTTGTTTGCCACGAAATACCTTTTACAAGATTCTTTCCACTGTATGTATTAACATGAACCCCATGTGACATCTAGTTTCGCAATGATGCTTCAAAGGTTTAGGACAAAAGCTGTCGAAAAGAGGTCAATTATCCCTCCTCTGAATTAAGAAAATCTCAACCAGTCATTAATACCATAACAACTCTTACTTCTATAATGACTAGCCATCATTGATTTGATCAATAGATCATTAACTTACTTAACAATCTCCAGTAATTGTGACCCGCCATTTTAGGCCCTAGAGATCCGCCCCAAGCAGCCAATCCAAAGGAAAAAAATCTGATTGGGGCAAAACCTAAAGCGACCCTATCCATTTCTGGACTTCACCTTGATCTTGACCAACTGCACAAAACCCATCCAAAGGGGGACGCTCCTAGGACACCACGAGAGAGTAGAAAATGATCCCACGGTGTGAACCAATGATAGAGACCGTAGGATGCTTTGACACACACCTTTCACCCACTTACTATAAACACACTATCTGTCCACCTTGATATTAACTCATGCAAACACCATCCGAAGGGGGATGCTCCCAGGGCACCACGAGACCAAGCATGAATCTCACGGTGTGAACATTCAGGGAGAAATATGAGTAGAATCATCGACATATCAGATACATCTCTTCCTCCCACTGAGTATTTTATAACCTAGGGTTTAGTTTACTTAGAAAAAACACGACTAAGAATTTTAACTAAGTGACTTTTTAGGTTTGCCCAAGAGTAACTTTTACCTTGGATAGTTAAACAACTTTTGATCATCATCCATTAAACTCTTTAACGGAGTCTTTGACCAACTATCGCATGCTTGTAGAAAATCTATCTAATTCACCTTTCCAGGTAGGTTCCCAGGTAGGGGTGTTCCGTTACCGTCATCTTAAAAACCCCAACCTAGACAGAACCCGCCTTTAGACAAAAGGTCCCTTATAGATAAATTTAATACAATTTTAATGTTTTATGCCAATCAATTTAATCCTATTAAATCGATTTAAAAAGATTAAACTAGATTACTAATCCCATTAGAACCTTTGAACTTAAGTCTATGTCAATCCAATTTTAAAACCTTTTTAAAACCATGAGTTCATCCTAAGTCCGCATGCAACTCTGAATTATCGATTTTAGGTCTAATTTCCTTTATAACACTTATAATCGGAAACAACCAAAACTAACCACGATGGAAAGATAAACACATGAAAGGCATTCATAACGTTTATAAACAGCCAAAGTGTCATGCTCAATGCATTGTTCATTCATTGCTATCTTTTTATATAACACTTATACAAAACAACAACGAAACAAGTAAAACATGCTTCCATACACCCTTATACTATAACGCTTATAATATAAAGATGATGCATCATAATGCTCACTATATGCACAAATATAACTATTATATTTTCATGATGCATGCGCTTGCTTTCAAGTAATTTCTTCATGCTAGATTATAATACTTCTAATACATGATGCATGAAAAATTGCACAACCTAAGGTGGGTTTTAAATCTATATGTCAAACATTTTTCCATATAAATATCATACATCACATGTATAAAAAAAAACAAATGTTTATGAACCGAGTAAAATTGCTTCAAAATCCTAAAAAACAAGCTAACTATTACAAAACAAAGGAGTCTCCAGTTCAAACAGACGAACCGGGTCTTAAAACGTCTAGACGAATCAATGTCTCCACTGAGCGTGCACCAAACACCCTGCGATCCTCTACACGAAAGAACAAACGCTTTGCTCAATCGTTTACCTACACTTCCAGAGCCAAACGATCGTTTAGTAACGATCATGTACCTTTTACTATGCGATAAAGCACGAGGTACACGGTCGTCTAGCGCACCATGCACAACGCAAGCCTTATACGATCATCTAAACGACTACAATGCAATGAAGCAAAATCGTCTAAACATCGCTGAGCGAGCGCCTTGGTATCGTATACCGCGTGATCGTGTAGTTAGTGACTATGCGATGAGCATGCTAACTACACGATCGTTTAGCGTGCACCTTCTTCTAAACGATAAGTATCAAATGCTCCCACTACGATCGTCTATCTTCAGCGTCTATGTGATCGAGCAACCAATGCTATGCGATAGAGTAAACGATCTATCCCATCATTTAGTATTAGCTAAACGATCGTTTAATGAATACTACATGATTGTATAGAAAAATCCCAACGATCGTTTACCTGAGGCTACACGACATGACCAACTCTTGATCTTCTTCTTCACTGAGAACCGTATCTCCATACTTCGAAACTTCATCACGAACGACTCGACTAACTCAAATACTTTGAATTACAGACTCGATAGAATGTTAATTAAGCCAAAAAACATAGGGGCCCTTACAAATTAACACTTTGTAATTTGCATAAAGCTTTATACCAAAGGCAATTAAACCCAAAAACATTCATCAACGCCATTCATAAACGCATTTAACAATTAAACACAATGCAGAAAACCCACTACAACTGTAAAAGAAGTTCAAAATAGAAGTGAAATTTGGAATATCAGAACAACTTGGCTCTGATACCAATTAAAGGAAATTGGACATGAGGATTTCCATGAGCAGCGGAAGGATCATTCCAAATTTCATTCATATATGAACATACACAATTACAATTACAAATGGAAACAACAGGTTATGCACAAAACAGAAATTACAGCATGCTTTACTATAGGATCAAGGGAAGAATTCACATACCTTTGAAGACTCATCTTTAAGAATCCTTGATCATAAACGCTCGATCAACCTGCAAGACTGCAACACTCGTACACCAAACTACTACACTGCACAATCCACAACAATCTCGAACACAACGATCACCCAGATTATGAACACAACAAACGCAACGATCTTATTTACTTGACAACCTTTCCGTGAGTAATTTCCAAAGAAATGAATTCTCAATTCAAGAACTACTAAATTTAGGAAAATAATTTTTCTTTTATCTCACGGTTACCATGAAACCACCATAGTTGTGGGTCTTTAGTGGAGTGTACAAAAAATTAACGAATATTGACTAATTTGGTTAATGAGTTTAGCCAATTAATCTCATATGATTGGAGTTTCTGATCTGTAGGTTCATGAGGTCCCCTTCCTAGCTCATAAAGGGAATTGAGGTAACTATGTCTTGAATTGAGTTTGAAATGTTCAAATTCACTTAGGAAAATAATATAATGTATAATGATACATTATAATATAAAGTTTATATTTTATTTCAACTTTATAATATAAATTTGATTTTGGATATGATTCAAAATTAATTTTTTGGAGAATTAAATATTTGAAGGAGTTCAAATATTAATTTAATTTGAATTGGATTCACATTAAAACTATAGGTGAAAATTAATGTGTATTTGATGCACATTAAACTATAGGTTACAAGAGAAATACAATTGAATATGATTCCAATCTAGGCTAAATTAAATATTTGATATTTAATTTGGTAGTTGTTTAATTAGAGACTTAAATAATTATTTAATTTAATTAATTGAATTAAAACTATAGGTTGTATGAAAGATGTTTCATTTAAATATGATTTAAATGAATTAATTAATTAATTAATTATTAATTATTAACTTTAGTTAATTTAGTTAATTAAAAAGATAACTCCCACGTAAGGGAGTTATCTGAAACGTGGGTGATCCCACATTCCTCTCTTTCTCTCTCTCTGTTGATAAAAAAGAACTATGTTTTTTCATCACAGAGAGGATACGATACAAAAGAGTTATGTAATTCTTCTCTCTCAATTTCTCCTTCTCCAATCTCAATTGTTTTCTGGTTCCCACAAACCATACCTCAACTCTCAAAGAATATGATTATAGCCTTGTGGTGGTGTTGAATTCAATCAAATTAGAGAATTAGCAAATTCAATCAAGATTTCTACAAAGGTAAAATTTCTATCTCTTTTCTCTATAATTTCAATGCATGCTTAACCTAGAATCTATTTTACAGTAAGCTGTAATTTTTTTAGTCTCTATAATTTTTCTGAATTTTTCAGTATATGGGTATTTCAGAAATCCTAAATCAATAACGAGTTTGGTTATGTAATTTCTGCTGCATTAGGACTTTCATCCCTTCATATATGTCATGCCCTACAGTTGATTATTGGGCTACATTAGAGCAGATTCTGTGTTATCTGGAGGCTGCTCTCAGGCGTGGTTTATTATATAATGATTATGGTTATAATACTGAATGTTTCTCAAACATCGATTGGGCAGAATCTAGAAAAGAAAAAAAATCAACTTCAGGATATTGTGTTTTAATTTGATTTCGTAGAAGAGTAAGAAGCAAAATATGGTGTCACGTTTAAGTGCAGATTCAGAATATAGAGCAATGGCACATTCTGTGTGTGAATTTATTTGGATATATCAACTTCTTGTTGAGTTGAGATTTGAAATCACTACACCGACAAAATTGTGATATGATAATCAAGCAACACTTGAGAGGGAGTGTTATTTTGTACACATCTAATCTAGTATTCTATGAAAGGATGAAACATATTGAAGTTGATTGTCATTTTGTACATAAGAAAATTCAACGAGGTTTAGTATCTACGGGATATTTGAAGACTGGAGAACAATTATAAGATATCTTCACGAAAGAATTGAATGAAACACGTATAAATTATCTATGTAACAAGTTGGGCATGATTAACATATATGCTCCAACTTGAGAGGGAATGTTATAATTTTAATATTAGGGATTTCTATTGTAATAAATATCTTTGTTATATTTTCCTTTTATGGCTTTTTCTATGCTTTCCTTCTTTAGTCATTCTTATACACTTGTATATATTCATATCTTTAGTGAATGGAATACATTATTCTAATTTTCTCAAACCTAAGAGTTCTATAGACACTAAGGATGCTTTGACATTAGACACATGGAGTAGGAGGGGGAGGGGGGGTAAGACACCTTTTGACACTAAGCATTGAGCATCTATTTTGTAATATATATAGTATTCCCCCTTAGATGTCATTTATATATAAAATATGTCTTGTTAAAACCTAACTGGAAAAAATCCAATGAAAAAAAAAATCCTAGAGAAGAAAAAAAAAGTACATATTTCACATAATTTAATAATCCTAAAAAAAATACAATATATTTGATCCCTCTCATGAAAACATCACTTTAGATCTCTGAGTTGCCGTGTTCTATTATTACGCACCAATTTTTCAAAGGTTGCAGTAGGTACTACTTTTGTAAATAAGTCTGTTAGGTTATCTTAGAACAAATTTGTTGTATAATAATATCGTCATTTTCTTTAAGATAATGGGTATTTAAAGGGGAGATAAAACACCTCTTTTTAGGACACTAAGCATTGAACATCTATTTTGTAATAAATATAATAAAAAAAAGTTTCAATTTAATTTCTATAATTATGAAATTTTCAATTTGATCTTCTATATATAAAAAAAATAAAAAATAAAAAAATAACACATTTGCCTCGTGTGTGTACATATGGAAATAAATTAATGTTTTTAATTTAGATTAAATTAAACTAATTTTGTTGTACTAAAAAAAAAACTAATTTTGTTAGTTGACTCAATTCAACATTTGCTTCCTTCTTCAAACGGATACTTGCCTTTTATGCAAAGTTCTCTTATTTATTATTGCTTATTGCTTATTGCTTACAACCCTTCTATCCTTTTGAGTCAAAATTCGAATCTATGTTTTTTGTTTTGTTTTTTCAAACTGAAAATCTTTGTTTAAAATGGAAGAAAAGATTATCAGGTCGGTCTAATAACAGTTTGATTTTTTAAAATTAAATTTCTTAAACACTAATTCTGTCCATTAAAATTGTATTGTTATATATTTTTTTTACTAATATTTCTAAAAATCAAGTCAGGTTTTGAAAATTAAAAAAATGTTAATCATGTTCGATAACGATTTTGTTTTTGAAAATCAAGTCAATATAACCATTTATCGTTTTGTTAGCTACTTCCTATAAATATTTTCAAAAACCAAGCCAAGTTTTGGAGACTAAAAAATGTGGTATTTGGAATTTGGAATTTGGCTAAGAATGAAACTCTTCTACTTAAAAAAATAAATAAATAAAAAACATTATAAGAAACGGATAGAAAATAGATTTAATTTTTAAAAACTAATAACAAAAAATAAATAATTATCAAACACATCAGTTAATTTTAAACTTTTTATTTTGTTTTCTCAATTTAGTTCAGATCAAATATTTCTTAAAAAAAGTGAAAACCATACTTGAAAAATTGAAAGCTCATTTGATAATCATTTGATTTTTTGTTTTTAGTTGTTGAAAATTATTAAGCCTATTTTCTCTCAATTTCTTAACATGGTTTGCATCTTTCTTATGTGCACTAGTTGAATTCTTATCAAAATTTCAAAAACAAAATCTATTTTTTTAAATTATTTTTTTTAGTTTTCGAAATTTGGCTTAATTTTTTAAGAAATGGTAAAAAGTAGATAATAAATCATAAAATTTAGAGGTGAAATGAGTGTTTTTTAATGAAATAATTGTAAAAAATTAAAAACTAAAATTAAATAGTTACCGAATAAAAAGGAAATTAAGCATGTATAAATTTTCAAAACTTGGCCAAAGACAATAATGATCAGTCTGTTAATGTATAAATTAATGTATAAAATTGTCCTTCGTTATACTTCATATTGAATAAACCTAATTAAATAAGAGTAAGCACTCTATGAGGTATAGTGTGAAAACTTTGTATTACGAGTATCAACACTTTTCCAATAGTTTATTTCACAGCATATTTTATGGGTAGGAGTAGACGAGATAAATTTGACCCTTTCTTTTATTTAGATTTTGAGGACTTTTCCACAATTTTAACAATGATTATCCATCGTTGAATTGACTTTTTAATATAATCTTTTGATACTACGATTAATAGAAATTATTAGAGTTTTGGTGTTGGTTGTGGTTGTTGGTAGTTGTGTGCTTCATCTTATTCTAATTGATGTTTGTCATCCTGTCTCTTGTAATGTCCTATACGATGTCTTTCAAAATGTAAGTTTTGTCTGAAAATTCTTTCTTTATCTGAAAATTATTTTGTGTTATTTCTATGATTTTGTCCTTTTTTGGGCTCGACAGGATTTGGTGATGGTCTGACTTTCTCTTTATGCCATGTATGTATAAGGGGTTGTTTTATTCTTTTTTAAGGTTAGCCTCCTTATTCAAAAAATGTGTGTACGGTGAGTTTTGAGCTTAAGGATTGTCTCAGCCTTAACCTTCATGTATTTGGTTAAAAAAAAATTATCTTTTCTGATTATGAGTTTCTTCTAGCCTTCCATGAGGCTTGGTTTAATTATTTTAATTGTAGCAAATCACATATAGAACATGGGAGGGTTTTAATATTGTAGTGAGGGGAGCTTAAATAATAACAGACGAGAGCATGGGCAAGAAATTCCTTGAAAGTTCTTCACTTCCACAACTTCCTCCGATTGACGATCGGAGTTTCGTTGGAGATAGATCTCGAGAGGGACTACTCCACCGGGCATCCATTGCACCATCGGTAGCCTTGACACATATCTAATTGAAGCAAGAGATTGTCTACATCTAGTCATCCATCTCTCTTCTCACCTTTGCATTGTATTACATTTTAGCTTAAGACATTAATACATTTTGTAATCAGTGCATCTCTTTAATTCCTTCAACATCATTTTCATCATCTTCTTCTATGTTATCATCTTTTTCTTTCACCGCAATGAGTTAAACGCAGACTGCAAGAGTTATCGCATACTCAATCATTTGGCATAAAGATATGACTCATGTAGCAAACCACCGAGAGGTGTGCGTTGCAGAGTATAATGAATCAATCCTGTTTGCTTAGTGCGAGGCTATCGCAATGCTTGTTTATAAGCGGAGTAGCTATAACCAACTGTCCGAGAGGGTAAGTAATGAAACTCGTTGAGCAAAGTAAGCAGTGTTCCTAGAGATAGGAATAACCTTATGCTCAACACAACCATGCGTTATAGAGATATAAAGCATGTGGCTGATTATTGAGAGATGTGCGATGCGTTAGTGTAACGAGCTAGGATTATCCTTGCGACCAAACTTAAGGACTTAGTGATATCTCCTCCACAACTCTACTTCTCCATGCATCTCTTTACACGTTAACAGTTGTCGCATCTCTACCGATTCTCATAGTCAAACTTTAATTGTTCATTTTGTTTAGCTAGGAGTAGAAGTAGCGTATAGTTAATAAGCTTCTTTCTTTTTATTTTTATTCTCCGCCTCAAACACATTACTTTACAATCATCTTTTAGTTGCAAGTTCTCATGTTCTATTGGGGTTGATGCCCTAAAGTCTCGTGTCCTGTAGTTTATAAACAGTTTGTACGGACGTTTGTGATGTATAATATATGATATTTTACTTCATTTCTTGTTTTTGCTCAGTTGAATGTTTTATTTGCTTTACCAACAACCAATAAACTAAAATCCCTTATTATCTTTATGTAACTCAAGCATATATTTGGTGACATACAAGGGGATCATGTCTTAAGAGATAACCAAAATGGTCTGTAGTATATGGATATAAGAGGGAAATCTTATCCTAGTAACACTACGGATGCGGCCCGCTTTGTGAAATAGTTACAAGTGTTGTGACTTGTCACAGATGGTCTGATCCTGATCATTCGTGTAGGGAACATACGAGCGAGGCGTCCTATACAAAGAGTTTGTATAAGACCTGACCACGAAGTGTTAACGTCTCGTTATATAACACCGTTCATGACAAAGACTTCACTTCACTAGGATGACCATAGGTAACATACCTCAATCCTGAGTGAGTTGGGAATTCCTGCCATTGAGGGCGATCCTTTGATTTGCATGGGTGCGAGTGGCCAGTTCGTCGACTCAAACCTACCACTTTGGAGATTCGTCTGATTTAGGAGTTGTGAACTCAACTACACAAAATGGAATTCACTCCTTCTCCGAAGCAGGGGTAAGTAGATAGATAACTCCCTTAAGGGCTAATTTCAGGGCTTAAACACGATGTGGCATCATACACCTTCTCTTGGCCCGAGAGGTGTTCACACATAGCTGGACTATGTTGTATTGTTCATTAGAGGGATTACTGATACTTAAGGAGTGAGATGTACTACAAGGGCAAAACGGTATTTTGGCCCAGCTGTACTTACGAACATTTGTGAATGGGCATCGTACTCGTGATTGGTTATATCTAGTGGACACAGAAATATATCTGTGGTAAGAAGAGTTCAGCTGTCGGTCTTTAGTGGAATGCTTCGTAGTTAATGGATGGTGGATCTTGTGGTTAAAGATTTTACTCAGCCATTCATGTACCGTTGGAGCTTTGAGCCATAGGTCCATAAGGTCCTCTTGGTAGCTTGAATAAAGTTGAGAATCAGTTTTTGGATCAGTTTGAAATGTTCAAATTGACAAGAGGGAGTTCGATTATATATGATATAATTGAACTAGTTAATTATATATGATATGATTTACTAAATATATGAGATATATTATTTTGGAGGAAATTGGATATAAATATGATTTATATCAAGTAGAGGAGAAAAGACTATAGTTGATATATGATATTAAACTATAGGTTAAAAATATAATATGATTATATTCATTAATTAATTAATTGGACGATTATTTGATAATTGATCGAGTTTTTCTCCAGATTCGTGTGAAAGTGCAAAGTTCAATTCAATTCTTGTAACTGAAGAATAAAATGAAAATCGTTTTCATTTTGCAAAGGTTATGAAAGAGATCCAAAAAATTGCTCACGGTGTGAAAGTATACGATCACTTAGCATTGAGATCCTATACGTGCCCGTCTTCCTAAATGATCGCACATCTGTGTACTAAATGATCGACATTACATTTTCTATATGATCGCTTAGCATGCTAAGCGAAACTAATAGATCGCTTACCATTTGATAGACGATCGCTTAGCTAAACCTACACGATCGTGTACCCTGACCTAAACGATCAAGCATACCCGACTATACGATAGTCTTCTACTATCTCCCACTTGCTTGTTCATTTTACACGACCACTTTTCCTCCTTCCCTCTACCAATTCCATCAAATTCCACTCTTTGGATTCTCACTCCGAGAATACCGAGAGCTTCGAGTGGTGGTGTCGTCTCCAGTTGTTGTTTGTTCGTGCACTGCTGATCGTGTAGACGATCGTGGTGCTATTAGACAATTGCTTGTTGGATGATAAGGAGCTTGAGGAGTTCGCTTCCGTTGGACCGAGTTTGATTGAAGAAATTCTTCAATTGGTACGTTTTCTCGGTCTCTTGTATTTTTTGTTAAAGCATGCCAGTATTAGTGTTTACAATGCATATCTGTATGTTAGAATGTATGTGTGGTAATTCTATCACAATGAAATTGGAAAGATCCACTTCCTCTCATGGATACTCTTGTTTAAGAGTTCCTTCATGTTTGACCTCAAATCATCTCGAGAAACTTATGGTCTCGTTATACTTAGCGAAAGAGCAAGAAAACTTGTGATAAGAACACATGCATATTCGTCAGACCAATGCATGATCATCACATGACCATCAATGCATAACAATTAATGCAAACAAATTATTTTCCTCCACCAGTAGCCTAATTCCAAATTATTTAAACAAAATCATAATGAGAGCATAATTTAATAAACTTATAAAATTTCAAATTTGTTATTAATACTATTGGGATTGGTGTCCTAATTCTCCCAGAGTCTCGTAGTTTGTAAACTGTACACATTGTTATGAATAAAATAAGAGTTATTTTATTTTGCATTTACTCATATCCAATAAACAAAGTTCCATGGTTATTGTATGTAAACTTAAGTATGTATATGAGATATACAAGTGGATCATGCCTTAAGTGATAACCTAAAAAGGTCTATAGTATAAGGATTAAGGAGGAATACCTGATCTTGGTGACACTACGGATACAGCCCACTTTGTAGAGGCTTACAAGTATTGTGAACTATTACAGATGATAGATCCTAACCATTCATATGGAGACATGCGAGCGGGAGTGTCTTATATAAAGAGTTTGTATAAGACGGGACCACGAGATGAATAGTCTCTTTATATAACGTCGTTGATACTTGAAACTTACATCTCACCTTAACGACCATAGGTGACATGACCTTAATCCTGAGTGTTTTAGAAACTTCTACCTTTGAGAACAGTCCTTTAATTAGTATGGGTGAGAGTGGCCAGATTGCCAACTCAACATGCCTACCTTTTTGGGGATTTGTCTGATTTGGGAGCTAGAAACTTAGTTACACAAGATGGAATTCACTCATTCCCCGAAATAGGGGTAAGTAGATAGATTGATCCCTTAAGGGTTGATTCTGGGGCTTGAACATAGTGGCCACAATTTCTCTTTGGAAGAGTAGACTCAGTCGTAGTAAGACTATGGCTTATGTTCATTAGAGGGATCAGTGGTACTTAAGGAGTTAGATGTAACTACAGGGGCATAACGGTAAATTGGTCCAGATGTACTTACGAGCGAGGTGTGAATGGTTATCGCACTGTTGATTGGTTGATATGGACACAAAATATATTTGTAGTAAAGAGAGTGTAGCTGTCGGTCTTTAGTGGAGTGCCCTGACAGTTAATGAATGGTGGATCTCGTGACTAAAGAGTTTATTCAGTTATTCACGTACCTTTGGAGCTTCAAGCTGCAGGTCCATAAGGTCCCCTTGGTAACTCAATGGATTCAAGTTGAGTATCAGTTTTTTGGGTTGATTTGAAATGTTCAAATTGACAAGATGTCGATTATATATGATATGATCGGTGTGATGTATGAGATACATCAAGTGGAGGATTAATGTAAATATGATTTATATTAACTACCATAAAAATAGAAAAAGAGTTATGGTTTATATGTTTCATGAGATAAAATATTTAAACTATAAGTTATAAAATAATATGGTAAGTTGTTATCATATATATTTACAATAATTAATTATTAGATAATTATCTCCTTTTCTCTAATAACCAATTGAGTGGGAGATTATTGGTGTTTATGGTAACCGTGAGATAAAAAGAAAAATATTTTCCTAATTTTAGGAAAGTTGCTTAATTCAGAAAGGAACTCACGGAATGCTATCGAGTGAAATTGTTTCACTAAACGATAGTTGATAGAGAGACTAAACGATCGTGGAGTGTTACTAAACGATAGTTCACTCAGCTAATTATAGTCAAACGATCGCATGGCATTGGCTATATGATAGGCTGCCTTCTTCTACACGATTGAGCATTCGTCCCACTTGCTCAATCGTCTACACGATTGTTGTTCCTCCAATCTCTTCCTCTAACCAAGTCTATACAGAGCCCACACTTCTGGATTCTCACACCGAGAATACCAAGGTAACCATGTTTGTGGTGTCCTCCACTCAACTCGACTGAGTTGAGGTTTTGGAGGTGTTCGTTGGGTTCATGATCTTTATGATCGTTGGGTTCGTGTTTGCTGTGGATCGTGTTGTGTTGTGGGTCGGTTGGTGTTCAAGCGTTCGTGTATTGCTGTCTTGGAGATTGAACGAGCGTTTATGATCGAGGGAGTTTGAAGAATGAGGCTTCAAAGGTATGATACTTTATCCTTTGATTATATTTAAGCATGCTGTAATTTCGTACTGTGCATGACCTTTTAGTTTCCGTTGCTTGACTGTAATTGTGTATGTTCAATATCGAATGAAATTTCGAACAATCATTCCGCTGCTCATGGAAATCCTCATGTCTGATTATTTCAAATACCATCCTCAAATTTTAGTTATATAAATTGATATTTTCTTAAATTTAAACTTAAAATCGTTAAAATAAGGTTAACTCATTGATAATTGACGTGACATCTTCCTCTAGAAATCGAAGATTCTATCTACTATCTATGCACTTTTTGTACTTTAATAATAATAAATGAATAAATAAAGTCTAGAATCTCTTATCCTAAACCATCGCAAATTAAAGTTTAAGATACGTACTAAAATTTCGAAACTTGTCAGACTAAGTAAATAATGTTGAAATTTCCAAGGTGGCTGGCTTATTAATAATTCCTAGCATCAAATGTCACGGACAAAAAGTCGGCGGCTTTATAGTACGACCAAAGTTTAAATTATCTATGTTTATAAAAATGTCAAAATGCTATTTTCACAAAATAAATGTCCGATTGATATTTCTTAAAAACTATATAAACAAAATGTCTACGAAAATATTTAATTCTTAATAAATAGATATTATACCTTCTTAAACAAGCTAAAATATATTTTGTATTTATTTTATATCAACATTTTGTTGCTATTTTTTATATTCTATATAGTTTGTCACTATATAATAAAAAAAATGTCAAATTCACTCATTGTATTTACTATATAATAAAAAAAAGAGGTCAATTCATTCATTGTATTAATGAAAAACTTATAAAAATGTGGAAATATCGATTTATATGGAAATTTAGTACCATAAAGATACTTTGAAAAGAAAAACGAACTATTCAAAATAGTTCAACAAGGGGAAAAAAGAAAAATAATAATTAAATAAACATTCAAATTTGAGTCATAATTTAATCAAATAATTGTAATCATAATCCACCTGCCCTTGGCAACCCATTCAAAAGGCGAAGCCTTGTATTTTAAGTGTTCTTTATGATTAAATAATTAGGATTTTGGAAATTTCTTCAAGGATATACCAACTATTTTACGAGGTCTCATTTGAAGTTTTAGGCCATCTATTACCAAATTTGATTTCTACCATCTTTTATTAGCTACAATATATCTCTCCTTCTTATGTATAAATAAGCCTTCGCTTCTTCCAATCTTCAATCAATCATTTTCTTCTAATAATCTCCATTACTTGAAATCTATGGCGATTATTACTTCTTCTTCTTATAATAAAATGGTTGTGGCTCTAGCATTAGTCTTCTTGGCCGTGTTCACTGAGAGCTCCTCAGCTCAGCTCTCTCCCAACTTCTACTACAAAAGCTGCCCCAAGCTCCTTAGCATCGTCAGAGCCGGTGTCCGCTCTGCCGTCGTTAAGGAAGCTCGCATGGGCGCTTCCCTTCTCCGCCTTCACTTTCACGATTGTTTTGTTAACGTATGCAAAAAAATGATCTTTTTTCTATTTTTCTATTGTATATTTTCATGACATTTATCATTTGTTTAATTTTTGTGTGAAATAATTATCTTTTAGGGTTGTGATGGATCAATTCTTCTAGAAGATACTCCTACGTTTATAGGAGAGCAAACAGCAGCTCCCAACAATAGATCTGTAAGAGGATTCGACGTGATTGAGAATATAAAAAAACATGTTGAAAAAATTTGCCCTGGTGTTGTCTCTTGTGCGGATATTTTAACTCTTTCTGCTCGTGACTCCGTCGTAGCTGTGAGTTATTTTGTTAATTTCACTAGTTTTTCTAAATGTCGTAGACTACATAAACTTGTTTTAGTTTGAGTACTTAATCATGTTGGCTTTTATTTTTTTACCAATTAATTATTACAGCTTGGAGGGCCAAGTTGGAAGGTAAGATTAGGAAGAAAGGATTCTAAAACAGCCAGCTTCTCTGACGTCACTGGTGCTATTCCTCCACCAACCTCGACCCTCGACACCCTCATCAACCGATTCAACACCAAAGGCCTCTCCCCTCGAGACTTGGTTGCCTTATCTGGTACTATCATAATATCGCTATCTCATTATTCACTTTCACTTCTTAAAAAAATTTCTATATTTGTATAATGTACGATCTTTTATTCTAATATCATATTAAATTACCAATTAATCGATGTATGCAGGGGCTCACACAATTGGGCAAGCAAAGTGCTTGTTTTTCAAGAATCGTATATATAACGAGAGCAACATTGATGAGTCGTTCGCCGAGGAGAGACAAAGAAACTGCCCAACAAATGGAGGAGATGACAATCGTGCTCCTTTGGACTTCAGAACCCCAAAGCTTTTTGACAACTACTACTACAAGAATCTCATCGAGAAGAAAGCTTTGCTCCGCTCCGATCAGGTGCTCCATGACGGAGGATCCACCGATTCATTGGTTGAACTCTACAGCGACGATAGCGATGCCTTTGAGTCCGATTTTGTGGCGGCTATGATCAAGATGGGTGACATTCAGCCGCTCACTGGATCACAGGGTGAGGTTCGTAAAATTTGCAGCCGACCCAACTAATTCATTCACATTCATGATGGAGAATAAATTTGTTTTTTTTTTTTTTTTTCATTTGAAATTTGTTTGAGCAAAAATAAGTCATTGCAAGTGTGGATGAAGTTGTGTTTTTTTTTTTAAAAAAAAAAAAAAAAAAATCTGATTAATGATTTAGTTTTATTGTTTAATCTTTGGCCTGAGTCCTACTTATCAGATTTCATCCTTGTGATTAATTTAAAAATACAATATTTCATGGTTCCAACTTCGCTTAATCACCGTACTAAAATTACAAATAATCACATGCAAGATCTAATTAATTTCTAGGGGAAATATCAATTTATATACATATTGGTTTGTATCAATTTAAACCCTAAATTAATAATTATATCAATTTATATCTCGAGCTTTCTTATGTATATCAATTTACACCATCCATTATAAAATGTTTTTAAATTTTTTTTTTGTGAAACTTATAATTGTATCAATTAAATCCATAAATTTTCATAAATGAATCAATTTAGAATATTAGACAGATTTTTCTTTGAAATCATGCATTTGAGAATTTATGCATGGATGATTTTTAAAAGTAATCAGGTCTAAATTGATTGATCTATGAAAATTTAGGAATTTAATTTACTCAAATTATAAGTTTCACACAATATTGGTCGATTGAAATATGAAGAATGGTGTAAATTTATACATTTATGATTTATGATAGTTCATGATTTAAATTGGTATAGTTATTAATCCATAGTGTTAATTGATATAACCTCCAAAGTTTACGGGTACAAATTGATCCTAATTTTTAATAGATTAAGCTAATTGACTTAGGCTCCCTTTGAGGTTGCATTTGAAATCGTAAAAAGCTATTATGGAAAATCTTAACTACCTTCCTTGTTTGGTAATGAATTATTTAATAATCTATCAAATCACTTCTTTGTAAAATCTAATAGATATTAGCTTTCAGATTTGGCTTTTCTAAAAATTTACTAACTTCTTTACTTTTTAAATATAATAATATTATTTCAAATTAATTTAATTTATTAGGTCTATTTTCAAATTCTAATTTTTTTTTATTTTTTATAACAATTATTTTTTAAAAAAATATCAAATAATTTATATTAAATAAAATTAGTTAAAATTTAAAACACACAAAATTTTAAATAAATTATAAATTAATTATCCATGTGAAAATAATTGAAACAATAAGCCTAGTTTGATTCATATAACTAAATTAAACAAATTTATTATTAATTTGCCAAACAACGTAACTAGTTTTTTATTAAAAATTAAAATTTACTAAACACTTTTTCTAAAAGCACAGTTGCTAGTAATTATTTTAAAAACTACAACGGTCCAAACAGAGCCTCAATGTAAAAGACATTATCTCTATTTGCTATAAAAATTTGTAGGTTGAAATAATCTTTAATCTATATGCAATGTAATATTATCTTGGGACAGTTGCAAATATAGCAATCAGAATCCAAAATATTATAGCGAATATAGTACAATACAAAAAAAATTTACATATATATGAAAATTTAAATCAAGCTCTCGACCTCTATAAGTGAAACTATATTGCCAGTAGGAGTCTATCAGTGTACATGGGTTGGGTTGGGTTATACCGTTCTTTTTACCAACCCAAAAATTTAGGTTGGTCAAGTTGGCAATTTAAATGACCCAACACATAGTCTCCAACCCAACCCCAACCGAATCCTCAAAATTTGGGTTGGGTTTGGATGGATTTTCGAGTTAATATTATTTTGTCGGGGGATTGGAACAGATGACAAAATTTTAGGGTTTGGTTTTGAAAAATGAAAAAACCGGTAAATAATAAGATTTATGGTAACTCATGTGACATGCACATGACCACGAATTTTCAAATCCTTGTTTGTAGCTTTTGTTATTGATGAAACTACAAATACATGGTAAGTATAGAATCATAAACAATGATAATGTTTTATATACAGGTAATTGTTGATATCTTAGTTATCCAGACGTTCTCTAATTGATTCATTTGAAAAACTAAAAATAACCATCTTCCTCAAAACAACCACCCTTCTTGATTTTTGTCATGTAGTTAACGTTTCATTGTAGATTTCTATTATTAATTTATATTTTATTTAATCACTTTTCAAATTAATCTCACTTGAATTAAATATCCATTTTTTTTTACCAAATTTATATTTTAAATATTCATATATTATCAAATTTCATTTATTTGAATAAATTTTAAATTTATTCAAATGTTTGAATTGTTTTTCATTATTTTATACATATTCTTAATAAATTAATTGAATATTTTTCTATAATTTTTAATGTTTAAATTATTTTTTATATGTTATTAGATTCAATTGTACATATTTCTGTTGGGAATGGTGTCTTAAATCTCCTTGTAATCTCGTAGTTTGTAATCTCTGTATAAAAATATTGTTGTTAATAAAATAAGTGTTATTTTATAAGCATATATTCAATCCAATAAACTAAGATTCAAAGTTATTTCATGTAATTTAAATAAGTATGTAGAGACATACAAGTGGATCTTGTTTAAATAATAACCTAAACAGTCTGTAGTGGATGAATAAGGTTGGGTACCTTATCTTGGTGACACTATGGTGCTTTGTAGGTGTTACAAATGTTGTAAAGTACTACAAATGATCTAATCCTGAACATTCATATGGAGATATGCGAGTGGGAATATCCTATGCAAAGAGTTTGTATAAGACCGGATCACGAAATGATTAGTCTCTTTATATAACGCCGTCAATAATAGAGACTTGCATTTCACTAGGATGACCATAGGTGATATGACTTGAATCCTGAGAACTCCTGCTCATGAAGGCGGTCCTTTGATTTGTAAGGGTGAGAGTGACCAGATTGCCAACTCAACAAGCCTACCATTTTGGGGATTCATCTGACTGAGAGCTGGGAACTCAACTACACAAGACGGAATTCACCCATTCCCGATGCAGGAACAAGTAGATAAATTGCTCCCTTAAGAACTGATTCCAAATCTTGAACATAGTGGCCACACCCTTTCTTGGCCCGAGAGGATTTGGTCATAATGGGACTATGACTTATTGTTCATTAAAGGAATCAGTGGTACTTAAGGAGTTAGATGTAACTACAGAAGCAAAACGGTATTTTGGCCCAGCTGTACTTATAAGAAATTTGTGAAGGGTCGTCGCACTATTGATTGGTTATATCTAATGGACACAAAAATTTATCTATAATGCGAAGAGTACAGCTATCAGTCTTTAGTGGAATGACCGGCAGTTAACGAATGTTGGGTAATTTAATTAAAGAGATTAATTAATTATCCGACTACCGTTGGAGCTTCAATCTACAGGTCTATAAAGGTCCCCACTGTAGCTTAACAAAGATTTAATCCTTGGATTAATTTGAAGTGTTCAAATTAATTGAGAGAATTAATTATATATGATATAATTAATTATATATTTGATACATTATATATAAAAAGAATTTGAATATGATTCAAATACCAATTATATGAATGAGATTCATGTAATTAAATATAAATATGATTTATATTGAGAGGAATTAAATATTTCGGTATGATCCAAATATCATTTATATGGATGGGATTTATATAAGTAGATTTAATATAAATGTCATGTATAGTTGAGAGAGAAAAAAAATCTATAGTTTATGTTGTATTTGATGCAATATAAAACTATAGGCTATATGTTATATTTGATATAACATAAAGGTATTTATTTGAAATTATAAAAAAATGGAAGGAGTTATAACTCACTCCCCGCATTCTCTCAATAACTAACGTGTGATAAAAGAAGTTGATAGGATCATCTCCTTCCTAAGAATTTTCACAACAGAGAAGAGCTTTTCAGAAGGAGAAAGCTTCTCTGAAGAAACTTCCTTCTCATCCTCTCCATCTCCTTCCCTCTTCTAACGATTCAAGCAAAGCCCACAACTCCTGCTTGAATTCTTTAATCCCGAAAGAGAATACAGAGGGATCTCGACTGGTAGAGTCCGTGCATGAAGAAAGAGATTTGCGAGAAAGGAGTTCCGTGCGTGGCTCGTATGAGGGATTCCTGGAAGAAAAGTTCTTCAAAGGTGAGGTTTCTTGGAACCAAATTTCTTTATAAAGCATGCTGTAATTTATTTTAAATGTATATTTAATTGTATGTTTACTATAAATTTAATATTTAATAATTAATGGAATGTGATCGATTCCTTCAATTTCATGTTTAGTCACTATTTTAACTGACATTTTGACAATACCTTACTTGCCTTTAGTTGGTTTGTATGTCCAAAAATATTAAAATATAGTGCAAGTGTAGAGCTTATTAATAATCAAGATATAAATACCGTATAAGTGGAGAGCTTGATTAATAATCGGGATATAAATATAATGTAATTGGAGAGCTTGATTAATAACCAAATTAATATATTAAAATCTAAAATCCAATTTTCAAAACTGAAAATGAGCGTCGTTATGTTATTTTCGCCCTCTTTTGAAATTTAAATTTATTTTTAATATTTAAATTAAATTGTGATAACTACTCCACGAATTGGTTTACGATTATTTGTCTCCCCTAATTGATTCAAATTAGCTATATGTTTTTATTTGATTTAACCATTTTTCGAAAATATTCAGAATTAATCAATCTTTAATTTGTTTATAACCATTTTGATTTTAATTTATAATATATATTTAGATTTTACATTATTTTATTCATTTTTATTATTTTAAATTCGGATTAAAAAAAAATTCCTGGTTAGGTTTTTACTTAATATTTTATACATATTATCATCTAACAAATTGTATATTTCGTTTAAATTTTATCATTTATTGTATTTTTTAATCACCTTTTATTCATTATCATCCTATTATATTAATATACCATTACTTTGTCTTTTTTTGACAAACAAATAAATATTCACTTTTGAGTTTTACTGTTTTTGCCATGCCTCTACAACGAGTCAGGCTTCTCTCTTTTGTAAGTTTCATCGTTGATGGAGTTATAAATATAGTGTAATTGTTTAAGCTTAAATGAAAATGGAATTATGAATACATTATAATTGTAAATAAACGAGCTCCCTTCTTGATGTTTCTCTTCCAAATTATATTTGAATTTATATTTTATTATCAAATTAGATTTTATCTAACTATTTATCGAATTGATCACAATATATAAAAACTTTCTGAATTTTCTCTCCAATTTGTATTTGAATTTATCTTTTATTATCAAATTTGATTTTATCTAACTAACTTTCAATTTGTTTAAATGTTTCTTACAAATTCCATTGTATCTAAATATTCTTTTCATTATTTTATACATATTGTTATCAAATTAATTTGATTTTTCCCCATATTTTTTATGTTTTCAATTTTTCATATAAAAACACGTAAAAATGGTTTGTTATACTTAAAAAGAAACATATAAATGGGTTTTAGACTTTAAATGTTTGAAACGTGTACATGTATGTATATATATATATATATAGTTCAATTTATTATTAATATTATTAATAATATTATTATTATTATTATTATTAAAATAAGATAACAAAAAAACTCTAAATCTCATCTTCTTCATTCATCTTCTTTACTTAGACACCTCCCAAAATCTCTTTTTCTCGTTTTTAATCTCATTGGTTCAGCAACCATTTCTTGAATTCTATCGTCTTAGCTATCTTTTGATGACCACCATCACCTGGTCACCGACCTTTTTCGCTCGCATACATCTTTCCTCCTTTTGTTTCTACTTTGAACATCGCTTTCAACAATGACGTTATGGGATTGATAGGGTTTAAAGTTGGCTTTCAAGATCCTATGAGCAAAATGGTCACATGGAATGAAGACGATGAAACTCCCTACAACTGGTTTAATGTCAAACGCAATCATATTTCCAATAGTCACATCGTCCTGAAGTTGTAATTCTTTCAAATATTCACTTGCCAATAACAACTTCACTGGTACAATCAACTTTGCTCTTTCTCATTTTGGAGGAAGTCCGCCATTGTAGACATCCATAAGTTTCCAGTAACCCCCACCGCCTGGTCATCATCTTCCCTTGCATACACATGTTCTATAGGCAGTTGGAAACATTAAGAACTATATTGGGTGATTTTTAATTTTTTTCTTTTGGAATATTTAGATACTGTTTATTTGTGGTTCTAAAATATTTAGGTAGAGTGTATTTGTGGAGTTCAAGTTGTTTTTGAAGCAGTGTATCTTTACATTCTTGTTTATACTTCATTTTGTTGTTTTAGGATAGTTTTGTTATTTACTCTTTAGTAATTTCTATTATATAAATTTGTTTTGTTATTTTTCTAATTTTTAAACCTTTTTGCCATTTTTCCAAATAAAACTTTAAAATTTTCTTTTTCTCTTATCCGCCCTATTTTTCTTCTTAATTTAAAACACTTATTGATAACTAAAATTTCATAAAATTAAATTATTACATATCAAATATCTGTAATATCTATTACAAACTTTACACAAAAATAAACATTCTTAAAAGAAAAACATAAAGAACTAAAACATTCATCAATTTTAAAAGATATATATATATATATATATGTAACTCGAGTTGAGTTGGGTCAATCCAATCTTTTTTTTATTCAACCCTAGACCCAATCTAACCCAAGAAAAATAGAAAATATTCAACTAACCCAACCCAAAAACAGAACTAACATAATCCAATCCTTATAATTTGGATTAGATAGCCTGGGTTGTTCAGGTTGTCAGGTCATTTGAACACCCCTACTAATAGGAATTACCCAATTGTCTACATAATAAAAATGAGAAATAATCAAATTATTGTTCCCAATTTTTTTTACCAATATTTTGGTGATTAATAATATATATTGTTAAGAAATTATGAATATTATAATAATAAATAGATGTCCATTACTTAGTGTCCCAAAAGCCATATGTCACCCATCATGTTGTCCATGTGCCTTGTAATTATTCAATGCTTGGTGTCCATGAAAGTTCACATCCTACTTGTCACTTTGCCTATAAATAGTCTTTAAAATACACATACATTGGTGAGATTTTCATCTCAAATTCCACTAAAATTTTCATTATCCAATTTTATTTTTTTAGTTATTTTATAATTTTGGTTTTTTATTGTAAATTATATTTTTTATTATTATATTATATTTTCTCCATATTCATGTTCTCATTCTGCTCCTCAATTTCACAACACGTTATCGATACGAGCTCCTGTTGTTTTCCCCATTAAAGGTAAGTTCTAAAGGTATGTCAGTTTTTCCCTCTTCATTATAATTAATAAATTTAACGTTATTTTACATATTCAATATCTATTAGATTTCTAACATAAGTAAAATATTTTATGATCATACTACCATGAAAAATCTCACAAAATTAGAATTTGTCGCCCTTAGAATTTTTTGCCCTTGATATTAACGGCAATAATTATTTGTCATGGGTACTTTATGCCAAAATTCACCTGGATGCTATGAATCTTAGGGAGACTATTAAAGAAAGAAATACGACATCCAGTCAGGACAAAGCAAAAGCTATGATTTTCCTTCGTCATCATCTCCACGAGGGATTGAAAATAGAGTATTTTACAATAAAAGATCCTTATATCTTGTGGAAAAATTTAAAAGAGAGGTATGATCATAAAAAAATAGTTATTCTTCCTAAAGCTCGTTATGAGTGGATGCACTTGAGGCTACAAGATTTCAAATCAATAAGTGATTACAAGTCCGCATTATTTAAAATCAGTTCAAAATTATTGTTATGCAAAGAAAAAAATATTGATGTCGATATGTTAGAAAAGACATTTTCTACATTTCATGTCTCGAATATGCTCCTGTAGCAGCAATATCGAGAGAAAGGTTTTAAACAGTATTCTGAATTAATTTCATGTCTTCTTATGACTGAACAAAGCGAGTTATTGATGAAAAATCATAAATCTTGACCAACTGGATTGACATCATTCCCTGAAGTGAATGTTGTGAATTTTAATAATAATCGTGATTGAGGTCATGGTCGCAGTCAAGGTCGTAACCGTGGCAGAGGAAGAAATAATTATTATTTTTGTGGTGGTTGTTTTAACCATTTAAATTTCAAAAGAACCACACAAAATGATGATCACAAAGGAAAAACTCCACAAGATAAGAGTTCAAAAAGTGTTGAAAATAAATGCTTCAGATGTAGAATGACTGTGCATTGGTCACGTACCTGTCGTACGTCAAAACACTTAGTTGGCCTTTATCAAACCTCTCTGAAGGAAAAAGAGAAAAATGTGGAAGAAAATTTTGCATACCAGGATAATGATATATTTGACCCATCCCATATGACAAATTTGGATGTGGCGGACTTCTTTGAGTCTCTGGAAGAGAAGATTGGCGCAGTTGATGGGCCATCTAAGTGTTTCTTTTGATTTTGAAATATCTAGACTTAGTGTTATTGTTTTCTTTTACCTATCTTCATATTTTTTTAGTAACTTTTATATATTTTAAGCGTTGTTTTTCTTATTGTAATTATTTTCTTTTAATGAAGCAACATGGATCATTTTCATATGTTGGGTGATTAAAAAATGAGTAAAGAAGATCTATGTCTGGCAGACAGTGCAACTACACATACAATACTTACAAGTAAAAAATATTTTTTCAAATTGACAATGTTGAAAACAAAAGTAAATACAATATTGAGTTCTACAAACTTGATCGAAGGTTTTAGAAAAGAAAATATTATTTTTCCTAGATGAACAAAATTTACAATTGACATTACATTGTTCTCTAGTCAATCAAAGAGAAATCTTCAAAGTTTTAAAGATATACGCTGCAATGGTTATCATATTGAGACTGATAGTAAGAATAATATGGAATATCTGTATATCATATCCACTGTCTCAAATGAAAAACGTATATTGTAAGAGTTACCTGCTTTATCTTCTGGATTGTATCATACTCATATACGAGTAATTAAAACATATGCAACAATGAACCTAAAGTTCATGAATCTAGCATATTTACAATTTGGCATGACCGATTGGGTCATCCAGGATCTATAATGATTAGGAGAATTATTGAAAATTCAAATGGACACCCATTGAAAAACCAGAAGATTCTTCAATCTAATGAATTATCATGTGATGCTTGCTCTCAAGGATAATTAATAATTAGACCATCCCCAGCTAAAGTAGGGACTGAATCACTTGCATTTTTTAAACTAATTCATGGTGATATATGTGAACCATTAACCCACCAAGTGTACCATTTAGATATTTTATGGCATTAATAGATGCATCTAGTAGATGGTCACACGTGTGCTTATTATCAAGTCGAAATCTTGCATTTGCAAGATTACTTGCTCAAATAATTAAGTTAAGAGCACAATTTCCTGATTATACAATTAAGACCATTCGTCTTGATAATGCTGGTAAATTTATATCCCAAGCTTTTGATAATTATTGTATGTCAATTGGGACAAGTGTTGAACATCCTATAGCTCATGTTCATACACAAAATGGTTTAGCAGAATCATTTATAAAACATTTTCAATTAATTGCAAAACCATTACTTATGAGAGCTAAGCTTTCTTCATCTGTATAGGGATATGGTATTTTGCATGCAGCGTCACTTGTACGCATTAGGTAAGTAGCTTATCATAAGTACTCGCCATTACAATTAGCTTATGGTCATGCACAAAATATTTCCCATCTGAGAATTTTTAGATGTGCAGTATATGTTACAATTGCTCCACCACAACGCACTAAGATGGGTCCTCAAAAGGAGATTAGGAATATATGTTGGATATGATTCCCTAATTATTAAATATCTTGAACCTCTGACGAGTGATGTATTTACTGCACGATTTGTTGATTGTCATTTTAATGAAACAAATTTTCCAACATTAGGGGGAGGAATTAAGAAGTTGGAAAAATAAATTACATGGAATACATCGTTTTTGTCTCATTTTGATCCCCGTACAGATCAATGTGAACTTGAAGTTCAGAAAATGATTCATTTGCAAAGTATAGCAAATCGATTTAGATGCATTTATAGATGCTAAGAAAGTAACTAAACCACATATACCACTTGCAAATGTTCCATAAAAATTGATATTCCAACACAACAAGTTGTTGTTAATGAATTTGGAACATGCCAGAAGCGTGGTAGACCAACGGATTCCAAAGATAAAAATATTTGGAAATGAAAAATAATTAATAGTCAAGAAGACTGGGTTGAGAGTGTAAATATTCATAAAGAAATCCTTGACATGACTAGTGAGGAAGGTGAAATATCTAAAGATAATAATGAGATTTCAATAAACTATGTCATGGCAGGAAAAAGATGGAATCGAATTAATGTAATTATTGACAACATTTTTGCGTATAATGTTGCTCTCTATATTATATATAAAAATGAGGATCCTGAACCAAAATTTGTTGAAAAATGTCGACATAGAAAAGATTGGTTTCAGTGGAAAGAAGTAATCAAGGCAGAATTAAACTCACTTTCAAAATGTCAAGTTTTTAGACCAGTAATCCGAACACCAAAAGGTGTTAAACCTATGGGACAAATGGGTATTTATGAGGAAAAGAAATGAAAATAATAAGGTCACAAGATATAAAACAAGACTAGTTGCACAAGGTTTTTCACAAAGAACTGGTATTGATTTTGAGGAGACATATTATCCAGTAGTGGATGCAATTACATTAAGATATTTAATTAGTTTGACTGTGTATAAAAGTCTGGATATGCATCTTATGGATGTAGTCACAACATATTTATATGGATCTCTTGATAAAGATATTTATATGAGAATGATTTAAGGTACCTGAAACATATATATCAAATTCCCGGGAAATGGTATTCAATAAAGTTACAGAGATCACTATATGGATTGAAACAATCGGGACGGGTGTGGTACAATCGCCTGAGTAGATGATTATTGAAAGAAAGATATCAATATAATCTAATATATCTGTCTTTTTATAAAGAAATCACAATCAGGATTTGCTATTATAATGGTATATGTTGATGACTTGAATATAATTGGAACTCCTGAAGAGCTTTTAAAAACAATAGAATATCTTAAGAAAGAATTTGAGATGGAATATCTTAGAAAAACAAAATTTTACCTTGGTTTGTAAATTTAGCATTTAGCAGATGGAATATTTATTTACAGTCAACTTATACAGGAAAAATTTTGAAAAGATTTTATATGGACAAAGCACATCCATTAAATATTCCAATGGAAGTCTGTTCATTGAATATAAAGAAAGATATATTTCGACCTCGAGAAGATAATGAAAAACTTCTTAGTCCTGAAGTTCTATATCTTAATGCAATTGGTGCACTTATGTATCTTACTAATAATACAAGACCAATATTGCATTTTCAATAAATTTATTAGTTGATATAGTTCTTCTCCTACAAAAAGACATTGGAACGAAATTAAGCATATAATACATTATCTCCGATGAATGATCGATATGAGTTTATTTTATTCAAATAAATCAAATTTTGATCTAGTTGGTTATATAGATTCTGGATATTTATTTGATCCACACAAATTTAGATCTCAAACAGGTTATATGTTCACATGTGGAGGAACTGTTATATCATGGTGATCGGTGAAATAGACTATAACTACTACTTCCTCAAATCATGCTGAAATTCTTGTCATTCACGAGGCTAGTCGAGAATGTGTATGACTAAGGTCAATGACTCAGCACATTCGTGAAACGTGTGACTTGTCTTCTAATAAAAATCTTCCAACAATATTATTTGAAGACAACACGACTTACATAACCTAAATAAAAGGAGGATATATCAAAGGAGATAGAATAAAGCATATTTCACCGAAGCTTTTCTACACTCAAGACCTTGAAGAAAATGATGACATCATTGTATAACAAATTTGTTCGAAGAATAACCTGGCAGACTTATTTACAAAGGTATTACCAACCGCAACTTTTGAAAAATTGGTGTAAAACATTTGAATGCGGCGACTCAGAGATCTTAAGTGATGTTTTCATGAGAGGGAGTAAATATATTGTATTCTTTTAGGAGTATGTATTATATGAAATATGTACTCTTTTTCTTTTACTAGGTTTTTTTAGTAAGCTTTTAACGAGGCATATTTCATATCTATATATATATATGGGTCAGTTGCAAATATAGACATTAGACCCAAAGTATTAACAAATATAACATAATATAAAAAAAATTACAAATATGGTCAAATTTAAATAGTCTCTCAGTGATAGACCATATTATTGGTAGGAGTATATTAGTGATAGACCATATCACTGGTAAGAGTCTTTCAACAATAGAAGTCTATCGTTGATAGACTTGGGAGTCTATCAATGATAGAAGTCTAAACGCTGATAGACTTGTCTATATTTACAATTTTTTTAAATGATATTATACACTTAGTTATTATTCCTAAAAATGCTATCAATTGTAATTACCTATATATATAGGCATCTTAGGGGGAGTATTATGAATATTATAATAATAAATAGATGCTCATCGCATAGTGTCTCAAAAGCCATGTGTCACCCTTTATATTGTCCATGTACCTTGTAATTATTCATATTTGGTGTCCATGTAAGTCAACATCCTATTTGTCACTTTGCCTATAAATAGTGACATTTGGTGGATCTTAAAATTACATATACATTGGTAAGAATTCCACTTCGAATTCCATGAAATTTTCTATTATCCAATTTTATGTTTTTAGTTATTTTATGATTTTTGCTTTTTTATTTTAAATTATATTTTATTATTATTATATTATATTTTCTCCATATCTGTATTCCTATTGTACTCCTCAATTTCACAACAGAGAATGAGTACAAAGACAAATAAGTTAATAGAGAGAGTTGTAAAACTAAATTATAAACGAATTACTTTTTTTTTCTTTTGAAAATAGTGAACCAATTACCTTTTTCTCGTCTAACAAATAACAATATAAATTTTAGAATATTTGTAATGAATCTCTTAAGTCTCGACCATGTCAATCAAATAGTTCAATTCTTATGAAAGACAGTTACAATCAATCACAACTACATGAAAATTAATAGAGTTAAAAAATATTTTTAGTTTCTAAATTTTTATATAAATAACATTTTAATTCGGACACTTTAGCTGATAAAGATTTAATCTTTAAACTTAAATGAGTAACAATTTAGTCTCTGACTTTAAATTTTTAAATAATTTAAACTTGTTATGAAAAAAAAAATCTCTTCAAAATTAAGTGTGTCAATTTTATTATGTGACAGTTTACAAATAATAATAATAATAATAATGATAAATATTGATTTCCAACCAATTTATCAATCTATATGGACTTGAAATTTTATTAAATTTAAATAATATTTTTCATGACAAGGACTAAATTAATTAAATTACAAAGACTAAATTGTTACGAATTTGAAAATACATTGACTAAATTGTTATGGGACTAATTTGTTACTTTCATGAAAAAATTCACGGATTAAGAGTGGTTTTTAACCAAATTTTATTTAATCATGTTGTGTAAAAATAGTACTATATATATCAAAATATTATTAATATCAATTAAAAGGCTTTGAATATATGTATACTAGGTAAAATGTACCATAAGAGTGAGTTCAGTTCGCAATTGACCTGCACTCTTTTTTTTTAGTCAAGGTCCAAATTTTCCTCCACTTATAAAAGATAAAATAAAATAAAATAAAAGATTAATGCTATCATTTTTTAATTCTTGATCAATTTATTAACAAAATTTTGTTGCATGAGATATGATATGTAAATTAACTTTAATAATCTTAACAATGGTGATTATAATGGTTAATTAAAACTTAAAACCAGAATAGTTCAATTGAAATATAATATATGTTAGCAATTAAGAGGTCTGTAGTTTTAATATCATGCTAAAATAAGTAGTGACTAATTGTAATTCTTGATTTACATATTTTCATTTTATAGTATTTTCCATCTGTCTAGCTGTTTTTTTTTTTTTTTCTTTTGAATCTAAATTTGATTAAATTTATAATTACCCCTAACTTTTTAAAGGATTTGTATAATAAAAGTTAAATTACAAATTTAGTTTATAGAATTTGAGGTCTAGTCTATTTGGTTCAAATTTTTAATAAAAGTGTCAAATAGGTTTTTGAACTTTCAATTTTATGTCTAAATAAATCCTTAAGCTTTATAAAATGTTTAATATATAGTTTTTTTAACTTTAAATTGTGTATTCAATAAATTCTTAAATTTTCAATTTTGTTTTTAATATGTGACTAATCTATTTGATATTTTCTAAATTCACAGATCTAGTAATACATATAACATTTAAATATATATCTAATAGATCAATTAAATTTAATTTTTTTAAGATATTAATAATCTATTAGACATAAAATTGAAATTTGAGATACCAGATATTCTTTTTTTTTTTTTTTTAAAGTTTAGCAATCTATTAGACATAAACTTAAAAGTTCGGGACCTAATATATATTTTTTAAAAGTTTAGTGACCTATTAGACACAAAATTGAAATTTATGTACCTATTAGATACAACATTGAAAATTCAAGAACCTATTAGATATTTCTTATTTTCAAACAGGATCTTTTTTTTTTTTGAGGTTCAACGATTATGAGAGTGGAAGATTAAATCGTCAACTTTTAAAACGATGATAATTTATGTCTTTATCCCAATAACTTTGATTTGTTTTTATAAATGTTGGAAATGAATCTTACTAAAAGTCTTGCAAATTGCCAGCATCAAATTATATGTTCTTTTCTCCACTTAAGTAAATAATTAAAGTCAAATTAGAAGATATTTCTTTTATCCTTCATACATTTAAAAAGGAAAAGTTGGAAACAAATCCAATTCAGATGAAAATTTCAAACACAACTCATTTTCACTTCCTCAATATAAAAATACCGAGCGGTGACAATGGCGACGGTGACAGACCAATGAGAGCTTTGGATTGGTTGAGAAGGAATAATCTCTGTTTATTATTATTCCTAATTTTAAATTCTTTTAACTACTTAATCATTAATATATGTTCCTAACTTTGACTTAATCTCTCACCTTCTCACTTTTTATCACTTCTTAAAAAAGATTTTTCTCTTTTTCTTTTTTTGACTTTGGCTTGCTTTTAATGGATAATAAATGTGCTAAAATTTATATTATTTTAATTAAGGTGAGCTTTCAAATTTCCTTAATTAATCTTTCAAAGTTACAATTTTCATTTTTATACATTAATTTTTATGATATGGTAAAGTATAATTCTATAATGTTCAAGAACTATTTATTTTATATGATATGACGTGTACTAACTAATCTAGTTTTAATTACATTAAATTGACTACGTTCTAAAAATAATTTTCTTTCCTTATTTTTATTAGAAATTATTAGTATGATACCTAACACATGGGCTAGCTAATATCCATATATTATCTAATAAAGAGAAACAAGTACTATAAAGATTTTCTTGAAATTTCTTATTTTGATTTTAAATCAAATTACCCGGCTAAATTTTAAAATATATCCATTTTTTTTTATTTAAGGATTGTTTTAACATATAGAAAACTATTGAAAATATTTTCAAATTCAGTAAAATGTTACTGCCTATTAGTGATAGACTCTAATAGACTACTATCATCGCTATCAGGTTTTATTAGTGTCTATTAGTTATATTTTGCTATATTTGAAAATATTTTCAGCAGTTTTGTTATTTAAAATGATTGCTTTTTATTTAAACGCTTTCAATAAAAAGGTTTAAATACACCTTAAAAGTGTTTCAAAAACTATTTTGATTGATTGTCAAACACTTCAATTTTTTTCAAAATGATTTATTTTTAAAATTAAATAATTGAAAAGTTAACCAAACACACCCTTAATTATTGAACTTTCAAAATGATGAATTAGTCTTGATTTTAATTTTTTTTTAATTCACACAAAAATTGTAAATTTTGGATTCTAGTAGTCATAAAATTCAAATTTGTATTTAATGTATTATAAATTATTTTTAAAAAAATATATATTCATTACTAATCTATTAGACAAAAAATTAAAAATTCAGGAATATATTTGACATTTTTAAAAGTTTATGAACTAAATAGACATAAATTTCAAATTATATATATATATATAGTCGACTATTTTATATATACTTTCTATTGGTCAATTTGGAAAGGCTCTAATATTTTTTTCCTTAAATTACAAGTTTGCGTGACCTTTCTCCAAAAGAAATTAATATAGAAAAATACGGTCTACATTGAGAAATTATTGGAAAAATGAACCACATGGAGCCTTGCGTTACTTGCCTTTCTATACTTTATGCACATTATCCATCCTCCTTTGACAAATTTACACTATAATTACGGTGGTTGGGTTTAAAATTCAATTTTAGTCCATAAACTTTTCCTATTTTATAATATTAAATATAATTTTAGTCTCAACACTTTTCATTTCTGATTGTTTTAATGTTCCTCTTTCTATTTTCCAAACGTTCATTTTGATTCTTATACTACTCTATATATATTATAGATATAGATTCATATTTTACTATTGTTGTTGTTATCATTATTGCATACATATTTATTTATTTGGAAAAAACAAACAAAAAAAAAGTGTTTTTTGTCGGATTCCTGTTTAATAATTTATATGACAAAATACACTTTTGGTCATTGAAGTTTGGAGTTAATGTATTAATCTCTGAAGTAAGAAAAACTATATTTTAATCCTCGAAGTTTGAAAAATGGTTCTAAATAGTCATTGAATTAACTTGACGATTATCTTTTGGCTATCTTGATTTTGATGTTAATTTAGGGACCATTTATAATCATTTTACAAACCTCGAGGACTGAAGTGTAGTTTTTCAAACTTTAGAGACCAAATAGACATTAACTCAAAACTTCATTGACCAAAATTATATCTTACCCTAATTTATATTAAAAAAAAAAAAAAGTAATGACAAGGCTATGAATAAAGAGACTAAAACAAAACAATACAAACTTTAAAATCAAATTGAAATTAAACTTTAAAATATTCAAAACCCAATACTTGCATATCCATTTTTGAAAACAAAAATATCAATTTCCACCTTTAAATTTGGAGCGTTCAATCGATTAAAACCTTAAACCAAGAATGATATCAATTTAAATTTGTAATTGTATCAATTATACATGCTCATTCAAAAAACATCGTGTGAGATCTATAATCGTTTCAATTAAACTCCTAAATTATCATAAGTGAATCAATTTAGACTCTCAATCAGATTTTTCTTTGAGAATCATTCACAGATCAATTCATACATGTGCATAGATTTATTTACTTGTCAGATTAACAAAATAGACCAATTCTTACTAAGGGTTTAATTTAGAGATTAAAATGATAAAACTACGAAATGAAATAAATGCACTTACAAAACTTCACATGTTTAAATGGATGCAATCATTTAGTTTATTTTATAATATAAATAAATCCAAGATTTAGAGTATAAAATGATATTATTTTTCTAGTTTAGAGGAAATGTATCCAAGTAGGTAGATTATAGATATTCCTTCAATTGACGCTCAACTATACAATCACTAAATATATTATTTTATTTTTTGAGGCTCACTATTTTATTTATTATGGTTGAAGAAAGTACTTAATTATTTTTAGTCAAACTTTTTGGCTTACATCAATGAAAGCAACGAATATTTAAAATGCTTTCTTTAGACGAAACTTTCTTTCTAATTAATCGAATATAGTTTACGTTACTTTCATGTAGAATTGTCATTATTGCTAACAATTAAGTAACAATGAATTTTCAAAAGTATCTTTAGTACTAAAAAAAAAAAAAAAAGTAAGGAAAAAAAATTAATATTAAGATTTCAAAATATTATACTTTTAAATTTTAAATTTTGAGTTTGGCTTCAATTTAGTCTTTACAATTTTACCCTTGAAATTTGAAATTTGTTTCAATTTGGTCCCCGACTTTAAATTCAATTTTCACTAAATACTCACTTTTCATCTTGAGTGATAATGTTCATTAGTTAATTTAAAAGAATTATAATGACTTAAGTTTCATCTTTTGTTATCACTATTTAAATAAAATTTAAATTTTCACTTCCTAATTATTTTTAATTAATTAATAGACATTAACTTTAAAGATTGGAAGTGAGTATTTAGGAAAAAAACTGAGGTTCAAATTGTAAATCTAGAAACATAGATACTAAATTGAAAAAAAAAATTATATCTCAAGGGTAAAATTATAATATTATGAAATTTAAGGACTAAAATCAAACAAAACTTAAAACTTAAAGATTAAAAGGGTAACATTTTGAAACTTAGGGATCAAATAGAAACTAGATCTAAAAATCTAAGGACCAAAAGGATATTTTTCTCAAGGAAAAAATACAGATATTCTATTAAAGTTCTCGGGAGAAAGAGCATCATCCATTATGCAATTTATCTTTGTGCATCCCACTTTAATTACAAATAAAAATGTAAAAGTGTTTTTTTTTAATAAAAATAAAAGAAACCATAAGCGTTTTCTATTGAATAATTGAGTGAGATGCACAAAAATAAATATAATTTAGGATACACTTAAGGGATCGTTTGTTTCGTGGACATCCTAGATTCCCACTAAGTGACCATCCAGATTATAATATTTGTTTTGCGATACTAGATTAACACTTTTTTTTTTTTGGCAGAATTATAAGATGTTTGGGCATCTAGAGATTTCCGAGCATCTTAAGATGCCTTTATAGAGGGCACCTTGAGAGTTTTTGATACCCTCATGTAACATGGATTTTTCAGATTCTCGAGTTCAGGGCGCTTCTAGTTTACTTTTTTGCCCTTCCTTTTTTCTGATATATGTGTGTATATGTGTCGTTGTGTATGTAATTATCACTCTCCATTTGTCATTATATAATTAAAAAATATATTGTTAATCATATATATCAATTTTTTTTTTGTTATATCGCAGTTCTTATAATTTTTTAAGATATTCAAATTTAATTTTCAATTAATATTTATTTTATAAAAAATTTTAAATTATGATATATTATTTTATTGAAAAAAATTACTTATAAAATAATATAAAGTGTATTACTTTAAAAAAAATTCAAATCGATAAAAACAAATATATTATATAAGTTCAAATTATATTAAATAAATTATAAATTAATTAATGTTGTAAGAGCATTCTAAAACATTAAGTAAATTTAAGACATCCTCTAATAGTAATCCTACGGAACAAACACAATTATAAAAATATTTTCATCTATCTGCAAAAGTATTCCTACAAAACAAACACGACAATCTAGAGATGCCAAATATCTATAATTTCGTCATATATCTCTAATTTCGAGTATTTAAAGATTCGATTATCTACATTTCCAAAAAACAAAGCAATCCTAAATGTTTTTCATACCAAATAGTTACCGTGCATGCATAATCATCATGGTTGTTTAAGATTTGTATAAATTAACTTATTTAAAATAAAATAAAAAGATTCGCACAATTAAAATTTGATTTCACAAACCAATTATGTATTATTGAAAATAAACCACTCTAAAGTTTGCTTGTGTGGACCCTTCTAATTTGAATTTAATGGATGAAGCCTTTAATAATTCAAGTTGTTACACTCCAACCACACCCTGTCACTTCCTAAACCCATCCTTTCATCCCATGTCTATTTTGGGTGAAATTCATCGTTGAATTTCAAAATAATTGATAGGGAAAAGACTAATATAAATATAATTTTTCTAATATATATGTTGAGTTTTAAATCCCAATATATGAGATTCCACACTTATTTTATATCACAATATATGAGATTCGACACAATTTAGTATTCGAAATTTACGATTTATTTATCATATTATATATTCAATTAGGATGATTCTGAACTATAGGGCATAATCCAGATAAAATATAAATGAAAGTGATAATAAAATAAAGATTTGGGCTAAAGTAGCATTCTAGGGCCAAAACGGACTTAAAGGGGAGGGTTTGATTGAGCTTCGACCCAAGCTAATGTGAGCCCTAGCTAGGCCAAGCCTACTAAAATGCATAATTGGATGTATGAGCCTATAAAAAAGTTCTTAGCCTCATCCGGGGCCTATGTCTTCTATATTCCTATAAACTTATCATTATAGTTCTAAAGAAAATAAGTTCATTCTACACTCATAAACTCTTCACTTGCTACATTTATCCACTCTTTGACATAAGTATCAGAACATGTATAGCAAGCACTACACTGATGTGTTGATTTTCGTATTTTGTAGGTCACGTTTTCCCCTATCAAATAAATTTATTATTGTTGTCAAGTGAAAGTTAAGTATATTTTCTCTTTAGTTTAAATTTTGACATCAACCATATTTATACTAATAGAAAAAAAAAAAAACATGTATTTAAATGGTACAAAAGAGAGAGTTACTAAAATATGAGTTCGTACATATATGATTTGTAAAGATTAATTCTCAATGTGAGTTATGTAAATAAATTCTAATTAAATTCATAACTTAAAACAAACAAACTCATACGAACATATGCGAAACTTTTTGACTCCTGTTTATAGAATGCCTCAATTTAATTTAGAGTGCGAAACACGAAAAAACTTAATAATTAATTCCTTAAATCTAATCAAGAATCTTACTTTTCTTTTTGTGTTAAAATTAATTTTATTTCATCAATCAATAAGTCACATCAAAGAAGAAGTCTTGTTTTTCCTTTTGTAAATCTAAAATCTCTGATAATTTTCTAGTCATACATCCAATCCATGCAATTGCTAGTCTTTGTCTTTGAATATTAGGTAATCTACCAATCACCCAATGCCAAAATTTGGCCTCATTTTCATGTTAATTAATAATACCTAATTTTCTCTCTCCATGTTATCTTTTTCCCCATTTTCCCTTCTTATTGTCCATGTCTGAAGTGTATAAATAGCCCCCTTAATCAAACTAACAATCCATGTCCACTACACTCCTCTTCTTTGACCTAAAAAAACCTTCATTGTTTCCTAAGCAAAATGGCTTTTACTACTTCTCACACTCAAAAACATGTGGTGGTTTTGGCTTTAGCTTTGCAGCTAACCTTCCTTTTGATGGGCACTTCTTCAGCCCAACTCTCTGTCTCTTTCTACTCCAAGACTTGCCCTAAACTCCTCTCTATAGTCCGCTACGGCGTTCAATCTGCCATCGCTAAGGAAACCCGCATTGGCGCTTCCCTCCTTCGTCTCCACTTCCATGACTGCTTCGTTAACGTATACATACATTATTAAGTTTATCATAATTCTTGATCAAAAGTATACTTAAGTTGTTGTCTCTATAATTTGTACATTTTCTTTTACAGGGATGTGATGGATCAATTCTTTTAGAAGATACTGCTACTTTTAGAGGAGAGCAAACTGCACCTCCTAACAATAGGTCTGTTAGAGGTTTTAATGTCATAAAAGCCATCAAGAGTAATGTAGAAAAAGTTTGTCCAGGTGTGGTCTCCTGTACTGATATTTTGACTCTTACTGCACGTGACTCTGTTAATATTGTAAGTTTTGTTGAATACTTTTTCAATATTTACTCATAATTAATACCATATTTTTATATTCTTAACCATAATTAATTATTTTAGTTGGGAGGGCCAACTTGGGAAGTGAGGTTAGGAAGAAGAGACTCAAAAACAGCCAGCTTTTCCGCTGCCAGCAGTGGTGTCATCCCTCCACCTAGTTCAACCCTCGCCAACCTCATCAATCGATTCAGTGCTGTAGGCCTCTCAACTAAAGACATGGTTGCCTTGTCTGGTATTGTTTCCCTTTCACTCGCTTTCAATCCTTGATTTAATTAGAAGGCCAACTTAACACAACTTTTTAAGCACTTACAAAAGAGATTCAAAATCAAACGTAGTCTAATCAATATAAAGTTAAATAAAAAATTTAGTCAATAAACTTTGAGGTTTAGAATTTTCTATTAGACATAAAGTTACATTTTCAAACTTTTCGAATGGGTCAGGAACCTATTAGATACAAAATTGAAAATTCAAAGACTAAATGGAAAATTGCATTGTGCGTGTAGGTGCGCACACGATAGGCCTAGCAAGGTGTGTATCCTTTAGGAGCCGCATATACAACGAGAGTAACATAGACACTTCATTTGCAAAGCTAACACAAAGGAATTGCCCAAGAAGTGGAGGAGATGACAATCTTGCACCTCTAGATGTCACAACCCCGAAGCTTTTCGACAACCATTACTACAAGAATCTTTTGAACAAGAAAGGACTACTCCACTCTGATCAGATCCTCCACAACGGCGGATCCACTGATTCCTTGGTCGAACAGTACAGTCAAAACAATAAGATTTTCGATGCCGATTTTGTGACGGCAATGATTAAAATGGGAGACATCAAACCGCTCATCGGATCTCAAGGCGAGATCAGGAAGGTCTGCAGCAAACCCAACTGATCTATGATGATCTTTGTGGAACTATGGATTTGAATATTGACGTTGAGCAACTCAATAATGGGTTTTTATCTTACTTGTGTGTGTGGGTAATTTAGTTGAAAGGTAAAAGTATGAAATATACTGATGACTAGTAAGGAATTTGGTGGCGCCGTTGTTGTTTGAGAGTAATCTTTCTGAAATTTGTAAGATTTATACATAGTGCAATATAATTTTTAAATTACTTTATATTATTTGATAACGACCCAAATCAGCTTAACTCGACACTAATTGACATAATTTTTTTTCTAGAAATCGATGTTTTGATCTCTATCTCTACAGTTGTTGTACTCGAAAGATTATTTGATATTGATTTAAGTCGTTTCGACTTTTCATCTGTGATTCTTTCGTTTGTCAAAGTAAGTAAAATTCAACGCTATAACTTTTACTCAACCTCAACTTGTTATATATTAATATGTATATATTTATGGTTCTTATAATATATATATATTTGTTTTTTTCCTTTAATTTGAGCACACCATCTCAATTAATCATAATTTTCTTATTTTCAGAATAATAATTATTTTCCTATTTGACTAATAATGGGTCATGAGGGATTAAACTCTCAACAAATTTCTTCTTTAGGTTATGAAGTTGTGAAAGGTGGGAAACAAAGGACAAATATCAATTTATATCCCTAAATTTTAAGAATATTAATTAAAATCTTAAATCAATAACTATATCAATTTAAATTCTAAATTCTATATCAAAATTTAAATTGATATAATTATTAAATTAATGTCAAATTCATACAACTACTAAATTTCAAGGTAGAATTTCATATTTTCTCAAGAATTAATTAAAATTATTAACCCATTAAGGTATAATAATAATAATAATAATAATAATAATAATAATAATAATAATAATAATAATAATAATAATAACAACTTAAATTTCCCTAAAAAAATAAATAATTAATTAATTAATAGATGTATATGAAAATTCAAATAGATTGATCTAAAAGGAAATTGTCTGAAATATCCTTCCAATGTTTTCATCTACCAAAACTAATACCTTTTTAGAAAATTTGTTGAAGTAATTTTTGTTCATCTCGAACGAGTGGATAAAAGAAAATTAACCTTTTCATCTAATCAATTGTTTTGATCTTTCTCGGTGAAATCTATTAACACTTAGATTCTATTAATTTTTTTCAAATATTACATAATCTTTACAAATCTTATATACCAAATCTTATATCTTTTCAAATTTTCTCCAAATTTGGTCATCTTTACCAAATCTTATATCGAATCTGACCAAATTTTTTAAATCTTTTTTTCCAAAATTAGTGATTGCAATGCTGCTTTTTAAATTTTGGGAAAGATCAAATTTTGAAAAAAAAATATATAGAATCTCATAATTAATCATGGGCGAAATTTCACTAAGAGAAGCTCAAATATTTAGAATTTCAATGTTCATCTTGTCCAATATTTAATCGAAAAAGTCCAAAATATTCAACATAATGAAAATTTTTATATCAATATCAATGATCAATCCCGATCAAGATGGATCGAGAAAAACTATTTCAACGAATTTTTTAAATAGGTCTTAGTTTTGAAAGATTGAGTTTGGGAAATTGTGAGATTTATTAATCCAATAAACCAAAGTTATGGGCTTAAATCTTGGAAATTGAGCCCAAATGTTACTGTTATCGGATTGAGAGCCTGTAATTTTGGGTTGGGCCGTGGACGAAAAGTCAACCAATTCAAATTGCTTTCTCAAAGTAATTGGGTCATTTCTCTATCGTAATTTCTCAAGAAGCCCAATCCTATTGGGAAATTGAAGTATTTTTCCTATTTGCATCTCCTAATATTTAAGATTTTTGTAAAAAGAAACTATGAGTATATAGCAATTTTGAAGGTTTCATTTAAAAATATGGAAAAAAAAAAAAGAAGAATTTTTTTAGATTGCCCTCATTGGATTTCCAAAAGTCCTCATCCTCATTTACAGATGCAGTGTAATTTATGTATGTAAATAAACTTTATTCAATTTATATATCCTCATAAAAGTTCCCTCCTCCTAGCACATTAAAGATAAACGTCGATGCAACTTGATTCTTGGAGTTCCATCGGCTTTGGCCTTGGAATGATTTGCAGAGATTCTAACACAGATCCATAAGAGCTGCAAAATAGATCTACCCGATGTCGCCTAGAGTTTATAATGCACCAGTTGACCTTTTAGCTAAACGAGCTAGAATAGAAAGCATGACTGTAGAATGGCTAGCTAAACTCCTCTCTTGATTGGTTAAGGAGTATTTTTTATGACGATCAAGTGAAGTAATGGATTACCTTCAATGAACTGCACACATTCGCTACATAGAGCTACGATGTCGGTCTCCAGGCGCCAAGGCACTCCTCCATTCTTCAACATCTTACCTGTCGGAATGGCAACTCTGCAACCGAGCCTTACATTGTTTACCACGATATTCTCCTCTCTCATGCCACGTGTTTGATATTTACAAAAGAAAGTACAAGGTAAGAAACAAGAACCCTACAACGAGATTTTGTTTCCCCCATTGAAATGTGGATTCCTCTACTCTATCTATTTGTGGTTTGACATGAAGGCTGTAAAATATTTTTATGAAAGAGTGAATTTGGTGGGGAGTGATCGTTGGATATATATATATATTGAAAGAAAGTGAAAGTTTAGTGAATATAAAAATGGATTTAATTGTGTAGATTAAATTCATTGTTTAAAAACTTTCAAATTGGATTAAAACTTCAAATTCAAATGATGTTTCATGTACAAATTTAACATGTATGATAGTTAAATTTGTAGTTTCTTCGATTTGAAGAAGTTATGTTTGATTTTTATCAATAACAACTAAATTGAGTTAAATTTGACAAATTTTTCAATTCTTGTATTTATTTGATTTTATTTTATATTTTGGAGAGTTACTAAATTGCTTGCCTATAAATAGTAACTTGGTTCTTCATTTGTGACATCCCATTCAAAATTGAAGAGTTCTTTTCTTTCTTTCTTTCGATCTTTTCTTGAGTTTTGAGCAAGTATTCAAGAGTTCTACCAAATCCAAGTAGTTCAAGGTTGTAGTTTTATCAAAGTTAGTCATTGTATCCTATTGAGACGATCACTGTAGTTTGTTTACAACCCGTTCAGAGTGAATAATTGTCTTTAGGACATCGTTTATCAGAAGCGTACCTCAACTATGTTTTGAGTCTCCAAAGGTTTTGAGGTTTTTTCAAGTCTTTGATTATTTCCATATCTAAGTCTTGTTACATCATTTGACTTATGTTTGAGTCTGAATATTATACATATTATACATTGAGTGCACTATTTCCAATTAAGGTGTAATTCATTTACTAGTATATTCAGTTTATATATTAACTTTCCCCCAACAATCTGAAGACAATTATTATTATCTAAACTAGTGGTGGCAATCTCCTACACCAATGTTTTCACTTCTGCCATGATGGATCACCCATTATCAAATCCCATGTTGAATAACTAGAGAAGTTCAAAAGAGACAACTTCAAGAGATGGCAGAAGAAGATGGTCTTCTACTTCATCACGTTGAATCTTGCTCATATTTTCAAGGAAGATTGTCCAATTACTCTATTAGAAGTTGTAACTCCTGAAACAGAAGGTACAAAGCAAGTGTGGATGCATTTAGACTTCCTGTGCCGTAATTATATACCTAATGGTCTTGGGGTCACTTTGTATAATATCTATTGCAATGCCTACAATACATCAAAACTATTGTGAGAGGTATTAGACAAGAAGTACAAGTTGGAAGGTGTTGGTACTGAGAAACTCCTTATGGGAACATTCTTAGATTATAAGATGGTTGATACCAAGTTGGTAGTTAATCAAATGGAGGAATTATAAATTATCATTAGCGATTTGCAAAGTGAAGGATTGGACATTAGTGAGCCATTCCAAGTTGTTGTTGTGATTGAGAAGGTACTCATTCCTAAAAGGATTTCAAATGCTATCTCAAACACAAGCGAAAGGAGTTATCCATGGAGAACCTTGCGGTGAAACTCCATACAGAAGAGGATAACAAAAAAGAAGATAAAACTCTACTGGAAGTAGAAGCCAAAACTCATATTACTGAAACTTCAAAGCATAAACCCAAGAAATGGAATTTTAAGAAGAAAAATGTGAATCATGGGTCAAAGAATGATGCTAGCAAGCACATTCAAGGAAATTGTTGGGCTTGTGGTAGGAGTGGTCATACCATTGCAACGTGCAAACACAAGAAGGGACAAAGTTCCAACAATCAGGCCAACTCATGAAAAATGATGATCTGCTTTCCATCATTTCTAAGGTAAATATGGCTCCAAAGACCAAAGGTTGATGGATTAATACTAGTGCTACTAGGAAAATTTGTAAGTCATTGTTCATTACATAGAAAAGCATGATGGCAACCATAAACTGTACATGGGAAATGCTTTAACTGCCTCTGTGGAAGGCAAAGGGAAGGTTATACTAAAATGGACTTTCGAAAAATACTTATCCTTAATGATGTGTGGCATGTGCCAAAGATTCAAAAGAATCTAATGTCAGGAACTCTATTTAATAAAAATGGGTTCAAGGTTCTATTTGAGTCAAAGAAATTTATATTGACAAAGGGGGGTATGTATGTGGTAAAAGACTAAGTGATGGCATGTTCAAACTGAATGTACTGGCATAAATGTTAAAGAATAATAATAATATCACCTCTTCTGCTTATATTGTTGAGTTGTGTGATGTTTGGCATTCTAGATTGAGGCATGTCAAGTATAGTTCTTTAAATAGAATGGTAAGTTTAAGACTATTGCCGAATTTTAACATTGATAATAGACACAAATGTGAATTTTGTGTTGAATCAAAGTATACTAGAAAGCCATTTTCATCTATGAAAGGAATTAACGAGGTACTTGATTTAATCCACAGTGACGTATGTGATATGAAAAGTACTCCCACATGAGGTGGTAAGAGATACTTTGTCACATTCATTGATAATTGTAGTAAATATTGCTATGTATATTTGTTACATAGTAAAGATGAAACCTTTAGTGCTTTTAAAAAATATAAGGTAGAAGTTAAAAATCAACTTGAGAAGAAAGTGAAGAAAATAGAGGTAGTGAATATGAACCAGCATCATTTTATGAATTTTGTGAAGTCAGAAGTATAATCCATCAAACTACAACACCTTATACACCATAACAAAATGGTGTAGCTAAAAGAGAAAATTGAACTTTAAAGGACATAATCAATTGTATGTTAAATAGTTCAGGTTTACCTCACAATTTGTGGGGGGAAGCTTTACTGATAGAAAATTTTATACTAAATAGAGTTTCACATAAGAAAACTAATAAGTCGCCTTATGAAATGGGAAGTGGAAAGCTACCATAATATAAAATACTGAAAGTGGGGGGTGAAGAAAATCAAACACGAGGATTTCCATGAGCAGAGGAAGGATCTTTCCAAATTTCAACTGTATATGAATTTTACAATTACAATAAAAAACAGAAACAAGCGGTTTTACATAAAATAGAAATTACAGCATGCTTTACTACAGATCAAGGGAAAAATCAACAAACCTTTGTAGACTCATCTTCTAGTTCCTTGATCACGAATGCTCGATCACAGCAACACAGCAACACACGAACGTTCGTCCAACATGACCGCTCCTCTACACAATCGCCGCGCACTTGAACTAAGCGATCGCCAAGGTCACGAACACCCTAAACACCGCGAACGGTCTCTACAGAACCTCGACTGTGTCGAATTGAGTATGACACCACCAAGAAGGTTAACTCGGTATTCTCGATATGAGAATCTAGAGGGTGGGCTCTGTGTGGACTTGGTTAGTGGTAGAAAACCGGAGGAACCACAATCGTATAAATGATTGAGCAAGTGGGAGATGGAACAACCTATCGTATAGGTCAATGTCCAATCATTTAGGAAAAGCTATGTGATCGTCTAGCAAAAACTATGCGATTGTTTAGCTCATCATTTAGTTGAGTGTCTATCGTGTAAGAATACTCCACAATCGTTTAGCTAACTCCAACCTGTCGCTTAGTAAATCTAATTTACTTGATAACTATCCATGAGAACTTTCTGAGATTGGAAATCTCCAATCAATAATTTTGCAAATCCCTTACGAAAAATAGGAAAACATTTTTTCTTTTATCTCACGGTTACCATGAAACCACCAATAGCCTCCCACTCAATTGGTTATTAGAGAAAAAGAGATAATTATCCAATAATTAATATTATTATAAATATAAATGATAACTAACTTATCATAATATATTTATAACCTATAGTTTTAATATTTCATCTTCTGAAATATATCAACCATAGCTTTTTTTCTATTCCATGGCACTTAATGTAAATCTTATTTACATTAATCATCCATTGGATGTATTTCATACACCGTACCGATCATATCATATATAATCGAATTACCACTTGTCAATTTGAACATTTCAAATCAACACCAAGAACTGATCCTCAACTTGAATCCATTGGGCTACCAAGGGGGTCTTATGGAACTGTAGCTCGAAGCTCCAACGGTACGTGAATAACTGACTAAACTCTTTAGTCACGGGATCCACCATCTGTTAACTACCAAGCATTCCACTAAAGACCGACAATTGAACTCTCCTTACCATAGATATCTTATGTGTCCATCTTAACCAATAAGCAATGCGACAACCCTTCACAGGTCGCTCGTAAGTATAACTCGACCAATAACCGTTATGCCCCGTAGTTACATCTAACTCCTTAAGTACCACTGAATTCTTTAGTGAACATAAGTCATAGTTCTACTATGACTGAGTTCTCTCTTCCAAAGAGAAGTTGTAGCCACTATGTTCAAGCCTCGGAATCAACCCTTACGGGAGCAATCTATCTACTTACCCCTACTTCGGGGAAGGAGTGAATTTCATCTTGTGTAAGTGAGTTCCCAGCTCTTAAATTAGACAAGTCCCTAAAAAGGTAGCCATATTAGGTTGGCAATCTGGCCACTCTCACCCATACTAATCAAAGGACTGCTCTCAAAGGCAAGAGTTCCCAAAACACTCAGGATTGGGGTCGTGTCACCTATGGTCGTTTAGGTGAGATGAAGTCTCCAGTATCAATGGCGTTATATACAGAGTTTAGTTATCTTGTGGTCTGGTCTTATATAAACTCTTTGTATAGGACACTCCTGCTCGCATGTCTCCACATGAATGGTCAGGATCTACCATCTATAGTAGTTTACAACACTTGCAAACCTCTATAAAACAAGTCATATCTGTAGTGTCATCAGCATCAGGTATCCCACCTTAATTCTTATACTATAGACCTATCTAGGTTATCACTTAAGGCATGATCCACTTGTATATCACATATACATGCTTAAGTTTACATAAGATAACCATGGAGCTTACTTTATTGGATATGAGTAAATGTCAGAATGAAACAACAATTATTTTATTCATAAATAATGTGTATAATTATAAACAACGAGACTCCGACATAATTAAGACAACAATCCCAACAAGAGCTTATTTAGCAAAGGCACAAGTTCCTTTACCAAAAAGGACCAAACTTGGATCTAAGACAATTGAGTGTGTCTTTATAGGCTATGCAACGAATAATGTGATTGGGTTGATGCCTTAAATCTCGTAGGGTCCTATAGTTTGTAATTGTATTGTACAAACTTATTATTTATTTAATAAAATATATGATGTTTTATTTCAAAATTAGTTGCATTAACCACAAACCAATAAATTAACATCCAAGGTTATCTTGTAGCTTAAACACGTATGTAGAGACATACGGGTAGATCATGTTTAAGTGATAACCTAAATGGTCTATAGTAGATGGATAAGGCTGGGTAACTTATCCTAATGACACTACGATTATGGCCCCCTTTGTAGGTGTTACAATTGTTGTAAAGTACCATAAATGATCTGATCCTGATCATTCATGTGTAGACATGTGAGCGGGGATATTTTATACAAAAGAGTTTGTATAAGACTGGACCACGAAATGTTTAGTCTCATTATATAACATCGTTCATAATAGGGACTTACATTTCACCAAGATGACCATAAGTAACATGACCTGAATCCTAAGTGAGTTGTGAAATCCTGCCTATGAGGGCGGTCCTTCGATTTGTATGGGTGAGAATGGCCAGATCGCTGACTCCATAAGTCTACCATTTTGGGGATTCGTCTGATTAAAGAGTTAGAAACACAACTACACAAGGAATTCACTCCTTCCCCAAGGTCGAGGTAAGTAGATAAATTGCTCCTTTAAGGGCTGATTCTGGGGCTTGAACAATTTGGTGTCACACCCTCTCTTGGCCCGAGAGGGATTTAGTCATAGTTGGACTATGATCTATTGTTCATTAGAGGGATCAGTGGTACTTAAGGAGTTAGATGTAACTATTGAGGCAAAATGATAATTTTGGCCTAGCAATACTTACGAGCAATTTGTGAAGGGTCATCGTACTATTGATTGTTATATCCAATGGATACAGAAATATATCTATAGTGCGAAGAGTGCAGCTGTCGATCTTTAGTAGAATGCCTGACAGTTGACGAATAGTGAATAATTTAATTAATTATTCATAGACCGTTGGAGCTTCAAGCTACAGGTCCATGAGATTCTCTTGGTAGCTCAATAGGACTAAATGAGAATCAGTATTTTGATTAATTTGAATTGTTCAAATTAATTGAGAGAATTGATTATATATGATATAATTAAGTTATTTTAATTATATGTGATATAATTATTATAATGTATTTGATACATTATAATATTTATGAGAGGAAGCAAATATTTGAATATGATTCAAATGTTGATTATAGGAACTGGATTCATAATTGTTAAATTAATGTGATTTATATTAAATGTCATATGTGAGAAAAGAAACTATAGGTTATATTGTATATGATACAATATTAAAACTATAGGTTATATGTTATATGTTATATTTGATATAACATATAGTTTAATGTATATATTATATGATAAGTTAGTTATTATATATATATATATAATGATAATTTAAATAAATTAATTTTATTTAAAATTAATTTAAATTAAATGAGGGGTGGAGTTACAACTCCTTCCCCCTCTTTTCTCTCCACCTACATAAGTGGGTGGTTTTTAGATTTTTGCAGTGTCTTCATCTTCAACCTGCAAGCCAGAGAAACAACACAATGTATGAAAAAATCTTAGAGAGAAAATTCTAAATTCCTCTTACTTTCTCTCAATTTCCTTCCCTCAATCCAAATTCACCAAAGCCCACTCCTCGTAGGGTTCTATAGTTTGTAATTGTATTGCATAAACTTATTATTCATTTAATAAAATATATGATGTTTTATTTCAAAATTAGTTGCATTAACCACAAACCAATAAACTAACATCCAGGTTATCTTATAGCTTAAACATGTATGTGGAGACATACGGGGGATCATGTTTAAGTGATAACTTAAATGGTCTGTAGTAGATGGGTAAGATTAGGTATCTTATCCTGGTGATACTACGAGTATGACCCGCTTTATAGGTGTTACAATTATTGTAAAGTGCTACAAATGATCTGATCCTGATCATTCATGTGTAGACATGTGATCGGGGATATTCTACACAAAAGAGTTCATATAAGACTAGACCACGGAATGATTAGTCTCATTATATAACATCGTTCATAATAGAGACTTACATTTCACCAGGATGACCATAGGTAACATGACCTGAATCCTGAGTGAATTTTGAACTCCTACCCCTGAGGGCAATACTTTGATTTGTATGGGTGAGAGTGACCAGTTCGCCGACTAAATAAGCTTACCATTTTGAGGATTCTTTTGAATGGCAAGCTAGGAACACAATTACAAAAGACGGAATTCACTCTTTCCCTTACGTCTGGGTAAGTAGATAAATTGCTCCCTTAAGGGTTGATTCTGGGGCTTGAACAATGTGGTGCCACACCATCTCTTGGTCCGAGAAGGGTTTGGTCATAGTTGGACTATGACTTATTTTTCATTAGAGGGATCAATGGTACATAAGAAGTTAGATATAACTACAGGGGTAAAACGATAATTTTGGCTTAACTATACTTACAAGCAATTTGTGAAGGGTCATCGCATTGTTAACTGGTTATATCTAATGGATAGGGAAATATATCTGTAATGTGAAGAGTGCAGTTGTCAATCTTTAATGGAGTGACCGACAGTTAATGGATGTTGAATATTTTAATTAAAGAATTTTAATTAATTATTCAAGCACCATTGGAGCTTCAAGCTACAGGTCCATAAGGTCCATAAGGTCCCCTAAGTTATATTAAATAAGTAGTTGTATTTTTTTTTAGTTAAATAACCCTATGTGAACACTCAGTGGTAGGAAAATGAGGTATATGATACTTCATTTTTCCTTTTCATGTTTCTCCCCCAAAGTTCACAACGTGATATCTATACTCGGCCTCTAGGCACCTTTGCTTGTGTCCCTCTACGAGTGGTATTTGTATAGGTCAATATCAAGGTTAATGAAGAGAGAATGAAGATAGTATTTATAGTAAGTGAGAGTAGGACGTGTGTTCAAATGTTCCACGGCCTCTCTCATTAGTTTATAATAAATTTTCGTGCTCGTCCTCAAGGCACCTTTGCTTGTGTCCCCCTACCGATGTCATTTTCATGACTCTTTACTCAAACTTCAGAATTAGATAGGATTGCTTCAGTTTTTGCCCTAATCGGTTTTCCCCACGGTTGGTCATTAGGGAAGAACTCTAGAATCTAAAATGAAGGGTTACACTTACAAGAAAATGTTAAGCTAATCAACAATTTATGGACCGAACAATGGTGACTAATATTTACAGTAACAATGAGTTGTTCTATCTATTGGTTGAGATGGTCTCATTTTAGTGAAGGGGTATCAATCACCCTACGGTGGCTTTTACCCTACCTCACTAAAACATCATTGCAAAATAGATGTCACATAGGATATATTATATTATTTTATTAATAGATATCAAATTGGTTTTTTCAAATGGGTAATGCTTGAATACTAATATATATGAATTGTATATTTCAACAAATTAAAAAAATGACTTATACAACTCTTAATTTACTTATCACCGAAAAATTTACCAGTGAAAACTACACTGGATGGAAAAACACTATCAACACAATATTAACCATCGACGACCTATGATTTGTCCATATGGAGATTTATCCTCCTGTACCAGCTCAAAACGCCACTTTAAACGTTCGAGAAGCATATGAGCGTTCGGTACGGGCAAATGAAAAGGCCCGAGCATATATCTTGGCAAGCCTTTCTAAAATCTTGGCCAAGAAGCATGAGCCCCTGATCATTATCCATGAGATCATTGATGGAATACACAAGCATGCAATGGAAGCAAACATAATCAATAAGCACTCTAATTACATTTAATTTCAGTTCTAAAAGCATGCTTTTGCAAGAAAAACACAAGAAGGTTTCTATTCACATACCTTTGATGAATTCTCCCTTATCCAAGCCACTTTTCATTCCAATTCAGCTCCAAATCGATAGTGAACCACCAAGAGATCTTCTCTACTATTCTCAGCCTTGAATTTGAGTGGTAGAACTCAAATTTGAGTGAATTTGGTGAAGGAAATTGAGAGAGTTTGTGAGGAAGAAGATTGAGTAACTGAAAACTAATTTTTTCAGCTGAATCTCTTCTTAGTTTTTTCTATTCAGCAAATTGAGAGAATTTTATATTTCTTCAATATGCAAGCACTCCTCAGCCATCAAATCGCCAACACTTACTTCAACTAAAGATTGGATTTTTGTATACTTGTAGGAAGAACACCTCCTACTTGAGATGTTTGTGGGCAAAACCCACTTAATCCAATTTTTTCAATTTTTCATTTCAAAATTCAATTAATTCAAAAATTAATTAAAATTACTTAATTAATTCATAATTAATCAAACCTAAAATATCAAAATCTAATTTCTTAAATTGAATTAAAATTGGAAAAACATAATTTTTTCAAGTTGCTCTTCATTCCAATTCATAATTTGATGGGGTCTTCATTACCTTGTACATGGTTGCTTTGGAAAAATTACAGATGGTACTCTGTAATCATATAAGGAAAGTTGTGTCATCATTTTGGGACCTGCTGCACTTGTAAGGTGTATTCTTTTTTGCAAGATACATAACCTTTTTTGTTTCATCATTACTACCTCTATACTAAGTGAAATTGTGTTATATTCCTATTTCCTTCTAGTTCACACTCCTATAACTTGTTTTAGTTCTACAAGATTAGTGCCCAGTGGAGAACAAGCAACATGTCTTTGAGTCAAGTGATCAATATAATAATTAGTTTGAGTGTTTGATTTAAGAGGACAAGATTGTTTTTAAAAGTGTAGAGGTTTTGGAAGGAGGTTTAAAACTTAACATGCTAAGAAAAAAGAAAGAGGAAAAAATAATGATAACTTATATTGTATGTCAAGTTTATGTGTTAAACTAATCAAGAGATCTTGCACCTATGTTCGCCTTTCTTGTTTTAGTAATTAATAAGTGATAAAAAAGACAGAGTAAAGATAGAAAGTAGCACACACAAAGTTTATGTGAAAAAACCGTAATAAGGAAGAAAAAACCACGGGATAAAGTTTATTAGAAACTGATACAAAGTATACACAGAGGCTACCAGCTAAAATAGAAAAAAGGGAAACCCTAGGGTATAGGAAAAAGACAAAATTTCCACTAGAGTAAAAAAATGCTAATTCAACACTCCCCTTTAAGTTGGGGCGTAAATGTCAATAAGACCCAACTTGCTAACACAAAAGTCAAACAACTGTCTATGCAGTCCCTTTGTTAGGATGTCTGCAATCTGTTCACTAGAAGAAATATAGGGGACACAAACGTTGCCATTGTCAAGCCTCTCCTTGATGAAATGTCGATCGATCTCCACATGCTTTGTTCTATCATGCTAAACTGGGTTATTTACTATGCTTATTGCAGCTTTGTTATCACAATAGAGTTTCATCAGACCGTGTAACCTTGATCAAGATCACTTAGAACCTTTTCTAGCCAAATTTCTTCACTTATCCCCAGACTCATGGCCCTGTACTCAGCTTCAGCACTACTTCTGGTAACTACCCCTTGTTTCTTACTCCTCTATGTGACAAGGTTACCCCATACAAAGGTACAATATCCTGATGTTGACTTTCTATCTACCACAGAACCTGCCCAATCTACATGTATGTATGCCTCGATGCATTGTCTATCAGTTTTTCTGAACATCAAGCCTCTCCCTAGAGACGTTTTTAGATACCTCAGGATGCGCTCTACCACCCTCATATGTTCTTCGTAAGGAGACTGCATAAACTAACTTACCACACTAACTGCATATGAAATGTTTGGTCTAGTATGAAAGAGATAGATTAGCTTTCCAACAAGACGCTGATATCTCTCTTTATTAATTGGTACACCTTCACTTGTATTACTTAGCTTAGCATTCACTTCTATAAGGGTGTCAACTAGTTTGCAGCCTGTCATATTTGTCTTCTTAAGCAAGTCCAAAGTATATTTCCATTGGGAAACTGAAATCCCTTCTTTCGATCGAGCTACTTCCATTCCAAGGAAGTACCTCAGTTTTTCATGGTCCTTGATTTCAAATTCCTCAGCCATTTTCATCTTTAAGCAGTCAATCTTTAAAGATCATCACTTGAAATAACAATATCATCTACATATACAATCAAAACTGCAATCTTCCCGGATACTGACCTCTTTATGAAGAGAATGTGATTTGAGTGTCCCTGACTATACCCTTGTGACTTTACAAAGGTAGTGATTCTGCCAAACTAGGCTCTTGGGGACTGTTTTTAACCCATACAAGGACTTCTTTAGTCTACATACTCAGTGGTTAAACTGTTTCTCGAATCCTGGGGGAGGACTCATGTACACTTCTTTCTCCAACTCTCCATTAAGAAAGACATTCTTCACATCAAAATGGTGTAGAGGCCAATCTTTGTTAACTGCAACTGAGAGCAGAACCCGTACTGTATTCAACTTTGCTACTGGTGAAAATGTCTCGGAATAATCAACCCTGAAGTTCTGAGTAAAACCTCTGGTAACTAATCTGACCTTGTATCTATCAATCATTCCATCGGGCCTATACTTCACTATGAACACCCATTTACATCCAACTTCTTTGTGTCCATTTGGAAGAGTAACTTGGTCTCACGTATGATTTTTCTCAAGCGTCCCCATTTCTTCCATGATTGTTGTTTTCCATTCGGGAATTTCCATTGTTGTGTGTATATTGTTCGGTATTACAACTATGACTAGGCTCGTAGTGAGGGCCTTGAACCCAGGAGATAGGTTGCTATAAGACAAGTAACTCTGCAGTGGATATTTCGTACACGATTTGGTACCTTTCCTCAGGGCAATCAGGAGGTTAAGAGATGCATCACGGTCTTTATTCTCCTCGGACTTCAAACTGCACTCAACCTCCTGCTCATAGGTCTCATGCTCTGTCATTTCTTTTCCATTCTCAACGGTGTTCTCTGCTGAAATAGGTGGCATTTCTTTTTCAGTTTCAACAATGTTCTCTACTGGAGCAAGTGTCTCACAATCATCAGTCCCTACCTCAGTCATATTGTTCCTGATGCAATCATACTTGTTGTCATTGTCTTCCCTGTCTTTGCTCTCATCATTTTCAACAGAAGCATCAGTTTCATAACAAATATTACCATCATCTGGAATAGAAGTACTAGTACCTGGAACTGACACCCGTTCTGACTCATGGACTGAAGCCGAAGAAATAATAGGTAGGGTTATTTCCTTTCTAAGATTCCTCCTATAGTATGTGATCCATGAGACTTGTTTTGTAGGCAGGATGGATTCGCTGGTACTTATGTCAAGAATGGGTTCAAGTAAGACGGATAGACTTGGACCCCAATTGGTTTCTTCACTAGTATTCTCCCCCTGAAGGGAACCATTGGGAAAGAAGAGATGATCTTCAAAGAATGTCACATCCATGAGACAAAGTATTTTCGGGAAGAAGAATTGTAACACTTGTACCCACGTTGATGAAGAGGGTACCCCACAAAGACACATTTCTAGGCACGGGAAGCAAATTTGATTCGGTTAGGACCATGAGTATGGACAAACACAACACACCCAAACACCCGAAGGGAAATATAAAAAATAAGTTGGTTATTAGGGTAGGACTCTCTGAAATAATCTAGGGGGTTTGGAATTTTAGAACCCGGGACGGAATTCGATTTATTAGATGAATTGTTGTCAGAACAGCATCCCCTCATAAATAGAACAGAAGAGAAGTTGACAACATAAGAGACCGAGCAACTTGAATAAGGTGAAGGTTTTTTCATTCGGTCACTCCATTTTGTTGGGGAGTATATGCACAGGAACTCTATGGATGATTCCTTTTGAGATTAAGAACTCCCTAAAGGAATTATTAAAGTATTCTCGACCATTGTCACTACGAAGGATAGCGATTTTTGCAATGAACTGGGTTTCTATAGAATAGTAGAACTGTTGGAAGACTGATGTAACTTCAAATTTGTCTGTCAGAAGAAAAACCCAAGTTAACCTAGTATGGTCGTCAATGAAGGTTACAAACCATCGCTTACCAATGGTGGTAGTAATGGGTGGCGGACCACAAACATTGCTATGGAAGAGGGTGAATGGTTTGGAAGGCTTATAAGGCTGAGGTTTTAATGATGTACGAGGTTGTTTGGCTTAGATATACACATCAAAATTTAATTTAGAAATATTAACATTATGAAAAAGATGAGGAAATAGATAATTCATATCATGGAAACTAGGGTGCCCAAGGCGATAGTGCCATAACATATAATCAGTTTTAGAAACAGAAAAATGAGATGAAAGTAAACTAGTCCTATCATAATGAGGCTTCTTCAGTGAGGAAATAGAGCCCCCTATCATGTCTGGTAGTGCTAATTGTCATCCCCGAGTTCATATCCTGAAAAACAACAGCATCGGGTGAGAAGATAACACCACATCTCAAATCCCTTGTAATTTTACTAACAGATAAAAGGTTGTAAGAGACTTTAGGCACATGCAACACATCTTGAAGAACTAAGCCCTCAAAAGACGACAACCGTCCTTTTTTGACCACAAGGGAAAATGACCCATCAGCAATTTTGATCCTCTCATTCCCAGCACTTGGTTGATAAGAAAGAAACTGGTCGAAAGAGCCAGTCAAATGGTTTGTAGCCCCTGAATCTAACATCCATGGTTTACTACCAGTTATGCTAATAAGGCCAAATGAGTGAAGAGTACCTGATTGGGCGATTGCACTTACTCCCACTATACTAGAAGTGCTTTGATTGTTTTCCTGATTTTGAGGTTGCGGGCCTCCAGTTGTTGATTCATCTACCAGTGCCCGACCCGACTGTCATTTTTTACCATTCGGTGGATGACCATGCAACTTCCAATACAGATCTTTCGTGTGCCAGGGCTTCTTGCAATGTTCATACACTAGAGTCGGCTTGTTGTTCTGATTATCATGGACAGGGCCTAAGGTTTTGAAAGCAGTAGAGTCTGTCGGCGTCACCAGTGTATTATTCATTACCCTAGACCTGTCTTCCTCGAGACGTACTTCAAAGCAGACTTCCATTAAGGATGGTATTCGATGGATTCCCAGTGTACGACTTCGTACCACATCAAACTTAGAGTTTAGCCCGACAAGAAAGTCGTATACACGGTCGGTTTCCTCAGACTGATAATGCAAGACTCCTCCACATGGACAATTCCAAATCATCTCACGACACAAATCCATCTCTTGCCAGAGAAGTGACAGTTTATTGAAGTATGCTGTAACATCCATTGCCCCTTGCTTACACTCATAGACTTGCTTACGTAAGGTATATAACCGAGAAGCGTTCTGTCTTTTGGAGTAAAGCTTTTGGACTGCCTCCCAAATGTCTCGAGTCGTGGCTGCATATAGTAAGGATTTTCCAATTTGAGGTTCCATACTCCCTACTAGAATAAACCGAAGTAAAGAGTCTTCTCCCCTCCAAACTCGTTCTTAGGGGTCGCTTGATCTTGGCTTTGGTATCTCACTCGTTAGATACCCTAATTTGTGACGACTCTCAAGGGCCATTTTAATGGATTGGGACTAAGAAAAATAATTATCACCATTTAATTTTTCTCGTACAATAAAGTTAGAAGAGTTTCCTATTGCTCCAGAGAATAAATTTGAAGAGAAAGCAAGGAAAGAAGTTACCAAATTTCCAGGGTAAATCAGTTGATTCGGGTTTAGATCTGGTTGGGCATTGAATATCGATCCCAGTGCTTCCCCCAATGGCAGTTCTGCTGCTGGAACATCTCATTCTACTGCTTAATCTAGAGTTGCAACTGAGTAAACTGGTCTTGAATTATACTCCCTTGATCTCGATGATGGGACGATGATTCTCCCCCTCTGAACCCACCAATGATCGGTGATGACTATCCCGAACTATTATTCACATCCAGCTGGAACAGGGGATCCCGATTGATGAAGTGGTAGCCACTGGTTGGATCCATTCCCCGCTGGTTCTGCTGATGAAACAGGTTGCGGCTTGGACGAGCTCCAGCGCTATTGACGGCGGAGTCAATCAGAGAACCTCGGTTCGGCAGCGACAAAGAGAAACTTGATGGATTCGCATCGACTGGAACCGGCCAGAAAATGCTGTCGGACTGGACCGCACAGGAGGGATGGCACCGGTTTATAGTTGCGCGACCTGGAAGGCGTCGACTGGCTGAGGTTGTATCGGATTTGATCTTTGTGGTGCGGAAGGAATCAGATGAACTTGCCATGAAGCGCCGATCGTCTGGAGTTGGCTAATCGGCTGGTCAGGTCTGGTCGACTGGTCATCACGTTGAAGGTGGGGAAGAACAGATTGAAAATATCGGTCAATGGCATTTTGGATAACAATCTATATCTGTGCCATTGGGTTCACCTACTGGTAATTGGGATTCTTCTATTGGGTTTTCCTCAATGGTGATCAGGGTTTCATCTCCATGCTCTAATATCATGATGAAAAAGACAGAGTAGAGATAAAAAGTAGCACAAACAATGTTTACGTGGAAAAACCCTAATAAGGGAGAAAAAAACCATAGAATAAAGGATTCTTATTAGAAACTGATACAAAGTATACACAGAGACTACCAAATTAAATAGAAGAAACGAAAATCCTAGGGTACAAGAAAAAAGACAAAATTACCCTTAGAGTAAAAATCCCTAATTTCAACAATAAGCCTTATGTATCCTGCTAATTGGTCTCCATAATTAATGTTGAGGAAGTCTTATGTTCTGCTACCGACGGTTTCTAATAATGTGATGTCAATGAATAATTGCTTTATCATTTTTCTTTTGTTTTGCCCTTAAATGTTAGCTTCTTTTTAAGTCTCCTGTGAATGCATGATTATTTGCTTATAGTTTAGCCATAGTAAATATTATTATCAACTTTGGCTAGAAACACTGATGTTTAACGAGTTGAAATGTGTTTTTCACCTACAAATTGCTCAAACAAATCATTCTTTAACCTAATATTTATGCTACCTTCTTTGTCTTACATACCCTCTTACTTTGAGTTGCTTGATTGCTTCTATAGTTGAAGTATTTAAGTTTCCTTTTTGGTTTAAAAAAGAACAATAAATCCACAATTAATTAATTCTATGAAACTTTGTGTTTAACAGAAGACAATTTTCTCCATTATGCCATATAGATGGTTGGTGTTTATCGAATGCTCCTTATACCATTTTTTGAAAACAAAGTAATCATTGAACTATCACATTTTGATATTAGTTGAGGAGCACAAGGTAAGGACTAAGAAAGGTTATTCATCTATCAATGCACTTATTTTCAATTGTGCTTTGTCATCTCCAATTATGTGTGTTGCGTTAAGCCTTTGCTTTTGCATTTAACCTTCTAAAGGGTTTCATAAAATCAAGCATAAACTCTCACTTTTAGTATGGTGCAAAAAGAGTATCTCCAAATGATGTAAGCTGATGTTTGTTAGTTTGATTTTATTTGTCATTTTTCCTAGAGTTTATTCTGTTAGCTTCATAATTTTATAACTAAGGTATATAAGAATAACTTTTCCTTTTGTTGGTACAAAATTTTAACCAAAATAAAGAAATAACAAAGATACCATGCCATCAAAATTGGTATTAGAGCTTTGTTTAGCACTTCTAGTCAACATAAGTGTGCCCATGACATAACAGTATTGCAAAATCCTCTTTTGCTTAAGAACATTTTTTCATTGAATTAATATTCTCAGTTTGAAAGGTATGAAATGTATAAGTTAATGCCTTCTAATTTTGTTTTTCTCATAATACAAGAAATGAAGGGACGTATTATGGTATGAATATTACTTGATTTTGAAGAATATCTAAGGTCAATCAAGGCAGGCTAGGAAGATCAAAATTTTACAATGGAAAGTTCGTTCTTATTCTTAATTATACTAGGGCTTTATCATAATTTGTGAGAAGGGTTCAATCTTATCTCCATTTTTTCCTTAAATGAATTGCAGAGAATTATTTAGTGCATTGTGAAATATGAATTTTTTGTTCGTTCACTAAGAAGACAAGTAAATATATTTCACCTTGCATCATAAAAGTGCAATTGAGTATTGATATCTTAACTTAATTGCTAATTACTAGGTTTCTTTTTAAAATCATGATACATGATTCTAACCGTACTATCTTTTTGTCTATCAGTACTTGAGCGCTACTCAAATGGGGTAATATCTCTAGTATTCTGTTTTGGAGAACAAGGTAGACTAATTTTGTCTAGGGTACCCCTATTTCTTTAGGCTAATTTTGCTTTGAATTAAAATTAATAATGATCATTAAATTTCTCTAGGTTACTCGTCTGGGTTCGAAAAAGCTGTTTAGGGTCAATGATTTTGGTGATGAATAGTAAAACTATATAATACATTAATTACTTGTTCATTTTAGCCTGTTGGAAGGTGTGTACATATTTTATTTGAAACTGACCCTTGTGTTTGTTATGAAATTGGTTGAAACGAAGTTTCACAAACTTGGGGAATACTCTTCTAACTAGAAAGAATCGTGACCAAAGATTTTCTTTTGGGAAGAAAGTAGAAAAGAATTGTGATTCTTGCTGAAGAACGGAGGTACTAATTCCAACTAACTAACTTTACTATCTTTCTTATTGATTTGAGTTTTTTGTTGTCGAAAATAGTTACTTTGCCCTAGGGGCCTTTTTGTAATTTTCTTATGGGCCTAGAGTTTTCATCTGTCTATTTATTTGAGCAAAGCTTCTGTATTTTGGATCACTTCAATAATAAAAAATAAGTCTCTATCGTGGTTTTTCTCCCTGGTTCTAGGGTTTTCCACGTAAACCATTTGTGTTCTTCTTCTCCTTTATCTTTTATTTTCAACATGGTATCAGAGCAGACGACGAAACCCTAGCCACCATAGATGAGTCTCCTTCGACGACGAACTTCGAGATGGCTGCCACGATTAAGGAGGTTGTCTAACAGTACCTAGAGGTTGCTTTACTGCGTCTTTTTCAACAGATCATTGTCGGACAGACAACCCCAGCCATGGAGATAACCCAACCGATTGACAGTCAGACCGAATCGGGCTCAGCCGTGGATCATGCCCAGCTCTTCGACGATACCTAGAATGCGCGTGGTAAGAATCACACCCAGCCATTCGACGGCGCCCAACCTTTCAACAGCGCCCAGCCATTAGCTCAGCCGTGGATTGCGCCAACCCAGGCGGCCTCGAACCCTCGGCTGCAGATGACGAGTCGTGTCGATCTCATCAACTCGACCAGCCGCCGAGTTTCCGTTGAGCAACCGCCACCGTGGTCCAGCCACGTCCAACAGCAGCGATGCGGCTCACAGCTTCAATTTGGTAGCTTTGAATGGAGATACGGGCAATGGGCGGTCTATAAGTGTTTTCCCTATTGAGATTCAAAGGTGATTTGCTTATCTTCAGCAACAGATTTCGAACCTTGGAACAATTATTGGCACAAACCCACAAAGTGCTTAACCAGAGCCAACCAATCTTCCGTTGTATTTCGAAAACTCGGTAAATTCTTTCCATACTTTACCTACTACAAATTTGTTGTTTGAATCAATGGAAAATTCTGCAGGAATTATTATTGGAGAAAAGTTGAATGACCAAAATAATTTCTTCTGGTCACAATCCATCAAAATGGTTCTGGAAGGAAGACAAAAATTTGGGTATCTAACTGGATAGATACCAAAACCTGAACTTGGTAATCCTCAAGAACGCATCTGGAAAGCGGAAGACTCGTTGTTATGGTCAGTTCTAGTGAATAGCATGGAACCCCAAATAGGCAGACCATTACTCTATACGGCGACTGCCAAAGATATTTGGGATGCGGTGCAGCAGCTGTATTCAAAGAAGCAAAATGCATCCCGTCTATATACCTTACACAAAAATGTCCACGAATGCAAGCAAAGAACCATGGACGTGACATCATACTTCAAAAAATTGTTCCTATTATGGCAAGAGATTGACCTGTGCCGTGAAATTATCTGGAAGTGTGTACACATGACGGAACTCAGTATTCAAAAATTGAAGAAGTTGATCGAGTGTATGATTTTCTAACTGGGCTAAATTCAAAATTTTATGGTGTTCATAGCAGGATATTGGGCCAACGTTCTACACCATCTTTTAGGGATGTGTATTCTGAAGTACGCTTGGAAGAAGATAGATCTAGTGCGATGAATAATCTAGTAGTTACATCTACTGATGTTGCCGCTTTTGCTACGAAATCCTCTGGACCTAACAATGATAAGAAACCTCCACCTGTTTGTGAGCACTGCAAAAAGCCATGGCATACAAAAGACCAATGTTGGAAGCTGTATGGGAAACCTCCAAATAATAGACGACGTCAGTCACAGGACAAGTCCGGCCCTAGACGAACTCTGGTGAGTGATTCGACGAGTGACAAAACCCAGGCTCAAACTCAAGCAGATGGTCAAAATAACTTAAGTGTTGTCGGGGTCAGTGTTATTGCACACTCAGGTACAACTCAATCCTTCGGCCTTATTAGCATTAATGGTTAAAAAAAAAACCCTAGATTATGGATTCAAGAGCCACATATCACCTAACTGGTTCTTCTGATCACTTTATATCATACAACCCGAATGCCGGCAATGAAATAATTAGAATCGCAGATGGGTTCTTTGCCCCTGTTGTAGGAAAAGGAAATCTCTCTCCTTTCGGGGGTCTAATATTGCGTGATGTGTTGCATGTCCCTAAGATTTCATACAACTTATTATCTGTCAGTAAAATACCTAAATTGTCAGACTGTTTTCTCACCCAATTTTGTTTTATTTCAGGAACTGAGCTCAGGGATGACGATTGGCAATGTCTGGCACGATAGGGGGGCTCTATTTTCTGACCGATGATACTTTTTCTAGGGATTGTTATAGGACTAGTTTATTTCTTTAAAATTTTCTACTATTGAGACTGATTTTATGTTATGGCATTACTGTCTTGGACATCCTAATTTTCAATACATGAAGTATCTATTTCTGCATTTATTTCATAATATAAATATATCATCCTTACATTATGATGTATGTATCCAAGCCAAAAAAAGTCGTGTCCCCTTTCATTCTCAGCCTTACAAACCATCTAGACCTTTTAATCTTATCCACAGTGATGTCTAGGGTTCCTTACCAACCACCACTTCTACAGGAAAGCATTGGTTTGTCACCTTTATTGACGACCATACCAGGCTTACCTAGGTTTTCTTTTTGGTGGATAAGTCTGAGGTGTCCTCTGTATTCCAGCAATTCTATGCTAGTGTGGAAACCCAATTCAACACAAAAATTGAAATTTTGCAAAGTGACAAAAGGCGTGAGTTTGTTAACAACTCTTTCCAAGACTTCCTAGCTTCTAAAGGGATTGTGCATCAAAGCTCGTGTACCTACACTCCTCAGCAGAATGGAGTAGTCGAGAAGAAAAATAAGCATTTGGTAGAATTCACTCGTTCCCTTATGATATCTACCTCTCTTCCTTCATATCTATGGGGGGATGTTATCCTCACTACGACCCACCTTATCAACCGCATGCCTTCCTGTGTTTCAAACCTTCACACTCCCCTTGTCTGTTTCAAAGAGTCATATCCCAACACCCAGCTAATCCCAGACGTACTGCTCCGAGTGTTTGGTTGTGTTGTCTTTGTTCATACCCACGGTCCAAATCGTACGAAATTTACCCCTCGTGCCCAGAGATGTTTCTTTATTGGGTATCCTCTCCATCAACGTGGATATAAATGTTATCATCCATCGTCTCAAAAATACTTTGTTTCTATGGATATCACCTTTCTTAAGGATCAGTCTTTCTTTCCCATTAGTCCTCTTCAGGGGGGAGAGTATTAATGAAGAGGCTAATTAGTCCACGTATTCCGTTCCCTTAGAATTATCAGTCGAACCTGAACATGTTGATCCTGTCCTTCCTACCAATCAAGTCCCGTGGATGACATACTATAGAAAGAATCTCACTAAGGAAACAGTGCCACATGTCATTTCTCCAGCTCCAATTCATGAGTCTGACTCGGTCTCAGCTCCAGGTATGTGCATTCCTGCTTGTAATATTGATGATTGTATTGAGACTAATACTTTGCAGAGTGGATAAGGATACAGAAAGGGGTGACAGTGCTGAGAAAATAGAAGGAACTGAGAAGAATGAAAAGACTGCTGGAAAGAACAATACTGAGGAAAAAGCTCCAAAAAATGAAAACAGTGCAAAGGAAGGTGATTGTGTGGAAGTTCCTTCTAAAGAAAGGCCTATGGAATAGACGATTGATTTTAGTAGGAAACTTAGAAAGGAGGAAAGTCGTGATGCGTCTCTCGATTTTCCCATTGCTCTGAGAAAAAGGACTAGATCATATACAAAGTTCCCTATGCATAGTTATATGACGTACAGTAACTTATCTCCCAAGTTCAAGGCTTTCACTACCAGCCTAGATACAATGGTGGTTTCAAATAGTATACATGTTGCCATGGAAACTCCTGAGTGGAAGGCTACAATTATGGAAGAAATGAGAGCTATAGAGAAAAATGGGACATGAGAACAAGTTGTTCTTCCTGAAAGGTACAAGACGGTTGGATGCAAATGGGTTTTTACTGTTAAGTACAAGTCTGATGGCATGATTGACAAATACAAGGCTAGACTGGTTGTTAAAGACTTTACTCAAACATTTGGTATAGATTACTCTAAGACATTCTCCCCTATAGCCAAACTCAATACGATCCGAGTTTTGTTATCTGTTGTTGTTAATAAAGATTGGCCTCTTTATCAATTAGATGTAAAGAATGTGTTTCTTAATGGAGAACTTGAAGAAGAAGTCTATATGAGCCCTCCACCCGGCTTCGAGAACCAGTTTAAGCACTGGGTTTGTAGATTAAAGAAGTCGTTATATGGGTTGAAACAGGCTCCAAGAGCCTGGTTTGACAGACTCACCACATTTGTTAAAGCACAGGGGTATAATCAGGGGCACTCAGACCACACATTGTTCACAAAGAAGTCTGGTTCAGGAAAGATCGCAGTGCTTATTGTTTATGTCGATGACATCATGTTTTCCGGTGACGATAATGTTGAAATTATGAGAATTAAAACAAAGATAGCCGAAGAATTTGAAATTAAAGATCTGGAAAAATTGCGGTACTTTCTTGGGATGGAAGTGGCTCGGTCGAAGAAAGGTATCTCAATCTCTCAACAAAAGTACACTCTTGATCTTCTCAAGGAAACTGGAATGACTAGGTGTAAACCAGTGGACACCCCTGTGGAGTATAATGCAAAACTAATCAATACTAACAATGGAGCTCTTGTCAGTAAAGAGAGATATCAGCGATTAGTCGGGAAGTTGATCTATTTATCTCATACTAGACCTGATATATCATATGCAGTGAGTGTTGTCAGTCCGTTCATGCAGGCTCCCTATGAGGAACATATGACAGCTGTTGAATGCATTTTACGATATCTGAAGGCTACTCCTAGTAAGGGCCTACTGTTCAGGAAGTCAAATAAATGTCGCATTGAAGCATATACTGATTCAGATTGGGTTGGGTCTGTTGTTGATAGAAAGTCAACGTCTAGGTATTGCACTTTTGTCTAGGGTAATCTAGTCACTTGGAGAAGTAAAAAAACAGGGGATAGTTGCCAGAAGTAGTGTAGAAGCTGCGTACAGGGCCATGAGTTTAAGGATATGTGAAGAAATCTGGTTAAAGAAAGTGTTGACAGATCTTCATCAAGACAGTAAGTTTTCGATGAAATTTTTCTTTGACAATAAAGCAGCAATAAGTATTACAAACAATCTGGTCCAACATGATAGAACCAAATACGTCGAAATCGACAGACATTTTTCAAGGAGAGATTGGACAATGGAAGCATATGCATTCCCTACATTCCTTCTAATCAGCAGGTTGCAGATGTCCTTACAAAGGGGTTGTTTGTGAGCTAATAATCTAGTCATGATTCAAGATCGAATCTTCCGGATCGTGTGGAAGAAGAAGTCCACACGTTGCTATTTTTAGTAAGCATTAAGTTAGTGGTTTGTGGTTATTTTGTTGTTATTAGACTATAAATGTAAGTCCATCAATTGAATAAAATATAGGAGTTCCATTACTTTTCTTTTTCTCGCTAATATATTTTGTTTTGTCTGTTTCTTCAAATATATATCAAAGTGCGTGAGATTTTTTTTGGTGCAGATCCCTGGTTTTTAAACCAACATTTGGTATCAGAGCTTCTAGGTTGTCTTCTCATCGCAGTTTCCACCATCCAACGAAGATGTCGAGCATCTCGCAGCAAGCGAAGGAGAACGACGGAATGCTAATTCTCTACCCGATGTTGACTCCTCACAACTACATGATGTGGGCGATAAAGGCGGAAGAAATCCTCGACACCCAAGGAGTTTGGGAGGCGATAGAGCCGGCGAGAGGAGCCAAAGTGGATGTGAAGAAGGACAAAAAGGCGCATGCGTACATTCTCCAATGCATCCTGGAAGACGTGCTTCTACAAATCGCAAAGAAGAAGATCGCAAATGAAATATGGGATAGTCTCAAGACAAGGTACTTAGGCAGCGAGTGGGTCAAGATGGCGCGAGTTCAAACCTTGAAGAACGAGTTTGATGTTCTTTGGATGAAGGAGACCGAGACAATCGATGAGTTCACGGGAAAAATCAGCAGATTAGCAAGCAAGTTCTCCACCCTCGGTGTTACACTTGAGAATTCATCATTGAAAAATATTTCCCCGTCGTCGCCGGAATCGAGCAATTCTTAGATCTCGAAACCATGCCGTTTGAAGAGGCGATCGGATGAATGAAGGTGTACGAGGAACGGACGGCGCGGCTCCGATGAAACAACAATAACTTCGATGGAAAACTCCTACTTACCCATGCCGAGTGGCAAGCAAGACAAAAAGGGAATAGTGGTGAAAACTCTTCGGTAAACAGAGGGCGCGGATCCGGTGGTAGAGATCGCGGAAGATGGCAAGGACAAGGACGAGGTCGTGGCGCGGAGCGTCAAAATAGTGCGGGAGGTACTAGCAACACCAGAAATGGCACTCGTGACAAAAGTCACATAAAGTGCTTCACTTGCAACAAGATGGGACATTACACGTCGGAATGCCGTGGAAAAGGTCGTGACGACGAAGCTCATCTAACTTGCACTGCTGATGAAGAACCGGCTTTGATAATGGTCGTGTCCTAGGAGGGGACACGCACTAGACGTGATCAAGAGGATGTCGTACTACTCAGCAAAGAGCGGTTGTTGCCAGAGATGTATCACAATGACAAGAATGGAGAAAATAATGATGTTTGGTACCTTGACAACGGTGCTAGCAACCACATGACTAGCCATCACAAGAAGTTCCAAGAATTGGATGAAAGCATCACTAGGAGGGTGAAGTTCGGTGATGGATCAACCATTCAGATCATGGGAAAAGGAACGGTCATGTTCGAGTGCAAAAACAGTGATTAGAAGACTCTCCAAGAGGTGTACTACATTCCAAAGCTACGTAGCAACATCATAAGCCTCGGGCAAATGACAGAAGATAGGAACAAGGTGTAAATGGTGGGAGATGCCATGAAAGTGTGTCTGACAGGAGTGGGAAGCTCTTGATGTCGGTGAAGCGAACACAAAATCGCTTGTACAAGATAACCTTGAAAACGTTCAAGAAAGTCTGCCTTCTAACGTGCCTAGAAGATCCAGCATGGTTGTGGCACGCGGGACTTGGCCATGTCAACTTTCATGACTTAAAGCTCATGGGCGAAAAGAAATTGGCAGTTGGAGTACCACTAGTGACTCAACCGAACAAGTTATGTGAAGCATGCGTGATTACCAAACTAGCAAGGTTGTCGTTCCCGTGCCAATCAACTTATAGAGTAGAGAAGCCGCTAGAACTCCTCCATGCTGATATTTGCGGACCAATTTCACCGTGTACTCTCGCTGGCAACAAGTATTTTCTGCTGATCGTTGACGATTCCACAAGATGGATACGGCTGTACATGTTGGAGGCAAAAAGTGACGCACTCGAATCATTCAAGAAATTCAAACTCTTGATGGAGTACAAGATTGGAACGCTCCAGACGGATCGAGGTGGCGAGTTCTTATCTATGGAGTTCACTCAATTTTGCGAAAAAGAAGGAATCAAGTGACACCTCACTGCTCTATATTCACCGCAACAGAATGGCGTCATAGAACGTCGTAACCGAACCGTAATGGCGATGACGAGATCACTCCTTAAAAGCATGCACGTGCCAGCAAGGTTTTGGGGAGAGGCGGAGAGACACGCGGTTTATGTGTTAAACCGTCTTCCAACGAAGGCCCTTGGAAAACGCACACCATTTTTGAAACTTGGATGGGGAGAAAGCCACATCTTGCATACTTGAGAGTGTTTGGTTGTGTGGCATATGTAAAAAACACAACCCCTCACCTCAAGAAACTCGACGACCGAAGCTCGCCGATGGTATATTTCGGTGTTGAAGAAGGATGCAAAGCTCATCGCTTATATGACCCGAGTCGTGGAAAACTACAAATTAGTAGAGATGTCATTTTTCAAGAGAATCTTGAATGGGTTTGGAACGAAGGCGTTAATGACGACAAGGAGATTCCGGAGTTTCAGATGATGGACCAATTTTATTCCAATGAGGCCGATAATTTGGAGGACATAGAAACCGGGGTCAAAAATGCCGCACCACAAGTAGCCAAGATACCCGAAATTGGAGAGACTAGTCCATCTACTCAATCGACTAACACACCAGTCCGCCTAAGATATCTTGCTGACATCTACACCAACATAGAGGAAGTTGTAGGCGGTGAAGAACAAGAAAATGTGGTGATGATGGTGGTGTCCGAAGAATTGACTTGCTACCAAGAAGCTACGACTGAGGCCCACTACTACGAAGCAATGGAGAACAAGCTGAAATCCATTGAAAAGAACAACACATGGAGTCTAACCGAGCTTCCACCGGGACACAAACCCATTGGTCTAAAATGGGTGTTCAGATTGAAGAAAGACTCTAATGGAGAAGTTGTCAAGCACAAAGTAAGATTGGTTGTTAAAGGCTATGTACAAAGACAAGGCATCGACTTTGAAGAAGTTTTTGCATCGATTGCAAGAATTAACACCATTCGAGTCATTCTTGCACTCGCTGCAAACCGAAATTGGGAGGTACACGATCTAGATGTGAAGTCGGCGTTTCTAAATGGGGAATTGGAAGAGGAATTATATGTTACTCAACCGGAGGGATTTGAGGTTCCAAACCAGAAACACAAGGTGTATAGGTTGTCGAAGGCTCTTTACGGATTGAGACAAGCTCCACGAGCTTGGAACATTCGACTTGATAAGAGTCTCAAAGAGCTTGGCTTTGGGAAATACACTCAAGAGCAAGCAGTTTACACAAGAAGAGAAGGAGAAGAAAGTGTTCTTGTTGGAGTGTACGTTGACGATCTCATTGTAACAGGAAGTAGCACCGAAAAAGTCAACAAGTTTAAGTAACAAATGATGGAAAATTTTGAAATGAGCGATTTGGGTCTTCTCTTTTACTACTTAGGGATTGAAGTGGAACAACAGAAGGGTTGAATCTTGCTCAAACAACCAACTTATGCCAAAATAATCTTGTCCCAGTTCGGAATGGTTGACTGCAATGCCACGAAGTACCCGATGGAACCCAAGGCACAACTTCACAAAGACATGGAAGGAGCACCAATTGATGCTACGGAGTACAAAAGCATCCTTGGTTGTTTTAAATACTTGCTGAACACAAGACCGGATCTTTCATATGCTGTTGGGATGGCGAGCAGGTATATGGAAAGGCCTACGGCCATGCATCACATGGTGGTCAAGCAAATACTTAGGTATTTGAGAGGGACAATTCACTTTGGGCTCACTTATGTGAAAGGTCCCCAAGAAGTCGATATATTTTGCTACTCTGACAGTGATTTAGCCGGTAATCTCGACGGGAGGAAAAGCACAAGTGGAATGGCATTCTACTTAAATGAAAGCTTGGTTACGTGGAATTCGCAAAAGCAAAAGACGGTGGCACTCTCATCTTGCGAAGCCGAGTTCATGGCAGCCACTACCGCAGCTTGCCAAGCGTTGTGGTTAAGAAGGCTTGTTAGCGAGTTAACTGGAATGGAGCCAAGACCGATAACATTGTTCGTGGACAACAAATCCGCGATAGCTCTCATGAAGAATCCCGTATTTCATGGCCGCAGTAAGCACATAGATACACCTTTTCATTTCATTCAAGAGTGTGTCGAGAAGGGGAAAATTGTCGTTGAATTTGTCAACACCGGAGAACAACGAGCCGACGCACTGACCAAAGCATTGACAGGAGTGAAGTTAGCTGCTATGCGTCAGCTACTAGGTGTGCTTGATTTAGAATCATGTCAGGATTAGGGGGGAGTAGTGTGAGCTAATAATCCGGTCATGATTCAAGACCGAATCTTCCGGATCGTGTGGAAGAAGAAGTCCACACGTTGCTATTTTTAATAAGCATTAAGTTAGTGGTTTGTGGTTTTTTTTTTTTTTATTAGACTATAAATGTAAGTCCATCAATTGAATAAAATATAGGAGTTTCATTACTTTTCTTTCTCTCGCTAATATATTTTGCTTCCAGAATATTTTGTCTTGACTATTTCTTCAAATATATATCAGAGTGCGTGAGATTTTTTTTGGTGCAGATCTCTGGTTTTTAAACCAACATGTTGAGATAGAGTTTTGATTATTGTATCAGCAAGTTGGGTCTTACTGATATCTACGCTTCAACTTGAGGGGAGTGTCGAAAATAGTTACTTTGCCCTAGGGGTATTTTTGTAATTTTCTTATGGGCCTAGGGTTTCCATCTGTCTATTTATTTGAGCAAGTCTTCTTGTATTTTGGATCACTTCAATAATAAAAATAAGTCTCTATCGTGGTTTTTTTCTCCCTAGTTCTAGGGTTTTCCATGTAAACCATTTATGTTCTTCTCCTTCATCTTTTATTTTCATCATTTGTATTGGATTTCTTCTACTGATTTTTGCAAAAAGTATTGTGTTGATCCATAGAATCCATTGACAATATTGGCTTGGAAAAGCAAAAGGTGAATATGAACCAAACATTATCGGTAAGTTAATTCTAGTTAAATTTCTTCAACTTTATAAACTTAACAGCTTGAAGTTCTGAGAGACTACTATCTGAGGAAGCTTCTATATGTTCTCATTTGTGAAATTTGGTTTCAAGTAAGAAAAGCTTAAGCTTAAAGTGGGTGAATGTAGTTGTTTATTGGCGTGATGTCTGTTCGTCGATGTCAATGTGTTATCTGGTTATTCTTTTTTATATCATTTCGATTTCTATTGTGAACTATTATACAACATATATGTCAGGTGCTAGTTTAAGTCAAGGTAATAACTAAAGAAACACTGAGATTTAAAAGATTGCATACTGAGTGAAATTTTGAAGTGATAATCATAGGTTATGTTGCATGTGGTGAAGCCTTTTGATAATTTGCTTGATTAATAAGTTGATAATCACATTATTTTATTTACTAGAGATTTCACATCTCCCTTGAATATACATGCATGATTTTAGGTCTCCAAATAGAAAATTTTCATCCAAATTTAGATTGTCCTTTCATATTTTATTTAGGATTTTTCTGTCATTTTTCCACTATATGCCTTGGGAGATGATGGTAATGACAATTCCTTTTACTTTTTTTGCCTGCAGTTTCTTTTGAGATTTGGATCAAGTTAACTTGTTTTCTAGTTTCCCAATTAATGCACAAACCTATAAGGAAATGAGGTATTTTTATGCCAATGTGAAATTTTCAATCAAAGTGAAGTTGGTTTGCAAAAACTAACATGGTAATCATATATTGAATTTTGAAGCACACAATGAGGTTAGAGAAAGGTGCAAATTTCTGCCTCACTTACCTCTTTCTACTTCTATTTTCCCTATGGAAACCCACTTTTACTTGCTAACATTTTTCTCTAGTTCTTCATTTTCATTGTTTTCTATCACTACTCAAATTTGGAACTCCCTTGCTTCGGTCTGTTCGTCAGTCCTTCCTCCGACGCCTTCCGTTCATTCTGCGGAATTCTTTCATATTTTTTGTTTTGTTTCGTTCATAGGTCCTCGGACATATATGAAATGGAATAAAGATGGTTCGGTTCGTTTTTCCTAATCAATCTTTTTTATAGAAAGAGGGCGTAGCGGTCAAAAACTGGATATGTGACGGATTTCTCTTTCGTTATTTCCAACGACGAATTGTCCCGACAATTCCTGAATATCGAGAGAACGTTGATCAATATTCAGGAAGTCGCTCCGTGGGTTCTGCACGCATTGCAGACGAAAAGGTCATGCCCACGGCAACATTCGCAACTACCAAAGTGTATTAAACCTAGTAGAGATCTTCGACCTAACGATAAAGGAACTTTGTTGTTCTGGTTTGAGAAAGGAGCACCGGCCGAACGCTCTGAATGAATAAGAAATAGACAGCTCCGGGAATCAATGATTGTTTTTGTTGTTGTATTATTGGATAAAATGAGAAGAAGCATCCCTAAACAATAACTATAATCTCTGATCACTTCGATAAGATGGGTTGACCCTTGATCTTCTGCTAAAAATGACCTTTGTGTATGAGGAGGTATGTCCAAAATCTTTATTGGATTGACTGTGGAGTGTCCTGTGTTTGATTATTGCTTTGGCTTTTTACCTAGTTTTCATAATAAACTCAAAATGCTAACTAATGTTTGCTTATTTTATCCAAACTTACATCATGTAGGTTTGCTTATGAATCTTTATCTAGCCCTTAAGATGGTGGTTATATTGGTTTCTGCTAGTTTTCCTCTAGAACCAGCATTATTGATTTTTGCCTCTAGAACTCTATTTGGTAAGCAAACTCCTAGTAGAAGAATTAAAGTTTATAATCATACTGAATGGATGGTTTCGATGCTGCTGTTTAAGATTTTCTTTTTTTTTTTTTTAGTTATTCTCACTGCAATTGCTAAGGCAAGGGATCCTATCAAGCTTTTTTCAAGAAGTGTTCTTGCTCCTCAGGTAAACAATCATTTGATTTGTTTTATGTCATTTCTTTGTTTATGGTTCTAGTTTGAATCTTTTTTTCACTATTTCTGTTAACTAATATCTTGAATTGATTCTTTGAGATTTGGTACACAATTTATAAGCTGTAGATTTTGGTACATAATTTATATAAACACTCCATAATGATTATTTATTGTTACTGATATATTATCATTAGAGCTATAGTGTCCTTAAAGACTAGTTATATGTTTCATGTTTGGGAATGATACTGAAATAGTTCCAGCGACTTTCTTTCCCCTTTCATAGCACTATGTTGTATAGTTAACAATAGGAGCTATTTCATCAGCTAATGACCAATGGTTGTGATATATAAATTGTTGAAATATAGTGAAAAGTGATGTCATTGTGTATTTGATCTTGTAGAAGACATACATTTTAGATAGCTCTTGTCCTGCCTAATACTTGCTATTGAGGAATCTCATTTAGTTTAGGTACTTATTTAAGTAGTTTTGGAGTTTTTATTGATGCAACTTCTTGCCCTTTTTTATTTGTGGAATTATATTAACTCTGTTAAAAATTAAAAAATATATAAGTTAAGGATGTGAACCCTATGAGGTCATTTCATATTATTTATTTAGGAATGTTATTTGAGTTTCAATAATTTTTAACGAAATTTTCTTCAAGAAGTAAGAGAGAGGACACCCTTTTTAATTATTTTTTAGTAATTTTGTTTTGATTAGTTCTAATTTGAATTTGTTTGATCTTCGAGAAACCTTCTTTTTATTTTTCTTGTATAATTGTGGTTTTTGTTGTTCTATTAAAATAAGTTGTAAGGTTCTATTTTGCGTTTGCTTTTATTTGTAATGTTCTTTTTTGCATTTTTAGTAATAAATACTTAGTTTTCTTGTTTAATTATCTCTAATGGAACATAAGTAAACCATGTGTAACTTTCTTAATTTAAGTTTCACTTTGTTCTTGTTCTCATAAACTCATTTAATGGATATCCTTGTTTTATGTATTTATGAGTTTTTAGGTTACATTTCCTATAATTTGGCTAATTTTTTAGATTTTCCATTGTGTTTGAAATTTTAAAAATTGTTCTCTCGTGCATAAATGTATACTTTTAACTATGTTGGAATGGAAATGTAGGTTTTCAAGGATTCCAAAGTAATATGAAAATTGGAGCATTATTCGTGGGTATTGTCGTCTCCAAAGTAGAATCTCAAATTTCAGTTATGAACTAGTAGCCGACAAATCAAAATTAGAATCAACTAAATATGTCAAGTGGGGATAATAACTCACCTAACTTTCTGTATTTTATATATATACTTCTATACTCAGTAAATTGTGTATTTTATATTGTAACTATCTTTTGTTGAAATTTACTTGTTGAATTTATTTTATTGTTGTACTAAGTTTGCTAGAAATTAAATAGTTTTATATGATATTTTAAAGAATGCAAGTGAAATTATTTGTGACACTAAAGTTATAACAGTTTATAATTATAGCTATTATTAATAATAAATAGTAGCAAGAAATTGTTATAAAATCTACTATAGTATTTTAAAAAGCTATAGAACATATATAATATTGAAAACACAAAAAAATGCTATAGAAACAAGCATAGTACAAGTTTATTTTTATAAATAGTGCTATTGAACAACAATCATAACATTAAAATTATACAATAAAAAGTCTTTAATAGCACTTTTTATAGTGTTAGAAAAATGCTATGGAATGTTGGGGGCTTTTAATAACATGGGCTACGACAACATGCCTAAAATACTATAGAACGTTTTTATAGCATTTGTTTACCACTATAAAAAAATGCTATAAAAGACTTTTTATAGCCATTTCTTTATTGCTATAAAAATTGCTATAGCAGATTTTTTTTTTTATAGTGTTTTCCGATAACGCTAGGAAAAATTTTCATAGCATTAAATTTAATCAATCAAAAATGAATTTTTAATAGCATTTATAATAGTGTTAAAAACGCTATGGAAAGACAGGGATTTTCAATAACATGAACTACACCAACATTTCAAAAACGCTATAGAAAGTCTACGATAGCATTTTTTTAATGATATCGTATGTGATATTTGTTGTAATGGGTGTCATTGAACCTTATTAGATAAAGCTACATGGCCAAAGAATCTATTGGCCTTATGCATTTTGACCCAGATGATCTAGTAATTGAAAGACTAAATCTGACTTTATAAATAAGTCATTAATATGATTGATGAGTATTTATGAATTAATGTATCCTGATCTAATGCAACTTAAGTCTTATTTTCTTTGAAATGTTTAAAAGAAATTAAACTAAAATTTAAGTCATTAGGCAAGTCTATTGTGACATTATGATCATATCATAATGATCAGTACAATAAATTTTATTGATGATTAATTGATAGAGATATGATAAGATCTCAACTTCAAGCATTATGTATAATTTGGATGAAATCGTGCTGTATAGGAGAAGGTCTTGTTAAACTTAGTACATGTTAAGTACTTTGTTAAACATATTCATTATACTTATGACAGAATCCACTAAGGACATGCAATAGAGATTGCAATTTTCGAACATTGTTTCCTCCAAAAAAAAGGTTTGAGAAACAATTTTGGATTATGAAAGTGTTGTAAAACTGATTTACGATATTTCAGTATTTGGGTAAGTTGAGATATTTGTGTCAATACAAACCTTAACAAATACACTTGGCAAAAAAAATGTTTGCAAATACACCTAAATGTAGGTAGTCCTTAAGGAGTTATAAAATGACCTTTTGTACACTTCAAATAAAAAAAAATGTATTTGTGTGACAAATACTGATTTTATTAGGAATGTCATATAAAAGACTACGAACATGTAGAAAGGTTAATTTGTGTTGATGAACTAGTTCCAAGTAAAACCACTTAATAGTTAACAAGTGTTGTTTACCATTATTTTCATTTGAAAGTCAAATTCTAATTTTCAATCAGGTAAGTCTTCATCGTAGTTGGAGAGTTATGAGATAACTCAACATTTACAAAGGCTTACTTGAAGTCTACATTGTCATTTTAGTGACAAGATAAAAACTTATAAACCTCAAAAGTAGTGAGAGAGTTATGAGATAACTTAACCTTTGCTATAACTTATTAGAAGTCAAAGTTATCATACTAGATGACAAGAATTGAAGGAGATTGATAAAAGAAATTATGTCAAAGCCATAAAACTTGAGATAAAGTATTTGTACTTAATCTCAATTTGTTTTTGTAGATTTTCTTGATGGGATAAAGCCCAGAGGATATAAATGGATCTATAGAAAAGAGACTTGAAAGTGTAGAACTTGGAGATAGAGATCTTCAAAGTAAGACTCTTGGCGTAAGGTGAAAACCATCGTTGGGACGGGTGGGTGAAAATAGACTATGAGTCAATTTTCTCACTAGTTACTAAAATAGACTCTTTATACATTATTTGATTCATTGTTGGATATGAGATATGTAAAAAATAAATTCTTTTATGAAAAGAAGTTCAATGCATCTGCATAAATTCAAGCCAATTTTCAAAGATTGAATTGCAAAAGGTTTGCAAAATTGTGATGTCCATTTAAGAAATAAATTTTACAATTAGGATCTTTGAGAACAAGAGTTTGATATAGTATCATAACCCATGACTGTGAACGATGACAATGACAAGAAAACGAAAAGTGGGTATTTATCTATTTTATATTGATATTTACTCATTATGAATAAAGTAAAAATCAATATGAAAGTTTGACTACTTAAACAATTTTTTTATTTGAAATGTTTTTGTATATTAAATGTCCATGATGTTAAGCTTGTCTCATGCATCTTACATTTACAAAGATGTTGAATCACTACGAGAAATCTAATATTTAGTGTCGAATTTTCATCAATAATGATATTTAAAGTGCGTATCATAAAAAGAGTAATAATTAGTGGCGATTGAGTGTTAATGTCACTAAAACTTTGAGTGTAATCGCTCAACGTGATAGTTTTCATTCAATGACATGAAATTACCACGAAAACTTTGTTATGCGTCACTAGAGATACAAAATTTTTCTAGGGTTTTTTCATTTATTATCCAACACCTCATTTTACTCTCCCTCGCACCTCTCTCAACGTTTTTACTAGGGCACACGTTTCTCCTCTCTGTTGCCTTCGACGCTCTTGCTGCTCATTTTCTGATATCGTCAACAACGGCCGTCGATCTCTCCGGCGACAACAAGTACGTGTTCTTCCTTTATTTTCCCTTCTGACTACACTGTACTTTGGAAGTCTACTTGTTCATCATCATTTTATTTTCTGTTGCTTCTTGTTAATTTTTTAGCTTCTTCTCCGATTCGATCTTGCGGTAGAATTAAATTTCGTTACAAAATACTTCCTACTCCAGATTATAATGAATTGTTCAAATGTTGATTTGGTGAGAGCAAGAAATCGGTGGTGTTTGGAGTATATCTTCTTTGGAATTCTGAATTCATGAATGGAAGCTCCCATTTGAATATTATTCTTTTAGTTCATGTCGATCCCATCTTGTAAGCTTCTTTGGGAGATGAAGGGATTGAATTGGGATTTTCTTCAATTAATTTCTATTTTGTTGACATATAAGCATGTTTGCAAGATCAAGTGATTGGGTGATCTAATTACCATTGAGTAAATGGAAATCAACTGTATGAAATGCTTCTTCCTTTTAAATATGTTCCCAAATTTTGAATGTCAAATTTGTTTATTTTTATTCCATATGCATTTTGGATCAATTTATGAAATCTATTGCTAGTACTAGTTCCATAGAATGTACATATGTTCTAGCAATTTGCTGCATCTATCGACATTTTTCTGCACTGTATTAAAAATGTTTATTCAAACAATGTCCTTTTATTTACTAATGTTGGTTGCTTTGCGTTTTCATTTTCGAGGTTTCTTTGCTCATTTGTATTAATGTTGGGATTGCATTAGATATTATGACTGAAACTGTGATTACTCAGTGTTTTATTAATGTTGGTAAGAATGCATAAAAAAGATTTAGAATGTTTGTTAAATTCTATTTCGATTCTTATTTTCAAGTTTTGTTAGTTTAATTTGATATCTCGTTAGGTATTAACTTGTTGTGTAATTTGATTTCTAGATATCTAATTACCTTGAATCGATCTGTAAATAAAATTTCAATATAATGGATCGAAGTTGGATAAATTTGAAAGACCAAGGGTCTAGTCAATATTCAAATGGTGTCATCAATTTTCTTGAAGTTGTTAAGAATTATTTGGTGAATAAGGAAGAATAAAATATGCATTTTCAAACTATTTGGATATCATTGGAATAAATTAGATGATATAGAATGTCATTTATTCAAATATGGAATGTCTATGACTTATAATCGATGGATATTTCACGGAGAAAAAGTAGATCTTCCTCTATTTTTAAGACATGATTCAAGGTTTCTTAGTGCTACATTTTTTAGATTCTAGTCATAATAGAGAAGATGATGGTTTTGAGTATTCATTGCAACCACAATTTGTTAAAGCTTGAATAACTTGGTAGTTTCTTTTTTGTTGGTTGCATTAACAAAGTGTAATTTTGTGTACTAACAACTTAACTTGTTATACTTATTTTGGAAAACTTGTGGATCTTCACTTTGACAAAGTTTGTTTAGAATTCTAGATTTTTTTTTTTTCGGTTTTGTAAAGATATAACAGATTAATTAATATATTTGATTCTATATTGTTTTGTATTGAAGTGTTGGTATTAGGTTAGCTTAAATTATACTTTAGTTTTTTCTTTTAAAAAATAGTAGATAACTTTTGCAACGTTTTATATGATACTAGAAAAAGAAACACATCAGCTAGCAAAAGTTCAATTTCAGTTGGATATTTAGTGACGCTACTATTCTATTTTAGAGTGGTATGTAATTTTAGAGGTTTATGTTGTGCCTTTCTTATTAATGGAAATGAGTAATATACTTTAAATACAATATTTTATCTATTAAAACCCAAGTGCAAGCCTAAACAGAGTTTTGGTGAGTCAAAGGTCGAACACAGGGACTGTCGACTGAGATGCGTTGAAATTAATGTTTGATCTTAAGGCGATGATTTTTTCAAATATGTGTTGAGAATGTTTCACACAACTAACTAAATGACTAAATTACAAGTGTGGTGGAAGTAGATGATGGTGATTGGCGTGAGTGATAATGGATGACGATGCGTCAAATGTTGGTAATGAAAATGATGATTGTGATTACAATCACAATGCATCATCGTGAAGTAGGAAGAAAATATAAATTGATAAAACAGGGTTGAGAAGGCTTACTAGCATTTTTTTAAGCAATGCATGAGTCTCTGTCCATGTATTAGCTCATAAATGAAGCATTCATTTCTCAACGTTTTTATGTCACATTTTTTCTATCTCTAGGATGCATGCGATGGTTAATTATACACAAAAGGTTGAATTTTTCTCTAAAGCTACTTTTCTCTTTGTCAATGAGATCCACAATCACTTACTCTTTCAAACAGTTGATTATTTCTACTTAAATTAATTTGTCAGATGGATTTAAGCAATGTAATAAACACACATTAACAAGCTAAACTTTAACTCATGCACAACTTGTGAAAATGCTAGTTGAAGTCTTCTCGACCCATTAGAAAATTAGTTGCATGTGATGAAAAAGAGAATACACATGAATGGATAGAATGTGGAGGAAATCAAATTTATATTAAGAAGAATGGGGTTTCTCAATCTCAATTACTTAATACAAATGTATATGAAAAGAAAAATATGATAAAGAACAGAGAATAAATGTGTCAAGTTACCGGTCACAATCTCTTGTTTCCCGTAGCTTATATGGTGGATGCTCAAATGAAGGTTGTAATGATGGTAGTGGAGCTCTTTCTTCTTTTTCAGAGAGGAATATTGAGATCTTATTCAGAATTCTCAAGGAAAAGCTTGAAGGAGTGGTGGTAATGGGGGATTGAGGTGGAGTTTAAGCAGAGTTTCAACCTATCTCTTGATGGGAAGTTTGTTGTCCTTAGCAATTTTCTGATGGACTATTTATAGGAATCAAAAAGGGAAGCTTCCTTGCCTCTTTCTTATGATTTGCTAACACCTTTGCATTTAATTTCATGTCCTGCTGCACCGACTACTCACATCACAGGTTCATTGGTCTGTCGCAAATATCTTAAATCAGCTACCAACTTGCATTTTGATTTGACATCCACTGTCCACGTGCCTTGTCATTTTCTTTCATGTTGTCTGCTCAATGAGTTGTCCTCTGTGTGCAAGATTGGGCATCTATCTAATCACTTTCTATGTGTCCATGGCTGCAGCTTTTGTTTCCTTGGTTGTACTTCATTTCATTCAAATCCTGCATTCAAAGATGTTGGATTTTATAATTTCCAAAATTTATGAGCTTTGTAATGCATGAATGCAAGGTGTGATTATCTACATGAATTTTATATCAAGTTAATGTATTTTTCTCTAATTTTTTTTAATTATTCTAAATAAAAATATATAATAGCTTGTATTTCTATAAGTTATCAGCCACCAATGCCAGTAAAAGATTATAATTGGTTATTCTTAACGACATTTTTTGTGACGAAATGTACGTCACTAAAGCTTCTCATCAATGACAAGGAAATATTCGTTGTTGAATATTTGTTTAAGAGATGCATAAATGTGCTAGTTAATATTATGTTTAGTGACGTGCTTACGTCACCGAAGACGAAATTTTAGTGACATTGCGTTATTGCGTCATTAAAAGCTAAGAAGACGTGGAATTAGAGACGTTATGAGCGACGAAATGTTAACGCCACTAAAACCTTTAGTGACGTTATTTAGCTTTTAGTGGTGTTTAAATTGTGTCGCTGAAAGGGCAATTTCTTGTACTGAATATTCAATGCAATAGCTTCAGGTGGAATGATAATGTATTGTTCTACGGTGAAATTGATATGTTTAAGGAAATGTTTCCTAAGGCACCTCTAGTGTTGAGGGGATGTAATTCTTACATGAGACTTGATTAACATTTAATATACAGTTGGTTAGTTATATCAATTAAATTTACGACCATTGAGTTTGAAAATTAAAATTTACGAGACGTTGGTGTATAAAGTTTAAGATTTTATCTTTTACGAGATACATTGTCTCATACAGGGTTTAGAGAAATCCATGTCTTATCCTAAGTGGTATATATTGGACTACAAGGCAATATTTTGCTTGTGAAGCAATAAATTGCATAGTCATGGTATATCCTAAATATTTGAAAATTGTTTTAGATATGAATTAGTCTATCCACTTTATGAAATAATGTGGTGTGAGGACTAAGTATGAGGATATTTATAAACACCAAGTTGTAGGAATAAAACAGAATGATAGAAACATCATGGTGGTGACTAAATGGTATTTACTAACATAACAATTTTGAATTATATAAAATGATTCTCTAGGTTAAAATGTGAGAGAATTCCCTAAAATGTCTAGGACTACGAGACATGTCCCTAGTGTGCTAGGGCAAGTGGGAGAGCATGTTGGATATAGAGTATGCTCTAGGATACATGTCTCACCAGCTTATATCGTATCGGCTTTAGTGCAAGTGGGAGATTGATGGGATGTATGCCCTAAAACCTTGTAGTTAATAATTTATTTGAAATAATTGTTGATTATTTTATATATACAATTATCCATTAAAGAAAGATCTAAAGTTATTTTATGCAACTTAAACATATATGTGGTTAACATACGAGTGGATCATGTTTAAGTAATAACCTAAATAGTCTATAGTATATAGATAGGGTTGAGTGTCTTATCCTAGTGACACTATGAATACGGCCCACATTGTAATTGTTACAAAACGTGTAAAGTGTTACAAACGATTTGATTCTAATCATTCATGTGGAGACATGTTAGTGAGGATATCCTATATAAAAAGTTTGTATAAGATCGGACCGCAAAATGATTAATCTCTCTTTATAACACTATTGATTGAAGAGATTAACATTTCATAGGATGACCATAGGTGACTCGACCTTAATCCTAAGTGTGTTACGAACTCATGTCTATGATCACAATCCTTTGATCTGTATGGGTGAAAGTAGCTAAATTCGCCAACTCAATATGTCTACCATTTTGGGGATTTGTCTATGATCACTCTTTTTCATCTTTAGGGTAAGTAGATGAATTGCTTCATTGAGTGCTGACTTTAGGTCTTAAACAATGGGTTCATCCCTCTCACTGGTCTGAGAGGATTTTGTTTATGGTAGGATCATAAACATGTTGTTCATTAGAGGATCAATTGGACTTACTTAGATGTAATTATAAAGGTAAAATGGTAATTTTGATAGAGTTGTAATTACGAGTGATTCATGAAGGGTCGACTTACTGTTGATTAGTTATATCCATGGACACATAAATATATTTACATTGCAAAAACTTCAATAGTGGATCTTTAGTGGAGTGACTTGCAGTTAGTGAATGTTAATTAGTTTAATTAACTCATCTCGTATTATTGGAGTTTTAGTATGTAGGTGCATAAGGTCTCTTTGCTAGCTCACTAAGGATAACAAGAGTTAATTAATTTTGGATTAATTTAAATTGTTCAAATTAAATAAGGAAATTAATTGTATAAGATACAATTAATATAATGCATATAGAAATATTATAATACAAAGTTTATTTTGAATAAAATTATATTTTATAATATGTGAGAAATAAATATTTGAATAAGATTCAAATATTAATTATATGAATAAGATTTATATAATACTATAGGTTATAATTAATATGAATGAGATTCATATTAAAACTATAGATTATAATTAATATAAATGAGATTCATATTAAAAATATAGGTGATGTGAGAGGTTGTTATTTGAATATGATTCAAACTAAATTATATTTAATTTTTTAATTAATTAATATTTATTTAAATTAAATTTGAATTTAAGGAAATCATTTCCTTGGGAGTTAGTTGCAAATGTGGAAGGGAGTTATAAGTTCCTCTCCAACCACTTCATCTTCATTCATGAAAAGAGAAGGAGAATTTTTTTTAGTGATGTTGATTCATTGGTACATATCAAAAAAAAAAAAAAAAAAAAAAGTTTAACTCTACAAAACAAAATTCTTCTTCTCCCTCACATAAAAAATAGGTCTCTCTCACAAGAACTCTCTCTACCAAATTTCCTTGATCCTTGTCCGTTGAATAGCAAGGAAACCAAGTGGTGGTGTCTTGCTATGGGTTCGTGTTTGTGTTGGTTCGTGAGTTTAGAAAGAAGTTTCAATGTTCTTGAGTTCGTGAAAAGGATGAGGACTACGTTGAAGAAGGTCTTTAAGAGATATTCTTCTTTTTCCCTTAAAAGCATGTTGTATATATATATATTTATCCTGTACACGTTCTTTGTTTTCTTTGTTTTTCGAGTTTTCAAAATGAACAATAATGGCACATGCGTTCACGGGCTTCCACTACGGGATTCGATCTCTTCATTTTTGTTTGTTGCTAATTAGTATTTTGGGGACCATGGAGTATTTTTCGTCTTTAATTAGTATATTCTATTTATAAAATTTTGGACTAACTCAAAAGACCAACACGGGGTCTCCACTTGGGTTGGGTTGAATTACCAAGTTATTATTTTTTTTCTTAGTAATTTAAAATACTTAAATTTATGAAAAAAAATATCTTTTTAATCCCTAAATTTTTAGGAATACGAGTCATTGGTCCCCAAAGTTGTTTAGTCATTTTGGTCCCTCAATTTTGCCACGTAGAAGAATGGTATGGGTCGGAGATTGGGTAGGAGGGAGAGGAAAGAGTGGACACAAAGAAGAGAGGAGAAAAAAATACTTTTTAAAATATAAAAATATCCTACTAAAATTTATATATATATATATATATATATATATATAAACAAGGACCTTTTGAACCTATTTTACAAAACCAAAGGACCAAAATGGTTAAATTGAAATTTTAGGGACCAAGTGCACCCATTCTTAAAAATTTGGGGATTAAAAAGATATATTTCCTTAAATTTATCTATAGTATATGACTAATAATTAAAATATCATAAAACTCAAACTTAGGTTGAGTTGGGTCAACCGATAAGAAAAAAATATATTCAACTTAATAATCAACTCAATCCGACAAAAATAGAAAAATTTAATCCACCCAATTGAAAAATAGAACTAACCCAGCAATTTGGATTGAGTAATTTGAATTGTTCTGGTTGTCGAGTCATTTGAACACCTCTAGTAGAGATGGAGAAATGTACCTCTGACCTCAAGGAAGATGGTACTAACTTTAGTGTAAATTTTAAGAGTTTAATCAAGTATTTATGAGGTTAGAAAATAAGTAACAAAATTAAGCTAAAAAAGACCTTTGTGGTTCTTAAGGTTTGAGTGTAGTTTCCATTTAGTCCATAGATTTTAAAGTGTTACAATTTTACCTATAAGTTTTTGAGTTTAAATTCTATTTGATCCTTAAGTTTCAAAATATTATATTTTTATCCTTGAATTTTGACGTTAGTTTTCGTTTGGTCTCTTTGTTTCAATATTTTACGTTTTTGTGTTTCAATATTTTACGTTTTTACTCTCAAATTTTTGCTAATACTTACTTTAGTATTTGTCGTTAAATTGATTAATTAATTTAAAATAATTATAAAGTAAAATTCCAAAATTAATTTTAATAGCGATAAAAAAATTCAAGAAAAAAAATTAATTGTAATTATTTTTTTATTTTAAATGAACTAATAAACACTAAAGGTCGTTAGGATCGCAGATATTGTTTCATGGGTATAGATATTAAATACCTAGGATTTGAATGTTTGGGTTTTAAATGTCTATAAAAATTAATGTCTGTGTTTGAACGTGCATAATAATTAATGTCTGGATGTTAAATATTTGTGTTCAATTCAATCATTTGTATATAGAAACTAAAAATAAATTATTACTTAATTAAATGCAAGAGATCAATTAAATTTAACATTAAGTAATTTATTTTTATGTTAATTATTTATTTAATTAATAACATACAAATAAATAAATACTTTTTAATTAAAAATAATTTAATTAATTAATTAATTAAAATATTGATAACTAACAATAATAATTTACATTAAATAGTTAAGATAGCATAAAATAGTAATGGTAAATATATTAGTTGAAATTTATTATGTCTAAGTATTATATTTATATTTAATAATTAATAAAATTAATAATAATGAATACTTTATATTAATTTATTAATTAATTAAGCTATATTTTTACCGCTCATTTCCCAAACATAAAAATCTCATACTTTTACCGGTATTAGAAAACTCATGTCATATGGATTTTAAAAATTATCTGGAAAACAATATCCTGTGTTTTAAAAAGTGAAATTCTATAAAACAAACAGGATATTAAATGTCTAAATCAAAATAAACAGGATATTAAATGTCTAAATCCAGAGAAAATCTATGAAACAAATCGGGCCTAATAGTAAGATCAGTAAGGTTACATGTGCAAATCTTGAAGTATAGAGACCAAGTGGAAACAAAATTAAGGATTAAAATATAACATTTTGAATTTCAATGACCAAATGAAAATTAAAACACAAAATTTAAAAATAAAAAGATAATATTTTAAATCTATGGACCAAGTAAGAACTAAACTTGGCTAGTTGCATAAATAGAATTCTAAGCCCAAAATAATAGAATATGTAGTACAAGAAGAAAATAACTGCATATATAGATCAAAAATGGTAAAAGACTAAAAGACTCATGCCTAGCTACCATTTTGCCCGCTTCTTCTCGATTTTCTCAAATTGAAAGCTATCATTTATTGCAGCTATCAGTGATAGCCACTAAGCTACTATCAGCTGCTATCGTCGATAGCTGCTATCAATTGCTATCGATGGTAGTTGCTATCAGTCATATCTTTTAATTTGAGAAAATTAATACAATCTTGAAATATTAGCTTTTAATTTGCTATCAGTTATCAATGGCTATCATTGATATACTTTCATCAATTGAAATCAACCTTGAAATATTAATACTTAAGGCTATCAGTGGCTATCAAATGATAGATTTATAAGTAGTTATCAACTTTGAATGAAAACCAATAACTTTGAAAGATTAAACTATACATGGAAAACTATTAGTGGTCATCACTGATAGACTTTCATAAATGACTATCAACTTTCATTACAAGAAAAATGAGTTCTCTCGACGCCTAAATAGAACGTCGAGAGTTAGGTCGTCGGGAGAAACCGTCTCTCCCGACGACGTAAAGACCCATCGGGAGAGGACCAGACCCCTTCTTCCCCATCTCTCCCAATTTTTTCCCCTAATTTTCCCAAAACCCTAACCCTTACCAGTGTTGCCCCTAATTCTTCCCCATCTTCCCCCTTTCTTCCGCCTCTCCCTCTCCAATTTTCCTTTCACTGCCGCTCCTTCTCCCATTTTTCTCATTCTTCTCCACTATTTTCCCTCACTCTCCCCATTTTTCCATCCTTTTACCACCATCGCCGCGCCACCTCTCCTCTTTTTCCCTCTCCCATTTTTCCCCTCTTTCCCCGCTGCCGCCGCCGCCGTTCGCCCTCCCCCAACTCCTCTCCCTCCCTCTCCTATTTTTCCCTATTTTTCCGCCACTGTCGTCTCCTCGTCTCGTTCAGCCACCGCCACCGCCGGTAATCTTCTCATTTTATTTTATCTTGTATATTTATTTAAATCATTATTTCACATCCTTTTGTACAAATCATGCTCATTCAAATGTGTGTACATATTTATTCGCTTTTGTTAAGATCTCGTCAATTTTGCAGAATATATTTGTTTTACAATTCTCTGAAATTATTTAGAGTAATTTTATAACGAACATGTCATAATTTGTTAGAGATAAACATTATAAAATTCTTTTAAGTTTCAAGTTGATTATAACACTATGTTTATGTATATGATGTTGGTTATTTGGAGCCTAAGTATGCATGATTTAACATTTCGAACTTTTCTTGAAAGGAGAAAGAAAATTAGTACATAGATGTTATGTGCTATTTTCAGTATATGAACTTTTTTATACTTATATGTTTGTGTCTAATAAATCTATAAATATAAAAAATATAAAATAAATCTTTAAACCTCCAATTTGGTACTTAATAGGTCCCTAACACATTTAATATTTTAAAAAAGTTTAAAGAATCTACTAGACATAAAACTAAATTTTGTGTCTAATAGAAAATTACTTTAAATTTTTTGTCCAATAGGCTTGTAAATTTTAGAAGATGTTGAATAGATAAAAGATCTATAATAGACACAAAATTGAAAGCTTGGAGACGTACTAAATAAAACATTTGAAAGTTGTTAAGACAATTTAAACGGTCTAGGGACCTATGTTTTATCTTGCCTTAAAAATGAAAATTATGGAACTCAATACTTAATAATACTTTGTACTTTGTCCTCTAATCCAGGTTATTGTTTTGGATTACAAGTTGGTCAGAAAATATTTATTTTTAAGGATGAATAAAGAATGGATTAAACTAGGGAATAAGTTATCAGTGGAGTATAGAGAAGGAGGATCACAATTCTTAGATATGATGAGGTTTCATTTTAATGATTCTAGACAAAAAAGATGTCCATGCAAGAATTGTATGAATTCAATTTGGAAAAAGATAAATATTGTGGAACGACATCTATTAACATATGGAATATCTCCCTCATATTGTGAATGCGTATATCATGGAGAGCCAGTAAACATATCTAGAAGTCATACAAGTCATTCAATACAGGATGTTGAAGTAGATAGTATAGAGAGTAATGCTGTCGAAAAAAATGAGATGTTGAATCTTATAAACAATTTACAAGTTCCAATTGAAAACGAAAATGCAAATGAAGGAAGGATTAAGAATGAAATGTCCTTTAATATTCAAGAAAGAGATACCACAAACTTATTCGAGGGTTTAATGACCGAAGCACGTAATGAATTATACCCTGGTTGTTCATAATTTTCGTCCTTGAACTTTTTAGTAAAGTTGATGCATATCAAAGTTCTCAACGACGGGAGTAACAAATCTTTTGACATGTTGCTAGAATTGTTAAAAGCAACGTTTCCAGCTGGCACCTTTATACCTACTTCCTTTTATGAAGCCAAGCAAAAATTGTGTGATTTAGGCCTAGGTTATGAGTCTATTCTGCATTTCCAGTACGTTGTCGTACTTTTGCTGAGGTTCTAAACGAGTTCATAGAATTGGCTAAGAGTCAATTATTGGTAAGTAATTATAAGTTTATTTTTTTACAGTCATGAACATCATCTATGCTAAATCTTACCTCCCTCTTTTGTAGCCTCATTTCGAGCTTGATCTGTCCAGTCAACGACTTAACCGATTTATAGAACATCAAATGCAAAACTCCTTCAAAGAATTTAGAGCAGATTTGCACAGACATTACAGAAAATGTGGAGATCCTCAGCAAGCACGTACCAATTTACCTAGTTGGATTAAAAATAAGCCAGAAGATTGGTACTTATGTGATCACTTCGAGAGCGAAGCGTTTCAGGTAGAATATTTAGGGCATGTATCATTTTCTACATTTACTAATACATCACACTATTGACATTTTTTTTTCTTCAAATGTAGGAAACGTCTGTGACGAACAGGAAGAATAGAGAGAAATTACCGTTCGACCACGTAGGTGGATCAAAGTCATTCTTGCAAATTCAGGCAGAGTTGCAGGCAAAGGAGGATCGAGAAATAGGACGTGTTGACCTATTTAGGGAAACACACTCTAAAGGTGGCAAGTTTGTGAACGAGACAGTTGAAAATGCACATGTAACATTTTTTGCTTTACTATCGTATTTTTTTTTTCATTTTTAATTTTAGTCACTCGTTCTTACCCATTTAATTAATATGTCTAGCATCAAATGTTGGAATTACAATCCAGCCCCACTCTAGAAGGATCTCAACCACTAACAGGGGATGAAATTTATGAGACGGTTTTGGGTAGACACCCGGATATTCAAAAGGCCTGGTTGGGGCCCTAAGCCTAAGTCAAGAAGGAGTAGCATCTCATCAAGTTCGTCATCTACTCAAGGAACGGAGGCGGGAATGGAGGAATTGAGAGTCAATTTCGAACAGTCTCAGTCGAGAATTAAGGAACTTGAAGACGTTAAGAAGAAAATGCAAGAGGATCATGCAAGACAAATAGAAGAAATGAAGAAAATGATTGAAGACATGATACGATCACATAGAGGAGACCCATCAAATTAGTTATGATTATTACATTATTTAGTTGTCCAATATGTTGTTATCTTACCGTTATGGTAGCAAAGTAGTTATGTCTTATGTAACTTTATGATAAAGAATTGTTGGCTATCCTGCAGTTATGGTAGCCAAAGAACTGGATTTTGATGTGTTTTTTGTTCAACTATTTTGGGGATAAATTTGAGTTTTATGTGTTGGTCATTGTTTACATGTTTGTCGTGGAGGTGGGTAGAGTTTTATTACACCCGTCTTGTCCTTGAACTTAGCTATCTCGTGTATTTATGAATATTTACAAAGTTTAATGTGTTGTGGGGGGATTGAGTTAAACCATTTTGGGGACAAATTTGACTTTTATGTGTGTTGGTCATTGTTTACTTGTTTTGTGTGTTTTTTATTTTCGGGAGGTTACATGTTTGTCGTAGAGGGTGGGTAGAGTTTCATTACCACCCGTATTGAAGTTTGAACATGTTGTGGATGTTTATCGATATAACATTTGAATGTTTTTGTTTTATTGTAGAATGTTGTTCCGAGATGAGCTGGGACAATTGTTGAAGATGTTGTGTTCGAGACGTGTTCTAGATGTTGTTTTGATTTTATTTCTTTTATGTATTTGTGATATGAATATTTATGAACTTCTAGTATCGACTTCGTTTGGATATTGTAATTTTTTATTTACTTGTGTTATAATATGGACTTCATTTTTGTTTTTTAATTATGTGAATCTTTATTTAGTTTAATATGTTTTATAGGTTTTCAGATCAAATTTTAAACAATTACAAACGATAAATTAAATTTTAATACTCCACATGCATATATTACTGCGTCGGGAGTTCTTATGTCTCCCGACACATTAAATAGAACCGTCAGAAGTTTGGGAACTCTGGACACATAGAACAACCGTCGGGAGTTCGGGATCTCCCGATGCACTTTAAAACGGCGTCGAGAGTTATTCGGGAAACTCCCGACGCCCTATATGCACGTCGGGAGTTCCCCCAATAACTCCTAACGCCAGTTTAAAGTGATCTCCCGACGGGTTTCTCCCCACCAAACTCCCTACGACCTTTTATTCGTCGGGAAAGACTCTCCCGATGAATTTTCCACACTTTTTCGACGAAATGTGACGTCGGGAGAAGTCAGATTTCTTGTAGTGTTTGAAAGATCAACATAGTAGCTATCACTAATAATCTTTTATTATGGCTATCACTGATAACAACTATAAGTTACTATTACTGATAGACTTTCATCAATTAGAATCAACGTTAAAATATTAACACTTAAGGTTATTAATGATAAACTTCTATAACTGGTTATCACCTTTGAAAGAAATTCGATATATAGATATCACCTAAGTTCTATCACCGATATCACTAATATCACTCATATGGTGGTGGTTATCAGTGATAGCTTCTTTCACTGATAAGATGTTATCAATGATCTCACTAATATCTTGCTATCAATGATAGTTCTTTATCATTGATAACGTACTATCAGTGGTAGCTTCTATCATCAATAACGTGCTATTAGTGTTAGTTTCTATCACTGATAACAGTTATCAGTGGTAGCTTCCATCAATGATAGCTACTGAACATAATTTTGCCCATTTCTTGTTCTTCCCAAACATTTGTACGGTTTCTTTGCTTTTCGATACCTCTAAAGGAAACTTTCGTAAAAATAACAAACGACCAAACCAAACCCTTCTTCTTCATTTTATTTTCCACTAGAATTAATTAGAGTTTTTTTTTCCTTTCGAAGATAATCTTTTCGTCGAAAAACGACTTGACTGACCTTAGGTTTTGTCCACTAGCATTCATTTTAAGCCATCAAGTCGGCCATGAGAGAAATTGGTGTAATCCGGCTTCAGAGAAGTTTGAACTTTGATTGCCCGAGGGTTTAGACTAAAAAATTTCACTAATATGGTTGCAATGGTTGGGCTGTCGTTCCACCAGATTTACTATTCGTTCGGTGCTCCATTTCCATCGTTGATTAATGAATTGCAAGTAAAACCCTTTCATATCATTGATGCCACTGATATCTACTTAAGTCAAAATATTGATAGCTAATATCAGTGGTTATTCGTGACTATCACTAATAGACTTTTATCAATGACAATCAACTTTGAAAAACTATAAACTTTGAAAAATTGACCTTTAAAAAAAGAAAAAAAGAAAAAAGAATAACTTTGAAAGTCCAATCAAGCATGCACACTTTTGAATGGCGAAGAAATCCCAAAAACCGAGGAAAGAAAACAAAAATGAACCCAGAAAAGTGGAAACGAAAGAAATGATATAATTATTGGAGTAAAAATAGGAAATTAAAACCCAAACCATGAGCTTCTCTATAAGTCTAGATTAAAATGACTTGGATGAAATCACACAAAATCAAGATTTAAGAAATGAGAGAAAAAATAAATAAATGAAAGAAGAAAAGAATGGATGTTAACATGAAATTGAAATAAGGGTAAAGATGGAAAAAGAAAAAGAAAAAAGAATAGAGCGGTCAAAATCTACTATATGCACAAATAATTTTAAAAAGTACTACAAATATAAAATTAAAAACAACTATACCTATTCATTATAAATTTCCCTAAAAAAAACCTATGTACGAAAAAATGTAATTCACCATACAATTAAAAGTTTGGTAACAATTCCTAGTGGGTAATATAGGTTCTCCAAAATTAAGAACAATTAACAAAACGCATAAAATGGACCACGCAACGTAAACAAAATTATAATTATAAATAATTATCCTTATAATTTAATGTCTTCAATTAATTCATACCGTAAGATTTTGAATCCCCGCCACTTATTCTCCGCCGCCGGACCGCCAGTCTCCGCCTAACCAAGCTCCATTTTAGCAACATTGCCGCCGTAGGTCAACTTCTCGGATCGTTCTTCCGCCCTGCTCCGATCTCAATCTTTTCCAAAACGTTTCTCAAAATTAATGGAGCCTGCGAAATTAATGACGTTCATCAGCTAATTTTCCAATTCTCTTTCTCAATCTCACTCTATTAAAATTCTCAAAATCTGAATCTGAACCCTAAAATTCACAGAGCTTCCAAAAACCAGCCCTAAAATGGCCGCTCCAAGTACAAAACTACTACGAAACATTTGCATAGCGGTATTGCTTTGTCTAATTCTTACCGTAAATTTGATCCTCATTTTAGTCTTTACTGTTTTCAAGCCTAAGCGGCCTATCATCGCCGTCGATTCAATTTCTCTTCTCGATCTGAACGTTTCTCTGGTTAGCGGCATCAATCTGAATTTTTCTCTCGCTATAGATCTATCATTCGAGAATCCGAATAAAGTTGCCTTTGAATATTCCGAAAGCACCGCCATTGTGAGTTACAGAGGCGAAAAAGCGGAGAAGCGCCGATTCCAGGTGGCCGATTATCGGCGGAAGGGACAGAGAAAATGAACCTGACGCTTACGATGATGGCGGATCGGATGCTGGCGAAGGCGGAGGTGTTCTCTGACGTGGTTTCCAGTCAACTTCCGATCAGTACTTTCGCTCGGTTGTCAGGGAAAGTGAAGGTGATCGGTGTTTTGAAGATTCATGTTGTGGCGTCGTCGTCTTGTGATCTCACCATTGATATTGAGAACGGAAGCATTGGAGATCAGCAATGTGAATACCGGACGAAGCTTTGAGGATTTCAGTTATGGCGATTTTGGAGAGCTTGTTTTTAGTTTTTTTTTTTTTTTTTTCCTGGTATTTGGTGTTGTGTTGAGAGGTTGAAATAGAAAATTAAAGGGAAAAGTAAGGGCAAATATGGAAATATGTAGAGTCCAAAGCGGTTTTGCGATTCTTGTGGCGCCAAATGCATAGAGCGTGACTTTATCGCTTGACGTTTCTTTAGAGAGCGAGTGATGAACCATTTTTGTGCATCGTATTTGAATGGGCCATTGGGTCTCGTTTTATGATTTTAATACTATTTTAATTTTTTATACTTTTAAAATATTCATTTTGATCTCTGTATTTTTAATTTATGTTTATTTTAATTTTTGTATTTTAAAAATGTTAATTTTAGTTCCTATACTTACAATTTTTGCTTAATTTGGTTCTTGAACTTTAAAAAAATGACCGTTTTGATTCCTTAAAAATTAAATGAAAATAAAAATAAAGATACCAAAACGATCACTTTTTAGAAGTATAATGACGAAAATACTCTAAAATTAAAAGTACAAAGATTAACATGAATATTTTGAAAGTACTTTGACCAAAATATAAAGTTGAAAGTGTAGAGACCAAAATAAACCTTCTAAAAGTACAAAATGAAATTTTAAACCTATATCTTTTTAGTCTCGAGTTTCTTTAGAATGGGTCCATCTATCATTGTGTTTTCAAAATGTATATATTTAGGTTGGAATAAGTTTAAATAATCTGTGGAGTAATATTTTCATTAATTTTAATAATTTTTAATTTAAATTGAAATATAAGCTTAAAAACTAATTTTAGAATATTGAGATTTTTTTAAAAAAAAAAAAAGAAAAATATAATTTAAGAAAATAAAAATTATTCAAGAATCTTTTAAATGCACATATTCTTAAAAATTCAAGGACTAAAAAATATTTTTTTAAAATTCAAGAATCAAAGGCACATATTCTTCCAAATTAAATTTATTTTTCTTGAATTACAAACAAAAAAAAAAACCAACAAAATAAAAGTAAAAAAGTAAAAAAATGTTTGTCACGTGTTAGCAACCAATAATTATGTAGTTAGAATCCTTCTATATTATTTAGTTAAAATGCACAAACATAGTTGTATCTTTTGCTTTCTTTGCTTTCTCATATAGCTTTTCACTGGATTAACTTACCGGGGTGGGGTATTGATGAGAAACATTAAGCTAACTCATCTATGTAGTATATAATGAGACCTTAAGGTTTTAGTTTCATGTTGGTAGATTCATGATTTAGAAAGGAAAAAGAAAGTTAAATAACACAAAATTGAAAATTTAGACTCCGTTTAATAATCATTTTGTTTTTTGTTTTTGTTTTTGAAAATTAAGGCTATGGGCACTACTTTCACTTCCAAATTTCTTTCTTTGTTATCTACTTTTCACCGATGGTTTAAAAAACCAAGTCAATTTTTTAAAACTAAAAAAGTAGCTTTCAAAAAGTTATTTTTGTTTTTTTAAATTTGGCTAATAATTCAACAATTATACTTAAAATTATTGTAAAAAATGTGGATGAAATAGGCTGAATTTTAAAAAATAAGAACAAAAAAGAAAATAGTTACTAAACAGAGCCTTAATAATTATTAGAAACAAAATTAAAAGTATACAAAGGTATTATAAGTTTGGACACCTGGACACAAAATTGAAAGTGAACAATTAGTGTGGGATGATGTATAGTCTAATGAGGCTACTACGAAATATTTATTCATGGGTGGGACAAGTTGTTGCTTAATTGATAGGTTCATGATTTGACCAAAATGTATGGTCCGGGAGTGTGAGTGTTTGATCTTTATGGATTAAAGAGAACGACACTTTTACTTATATCATTTTAGATGTTATTTATATATGAGATAGTTCTCTTATAAATCTAAAAAGAAAAAAAGAAATAAAAGTTAGAAATAAAACTAGTATATCGTTGAATCAATTAAAATCTTGAACTAATAATGGTATCATTTCAAAAACTGAATGAGAATATTTTGGTTATTTATTTGAAGTTTTTCCAAAAATTATCATGGATTGGGTTGAGTTGGATTGAAGAACCTTTTAGACTCAACCCAATTGTTCGAGTTATAAATTTATTCCACCTAAATAACCACGTTACTCAGGTCATTTATTAAAAATTTTATTCTAAAAGGAAAGAAAATGTTAATATTTAAAAATTTGATTTAATTATTTTCACATATTGAATTAAGATTAACACAGTTTCAATTTATATAGTGAAAATTTCTTTTCAAAGTGCTAAAAAAAACTATTTTTAAGAGTTTGTTGAGAATGAATTATCCAAAAAAAACTAATGAAATTAAATAAAACTAAAATAAATATATGTATATCTAAATGTATCGTAAGTAAAAAAATATATGTATACATTTTAAAGTTTATAATAATTTTGAGTTGGGTTGAATTCTTTTAGGTGAACCATGAAGCAACCCAATTCATAACTTTCTTATTTATTTGAATCCAATCCAATTCAAAAGAGTTGATAATCCAATTCAAATTATACAAATTGAATTAGATTGATCGATTTTTCGAGTATTGTCGATTTTTTTTTTTTAAACCCATATTTTGAAGGGCTAAGGAATTTGTTACCTAACATGTTTTATATAGGAGTGGCAAGAAATGGCAATGAGTAGGTGTTTTATGTTGACTAGATAAGAATATTTGTTTAAATTGGATAAGAATTAATGAAAAATTGAGTCTCTTTTCAAGTAAAAGAGAACAAATTGTGTATAAAAGAGAGATGAGTGAGTGAGTTTTCAAACTCCTAAACCACTAAAGTAAATCCATTTTCTACTTATCTATTTTATTTTCCAGAAAAATCCACCCAAATCCCTTTTATCTTTTTTAATATAGTTCAATTTTTTATGTAGTTAATTTAGTATTGTCCATCAATTTAACCTTTCACCGTATTCTTACTTGACATGTTATATTTTAAAAAAGAGTTAAAATACTGTCTAAAAATATAAAGATTGAAATTGAATATTTTAAAAGTATATAAATTAAAATTAAAAAAACTCTCAAAATAAACGGATAAAACACACTGTTATAAATAAAAAAAATAAAAAAAATAAAAAAAGCCTTCCATGTCTTAATATTAGAGTATTAGTTTTTTAATTACATACATTAGAGACTGCTAATGTATGGTTAAATTACATTCAACAATAAGAGATCATTTTTTAGTTCTCACAACATGTGAGGTAGAGATTTAAATTTCTGATTTTTTAGTTGATAATATATTGTTTTGATTGATTGAACTATTCTTAAATTGTCGATCTTAACTAAAGTATAAAACTGTGATACAGTTACTTGAATTTTGGAACTAAAATTAACTAAAAATATGGTAGTATAATTTAACCAATTATTCTTAAATATCTTTTTTTTAAAAATACCATTTTCTATTTTTAAAATTTTAGAATGATATTAATTTAAACTATAAATTAATAATTATAACTATTTAAATGTGGGACTTTTCTAAAGCCTATAAAATTATAAATCTCAAATAAAAGCAACAAAAATAGAAATTAACTCAACTCCCCAATTTTAATGTATAAATAGATATTTTCCCAATTTTTAATTAAGAAAAAGTTTCCCTTTGATAGCGTGCTAAGCTAGTAAGCCATTGGAAAATTAAAGATGAGCCGTTGGATCAAATGACTAGAAAACACGTATTGCGATCATAAGGGAGTTCCACATGGGAAGCACGTGGACCTATCCGTATATGACCCCAGCCCTAAAGGCGGGTTGGTCGAGTCGAGCTCTTCTTAATTTCCATTTATACATTACGCTGAAAAATCAATTTTTATTGTCTTTTCCAAATTTTGAAATTAAAGCCAAACCTTCAATCTTAATCCTCTCCATTAATCCTCGATCCCAAGATTTTTCTGATTCAGTGCTAACAGATTTTCTCATTCTAAGAGCCGACTTTTCGCTTAACCAAAACGGTAATTGTTTTTTCTCAACTTTTTCTTCTAAGGGTTTTGGAGAATTAAGAAATGTATGGACTCCCAATTTGCTTAATTTCTTTGTTTCATGTTCTTTGATTTTAATTTCCTTCAGTTTACTGTTGTTGTATCAGAATTTTAATGAAATTCTAATATGATGAAGGGAGAAGTTGTAGATTGTTATATTTGAAGACTTCTAATAGCTTTACAGATTGAGAATTTGATTTTTTCCAAATTCCTGTTGGGCTTTTGGTTGTGATTCTGATTGTATAGCCGTTTTTTAGCTTAGTTTTATGTATATGAATACTTGTAATCTTTTCTTTTTTGGGAGTTCATTGATTTGAATGGTTGCAGATTTCCCTTTGCAGCCAGGGGGCTTAAGGCCGGGCTATGGTGGTTGATCTCCATTAAAGAGAAACCAGTGCTGCTCCAAATCTCTGGTTTTTCCGGGGAATGCCGAAAAATGACTCTTATCCTTCACAATTCTTTCTCAGACATCTATAGTTGTTCACATGCACTTGAATTGTCTTCTTTTGCATTAGAGGAAAACAGTGTCATAAATCAGGAATCCCCTCCTGATCTCTTCTTTAAAACGCTCGATTTACCGGCAAGTTATAGTGGAGTGCAAACACCTACTCTGTCGTTGCTTGATTTATGCGAGGATGGTTGAGCATCAATTTGTTAATTAAGTTCTGCATTGTTGATCCAACCGATATTAGGATATTGTATTTTGTGCTTTTTTCTATTTTAGGATTTAATAGATTGGGATGGAGAATAAGGCGAGTGTGATGGTTCAACGATATGAATTGGGGAGATTGCTCGGCCAAGGAACCTTCGCAAAGGTATATTATGCGAGGAATACAGTAAACAATCAAAGCGTGGCTATTAAGGTGATTGACAAAGAAAAGATTACGAAGGCTTCGCTAATCAATCAGATTAAGCGTGAAATATCTATTATGAGACTTGTTAGACATCCTAATATTCTACATCTATATGAGGTTATGGCTACCAAGACTAAGATCTACTTTGTTTTGGAATATGCTAAAGGTGGTGAGCTCTTTGACAAAGTTGCTAAAGGGAAGCTGAAGGAGGATGTTGCATGGAAATACTTTTATCAGTTAATCAATGCTGTTGATTTTTGTCACAGTAGGGGAGTATATCACCGTGATATAAAGCCAGAGAACCTACTGCTTGATGAAAATGAGAATCTTAAGGTGTCTGATTTTGGTTTAAGTGCTTTAGCCGAGTCCAAGCGTCAAGATGGGTTGCTACACACGACTTGTGGTACACCGGCTTATGTTGCCCCTGAAGTCATCAATAGGAAGGGCTATGATGGTGCAAAAGCTGATATCTGGTCTTGTGGAGTAGTTTTGTTTGTCCTATTAGCAGGTTATCTCCCATTCCACAATTCGAATTTGATGGAGATGTATCGGAAGATCGGAAAAGCAGAGTATAAATGCCCTAGTTGGTTCCCTCGTGAAGTGCGGCGGCTGCTTAGCAGGATGCTTGATCCAGACCCCACTACTAGGACTTCAATAGCAATGATAAGACAAAGTTCTTGGTTCAAAAAGGGATTGAGGTCTAAGAATGTAAGAAGTGGAATAGAAAGCAATGCTGTAGCATCCGAAGATGCAGCAGCTGTTTCTGGACCATCTCAGAGAAGTGAGCCAGCAGATGGAAATCAAGAGCCAGATAGACCTCCAACTTTGAATGCTTTCGATATCATCTCCCTTTCCGCGGGGTTCAATTTATGCAGTTTATTTGAAGACAATTCAAAGAAGAAAGAGACATTGTTTACGTGTAGAAAACCAGCCTCTGTTATTCTCTCAAAACTAGAAGAAATGGCTAAACTTCTTCGGTTTCGAGTGCAGAAGAAGGAAGCAGGCCTATTGAAGTTTGAGGCACTAACAGAGGGGAAAAAGGGGGTACTATCCATTGATACAGAGATCTTTGAGGTTACTCCATCTTTTTATTTGGTGGAAATGAAAAAATCGAATGGAGACACATTGGAATATCAGAAGATATTGAAAGAGGACATAAGGCCAGCTCTACAGGATATTGTATGGGTTTGGCGAGGAGAGCAGGAGCAGCAGCAACAAAATCCTCAGCCTCAGTCTCAGTCTCTTGAACCACAGGATCGGGTTCGAGATCCTTATACCGAGCAAGAGCGAGCATCACAACCGCAGTAGCAGCCAGCTTAAAGAAACACAACTCACAAAGCCTGGGTTTGCAAGGATCTTAAACGACAAAGTCTCCCGACTTGTACTATTGACATACTTCTTTGTACATTTGTTCATCCACCAAAGTTGAACTACATTCTAATAAGCTCTTATCATAACAAAATTTCAAGATCTATAATCAGCTTCTTATATCTTTTACTCTATCAACATCTTGTTGCCAATCATTACACAAATTACGTTGTTTCGTTCGTCTTACTTTAACTGTCCTAACAATTAATACATATAGAATCTGTCTCTTGACATTAAGCAGACTGAAATCTTGTCTGATTGATCAAAGAGGCATCATATCAATGAGTGATACAAGCTCAGAAGCAGGAGTAAACAAAAGCCTGCTCTAATGTAAGTGAAACCCGTGAACTTTATACATCATGAGATATTTTTCTGATGAGATATAAACTTTGTTGTCCAAATGATATTGAACTGCAGCTGCTTTCATGACAGATTGGAAATTTTGGCATAGGGGTTTGGGTTGAACTAAAGTGAAGGTTTGGTTGGTTTATTCGGCAAAAAAGGAGGAGACACGTTTGCAAGTGATCATGTGGTGAATGAGACTTCTTTGGTAACTCCTATCCCCAAATGTCATTCTTCCAAGTCATTCACACAAATAACTTTACAGCATTGCAATGTTTTGGTGGTTCTGGACTGAAATGGAAAGCCCTTGCTTGCTTTTAGCAACTGAGTGCCTTCATTGGCCACATTTGCTTTTCAGCTTACCTTTTGTAGTTAGGTGTTAAATTGCTAATGGTTATGGAAAAAAATTTCTAGTACTACTATAATGCATAATTTTTTTTGTGGACAATATATGAGAATAGGGGATCAAAACTCAGACCTCGAGATTGATAGTACAAGTTCATATCAACCATCATAAATTGGCCTAGTGGTAAATAGATGGGAATGACCTTGATAAAGGGCTAGAAGTTCATTGGTTCAATCCATTGTTGGCCAGCTAGTTATGATTAAAGATCCTACGAGTTTCTTTGACACCTAAATATTATATGGTCAGACAGGTTGTCCCGTGCATTAGTCGAGGTGTAAATTTTCTTGACACACAAATTCATATCGATTTTATTTTGCTCATTGATGTAGTATGTATTCTTTTTATAATATTTGGATTCGTCAATAAATAATATATTAATTTATTTCATGGATCATAGTTTTATAATATATTAATTTATTTCATGGATCATAGTTTTAGTATATATATAAATATTTTTCCTCTTATGCATCATATCGAATGTGAATATACTTTGAGAAATTATCCTTACAATGATTCAAATTGAAGATTGTCTGAGTTATTATTAGCAATAATGGTATAGGAATCTTTAAAACCATTAGTATATAAGAGGATTGTTCATTACATTACAGCTTAGCATGGGACCCCTTAATCATTGACTAATTTGTTAATTGGACATTTCCAGCCTCACAAACCATATTCTTTCTTCTCCTCTTCCCACTTGAACCTATTTCTCACCATACATTTTCCCATTAACAATATTTTTATATTTTAAGCAAAGTTGGATAGAAATGTACCATTTAAATTACGATTTTAGTCGTCCAGCCTTTAAATTTTCAAATTAAAGTCTATAAATTTTAATATTTTTTTAATTAATGCATCTAATAGACAAAAATTAAAAGTTAGGTTTTATTGGACAAATTTTTTTATTTACATGCAATAGATCAGGTCATTTTTAAAAATTTTGAATTCATTAAAAATCTATTAGGCACAAATTTAAAATTTATCAATTTGGAAATGAATCGTACACAATAATGTGACCAGGTTAATTGAGAGACCTTCAATAATAATTGGTTAACTTAGACCTCCTTCAATATAATTTTATTTTTTTTAAGTTTCTTTTGACAGATATACCGGCTCAATTGACCAGTATAATATTATAAATAAGAGATCTGGAATCTTCTTTTATTATTTTTCATATAATTTCATTTAAAATATGATTGGTTATTTACTAATATCTCGATCACGGTTGAAAATGTTGATGTCAATGAAAATATAGAGATATTAATTTTATGAAAATTTCGATAAAAATATTGATAAAATATTGATCTCAATGGATATTTTTGAAAAAATATATATAAAAACAAAATTTTAAAAATAAATTTAAATTAGTAAATAAACATTTTATGATTTTAAAACAAGTTAATATATCTATTATTTATATTATATTTATAATGGTGACATTTTGATGATTTTTTTTGTTCGGTGGATTTCTACGATATAATGAAAATATCAATCATCCCTCATGTGATGTTGAACCCGTGATCTATATTTCAGTAATATAAATACATACAATGTCGGTTATGTTAGTTTTGGCATTAATATAAACATTTGATTGCCAAGTACTGCCTAGTTATAATATTTTTTTCTGAAAAAACCTAGTTATAATATTTAATGCCTTAATTGCACAATGTATTTAATATAAACATGTATATGTATATATATATATATATAAGCCCCATTGATTTTGATATTTGATGTTTGTATTAGTGTGGACAGAAATTTTTTCTGCCACACATTCAAGCAGTGTTTTCATATTCATCTGATGTGTCCTTTAAGCATGTCATTTCTGAATTCGAAGGGATGACAATAGGGCGAGACGAGGCAATTCGACACGAAAAAAATATTACAATAATCTCGGTCCCTACACATCTCCACGAAAAATCTCTACAAATAGATTCAACTAGCCTTTTCAAATATCAAAATGTGACCACATGAACCATGGTCTTAAAATCAAAGATTTTTAGCATGAAAATGAAAGCAAAGAAGTAATGAAAAATGCATTCATTTTTGGTTAATATTAACATGTGGCATTTTTACATACATATACCCCAAAAAAAGGAGGGGCCTATATACAAATTACAATAGCATAAAATTAAAAATTAAAAAAATAATAATAATAAAAAACCCTATTTCTTAAGACTGCCTTTATTGGTTTTGAAGAACAGCAGATTAAAAGGCAAATGAGAAATTACATCATTAACAAAATTTATTAATTACTTCTTAACTACTTCATTCACCTTCTTAATCCCATCTCTTTTTTTTCCCTCCATTATTATAATTTTTAATTTTCTTAATTCAATTGGACATTGAAATGGTAGATGAGATGCCGTAATTTTCTTGTTGGGTTTCTGAAGAAATCCCCAACGTCTCACCGGTTCCGGTCGCCGGAATCTTATCGGGATGTCGACGTTGACGCTTCATTGCCGGTGAGATGAACTTTCAGCTTCTTCTTCAACATTTGCTTATACGATTCTGAATCTCCACATCTTCTTCTCACCTCCACCACCGCCAATCCGTCGGTTAACCGGTAAATTTCAACTCCGACAATCAAATTACGATTCTGGGCTCCCAATTCAACTCCAAATTCTTTCTGTTTCTTCACCTTCAAATTCTCGGCCCTAGCGAATTCCTCCAGTTTTTCCACGGTCTTCTCCGGCGATTCTGCTAATATGAATCGCTCATTGTCGTCCACTGCGTTTTGTGAATTGTCGAACAAACCAGACAGATCCAATCCTGAGGAGAAAGATATAATGTCGAATGCGTTCATATTCGTCGATAGAGATTCGTCCTTCTCTTCCAATTTCATCTCGTAATCATCGTAGAAATTGATCTCTGTATTTCCCCCTTTTCTGAACCATGGATCATTTACAATCTCTTCAATGGTTATCCTCGTATCGGGATTCGTATCGAGAACTCGCGACAGAAATCTCTTGAGATCCGGCGACATCCATTTAGGACACCGATATTCCCCTTTGTAAATCTTCTTATACATCGCCATGAGATTAGGATCGTTGAACGGAAGATAACCGGCGTTCAGCACGAAAAGAATCACACCACATGACCACACATCGACTTTCGCACCATCATATCCCTTTTTCGACAAAATCTCCGGCGCGACATACGCCGGAGTTCCACAAAGAGTGTGTAAAAGGCCATCGGCACGGATCTGTTCCGTTACCGCACTGAGACCAAAGTCAGAGACCTTCAGATTCCCATTCTCATCGACGAGAAGATTCTCCGGTTTGAGATCACGATGGTAAATCCCACGCGTGTGACAGAATCCGACGGCGGAGATCAACTGCTGGAAGAATTTCCGGCTGAGATCTTCGCTGAATCTGCCCTTGGCGATCTTGGCGAAAAGCTCGCCGCCTTTGACGAACTCCATAACGAAGTAGATTTTAGATTTGGTAGCGAGAACCTCATGGAGTTTAACGATGTTAGGATGGCGGAGACGTCGCATAATGGCAATTTCCCGCTTGATGTTGAACATTAAGGTTGTGCCGTATATCTTCTTCTTGTTGATGACTTTGACGGCGACGCTATGGCCGGAGCGGAGGTCACGGGCATGGTAGACCTTGGCAAAGGCGCCGCAGCCGAGGAGCTTGCCAAGCTCGTATTTGCCGAAGAGGGCATTGTTGTCGGGGGAAGAGGGTTCGATCTCCGGCATGGTGCGGCGGAGGGCCAGAGATCGAAGGGTGAAATCAAAGAAAAATCGACAGAAAATGGGTCAGAATGAGAAGAGAAGTAGGAACTCAGACAGAGGATATTGAAAATGATTATGAACAGAGAGAGAAAAAGTAAATATAGAGAAGATTTTGGAATAATGCGAAAATTGGAGAAAATGGAATTGCACTATTTTGGAAATGGGAATTTTGGTTTGTTATTTAATGACAAAATTTTATTTATTTATTTATTCATTTATTTTTGGGGATTTTATTTTATTGTTGGCCGAGCTTTTTTGGTTTGGGTGTTCGGGTTGGAATAGGAGCTGTTGCACAACTATGGATTCCTTATTTGAATATTGATAAAATACCATTTTGTCCCTATACAAATATTTGATAAAAACTAGCCCTTTTGTTTTCGGTGTGAAATTAATAAGTCTGAAGTTAATTTATTAGAGTTAAGTTTGTAAAAAGTTAAAAAAGAAGAAGTTACTTGATAAACCTAAAAATTAAATAGAAATTACTCATAAATGTGAAAATTAGAGATAAAGACAAAAATTGAATTTGAAGTAGAGTTGTTTACACCAACTTATAATTAAGAGTACACGACTAAAATGGAATAATAGAAAGTTCAGAAACTAGAATATAATTCAACTCAAGATACGAGGCGGTTAAAGTGATATTTTAACCTTAAATTTTAACAAAACCATAATTATTTAATATTATCATTTCAATTTCAGTTTAAATTATAAAAAATATTCCTACCTGTTAGTTTCAATAATATTCGACCTTCAAAAATTTAGTTTTAACCTATTATGATTTAAAGTTCAAAGGTTGTTTCAAAACAACTCTAGTATTGATAATCTTTTAATCATAGTTGTCGTCTTCTTCCTTTCAACTTAACACTTTCAATTTTTTTTTCTTTCATTTATGATTTTTTTCCTAATCTCCAAATTTACTTTCCATGTGTTTAGATTCGTTCTTGAAATAGAAATTTAGGAATATAGTACCCATTCTATAATATAGGGGTATTTTCGACAATTTACCTTAATTTTTATTTTTAAAAATAAAGAGAAGGAAAACGGAAAGAAAGAGAGAGAAGGAATCCATCATTTTTCGACACGGAGGCAGAAGCAAACTTCCGTAAGGGAATTTACCGAATTTTCCAATTTATTTTTTAAAATAAATAAAAAATAGTGAATTAATTGATTAAATGAATTAAAAAAAACATTTAATAAAGATTCGGGTTTAAGGGTACTTGTTTAAATGTGATTGGCTAGAGAGAGGACACGTTTGTTAAAAGATGCCACGTCAGCGCCGTCCGCGCTCTCTAGCTTTCAAGGCTTTGACTGCTGAAATTAATTGAAGAAAAAAGAAAGTGGATATGAAACGACGAGGAAATATGTCGTTTTCGTATTAAAGTTCAAACTCTGCACTTTTCTTTTGTTTCTATGCCTCCCCTTTTGCCAATTCAAATTTTGGGATTTTTCAAAAATATAACCCTACACAATGTTAAAAGAAACAATGAATATTTTACAATCGAATTTCAATTTTAATTTGTATAGTCTACTCAAATTTCAATTTAGACTACTTGAATTTCTATGAAGTCTAGCAAGACTCTGGGTCAGATGGGTTTTCAATAAATTTCTATAGATCTGCTTGGTGTGTGGTTAGAGATGATTTTTGTGAGGTTGTACTAAATTTTTTTTAGTCCTGTTATCTACCTGGTGGTGTTACGCTACTGCTATTACTTTCATTCCAAAGAGGCTTGGTGCTGAACATATGGAGGACTTTCGTCCTATTTCATATTGCAATGTTGTGTATAAGTGTATCTCGAAGGTCTTTGCTAAGAGATTATGGTTGTGGTTACCTTCTTTCATAAGTGATAACCAGTCAGTATTTGTTCCTAGCAAATCTATTTGTGATATCATTTACTGTGTCGGAAGCTTGTGAGGGGTTATCAGTTAAACAGAGGGAAGCCGAGATGTGTGTTGAAGGTTGACCTGATTTGGTTAATTGGAATTTCCTATTTGGTGTGCTGCTTGCTATCAGTTTGTTAGTTGGGTGAGGGGTTGTGTTACATCGCCAATTTTCTCTATGATGATCAATGGTTCTCTTGAGAGGTTTTTCCCGGATAGGAAGGGGCTGAGGCAGGGGGATTCATTGTCTCCCTTTTTGTTTTTTATGGTGATGGAGGTGTTGTCCCGATTGTTAAATAAGTCTCCTAAGTCGTTTAGGTTCTATGATCGGTGTGAGCGTGTGTGCTTGACTCATTTGCAGTTTGCAAATGTTCTATTGATTTTCTTGTAGGATTGTATCAGTAATAGCAAAAGCACAAGGATCATCTAAGCATTCAAATTCACTAATTTTGGCAAAAAAAAAAAAAAAAAAAGCATGCTCTTGCAGAAAAATAAGTGAGTTTCAAGACATACCTCTTGTAGAACTTTTTCAAAGCTCTTTCTCCAGCTACTATCTTCTCAAAATCTTGTTGCAGACCACCTCAAGATCGTTCCCACTATTCTCTTTGTGCTCTAGATTAAGTTATGGGACTCATAACAAGCTTAAATCAAGGGATGAAAGAGATATGCTCACTGTAGAAAGCCAGTTGAAGAACTCTTTCTTCAAACCAAATTTTCTCTCAAAATTTTCATAGATTGCATCATCGTTTTTCACTCCAATCTCTTCACTATATTGCAAATCAATATGTAAAGGAGTGAGTTGCATGAGTTGCAGCTCATGCTTGGAGAAGACAAAGCCAAGAAGATGCATTATGTCTGGGCTACTTCAAAGTAGGGTTGGAATCGGTTCGGTTCGGTTCAATTCGGAGGTCAAACTGAACCGAACCGAAATCATTTATGTATAGAACCGAACCGCACCATTTGTGCTGTTCAAATCGAACCGAACCGGTTCCATTCGGTTTCTCTTTTTTTTTTCCTCTATTTTAAAACTTTTTTTTTTGTTTCTTCTGTCTTTTATTTTCCTTCTTCCTTCCACTCTCTCCTGCCTTTTATTTTCCTTCTTCCTTTTTTGAAATTTGTATATTTTCTTTTTTTATTTTACAATTTTTTCACATAATTTAAATAGCATAATAATTTAAATTACCTTTTATTTTTCTACTTCCTTTTTTTGAAATTTGTATATTCTCTTTTTTTATATTCTAAACATAATTTAAATATCAATCCACAATAAGAACATGTCCAAAGTACATAATACACAAATTTCTTAAATATCAATCCACAATAAGAACATATCAATCCAAATGACTACAATAAAAAGTTATCCAAAGTACACAATACACAAATTTCAAACAACTACCTTCAAAGTTTAAGTCATATAAAAGCAAATAACTAGCTAAACACTAGTGCTGAATTTGAAAAGTCCAATCAATACAAACAAATTTGTTCGCTTGTCAATCATTATTCTCCTTCTCCTTATTTTTTGCATTTGTCACTCCGTTCAATCCCGTTATGAAGACTAAGAAACAAATTATAAACTTGTTAGTAGTTACTATAATAAATATATGAATAAATATGTTAAAAAATATATAAATATGTTTAGAATATACGAACCCTCCTCTTCATCTTCAATTTCCTCCAAGTATTGTCGTAAACCAATGCAAATTTGTTCAAAACATAACCAGTTTTATGCACATACAAGTGCCTCAACAGTGGTTGGAGATAATAAGGTACGAAAAGAATCAATCTCTCTCCCACTAGTACTGAATACGGACTAGAAGTAACTGTGGATACTGGAATTGCTAAAAGATCTCGTGCAATTTTTCTAAGAATCTTGTATCTAGAAGAATTCCTTCTCCTTCCAAAAATCTAAGATATCAAAGTTATCCTCACGTTTAACACGAGGCTCCAGTAAGTAAATATCAACTTCTGAATCCACACTTTGTGAATCATCTTCATCCAGATCTTCAAAATCAAAACGGAAAATCTCTGAAGTACTTGCACTTGTAGATCTAAATGGAGAACTTTTAATGGTACATGAAGATTGACCTTTATTAGCAACTGATAGTGACAAATTGTATTCATTGAACAATGCTCTCAAAACACCCTCCACCTTACTTCATACGGCTTTTTCCATATCAACATCAAATAATTGATTTAGGCAATCAAAAGAAATTTCATCTTATAACGAGGGTCCAAAACGAAGGCAACATACAAGAATAAATTTGTTCTATCTTTTTTTCCCAATACTTATCAAACTTTTCTTGCATTTTCGTTGCCATTTCTTGCAAAAGCACATCATTAGGACCAGTTGCACTTGAATATTTTTTTATTCAATTCTAGACAATACTAATCTCATGGAAGACTGTATTGGAAGTAACATACAAAGACCCTGAAAGCCTAACAGGTACTTCATAGAACACTGACAAGAATTTGGTCAATATTTTCGCAATTTCCCAATCCCTAGTGGTTAGTTTTTTCTCCTCATTCATGTAGACTGTGTCGTAGTCTTCTAACCTCTCAAATGCCTTTTCAAATTTTATGGCGGCCTCAAACATCAAATAAGTAGAATTCCATCTAATTGGAACATCAAGACACAACATACTTTTACTATCTATTTTCTTCTCTTTGATACACTTCTCAAATATGGCAAGTCTAGTAGGAGAAGATCTAACAAACCTCCAATACCCTCATTCTTCTTAAAAACCAACTTACTTTGTGTTACATCTAACTTAGACTTCTTAATCTGATAAGGATTTTTTTTTTACAGTAGTGTTCAATATGCATTCTCATAGTTGAATTTCCATTCCTTCTAGGATGACATACGTATACCATACCCACAATAGTTACATTTAGCATGTGGATCATCATCACTATATTTAGAACATTTAGTAAAGTGATCCCATACCATAGATGAATTTTTCCTCTTTCTTCCATTTGCATGCTTTGAAACTGTCTCCTCACTTTCATTTTTTCGTGGTGGTGGTAGTGGTGGCATAAAAAAAACATCATCATTGGAATCGTTGCTCTTGCTCAAGCTCAAACTCATTGTGATGGTACCTATAAAGGGGAAAATAGAGAGAAAACTTATTGCCATCAAAGAAAATGAGATTAAAATTTTATGAAAATCATTTACTTAAACTAAAAATTCAAATATTTCATTGAATTCATGAATTGTTGAACCCTTCCCTCCCTTGGCAGTTGGTTCCACCACAACCACATATTCGTTTTTTTTTTTTATTTACCTGAATGCCCGATGCCGAACAAAATTGGTGGAATCTTCTGTCGAGACCGTCGACGTCGAGGGAGAAGGAGAACTAATGAGTGAAGACCGAGGGAAGACGAAGAGATGGAATCGGCTGAAAACGAAGAGATGAGATCGGAGATAAAGAGGACGAAGAGATAAAGACGAAAAGATGGAATCGGCTGAGGACTAAGGGAAGACGAAACCCCAGGTCAAAGTTTCGAACGAGCAGGAAGACGAAACATGAGGTTGAAGTTTCGAACGAGCAGCTGAAGGCTGAAGTTGAAATGAAGAATGAAGACGAAGACTCGATTTTGAACTCGAAGACGAAGACTCAAACTCGAAGCTGAAGTGAAGAGTGAACTGTGTATAACGATTGAAAAATTGGAATCACGAATCAGAGCACTAAGCGCGAGCGACAATCACAAACCCTAAACGAAAGCGGAAAGTCGAACTGCCGAAGAAAGGAAACGTTTATATATATATATATATATATATATATATAATATATTATTTATTTATTTATTTATTTATTTATTTATTTATAACTTTATATATTATATTCAAATGGTTCGATTCGGTTTAGAAACCGGTTTTCAAACTTGGAACCGAACCGAACCGTTTAAATTCGATTTTAACTCTCCAACGAACCGCATTGATCCAATTTTTTCGGTATTGTTTATAAATCGGTTCGGTTCGGTTTGATTTGATTTTACAAATCGGTTCGGTTTAAGCGGTTTTGCTATCCATCCCTACTTCAAAGATGGATAATGGAAAATCACTTTTTTCCATTTTAGTATTTTTCTTTTTTACTTTTTCCAATTTTATCACAAAATCAAATTTTGATTTTATAAATTCTTTTTTATTTTAAAAAATGAAAATTTTAATTAATTTCATAAATTAATTATAAAATAAAACTTAGTTAATTTAATATCAAATATTAAATTAATTTTAACACATATCCATCTTTATATATTTAAATCATATTTAAATATATAAATTCTCCTATTCCGTTTAATTCTCAAATTAAACATGTAATTACATCTCATATAATTACTAATTCCCTTAATTCTAATTTGAACGTTTCAAATTAACTTATCACGCTGTTCACCTGAGATTTCAAGAGAAATTTATTTTGTGGAACTTGAATTTTGTATTTGCATTAATCTTGTAGAAAGTGAGTACAATCTCTAATACATAGTATTTTGATGCTTTCAAAATAAATTATAATCTTAAAGTGGTTGATTTTCTTGAACGATCGGCCTTTGGGCTTGTTAATCTCCTTGGGTGATCGACCTTTGGGCTTATTGATCTCCTTGGGTGATCGGTCTTTGGGCTTCTTGATCTTCTTGGACGATTGGCCTTTGGGCTTGTTGATCTTCTTGGACGATTGGTCTTTGGACTTGTTGATTTTCTTGGACGATCGGCCTTTGGGCTTGTTGATCTTCTTGGACGATCGACCTTTGGTATTGTTGATCTTTTTGGACGATCAGCCTTTGGGCTTGTTGATCTTCTTTGATGATCAGCCTTGGCTTGTTGATCTTCTTGGATGATCGGTCTTTGGGTTTATTGATCTTCTTGAACGATCAGTCTTTGGGCTTGTTGATCTTCTTAGAGGATTAATGTTCACACGAGGCTTCCGAAGAAACTTGTTTCGTGAAGTTGAACTTAAGTTGATGTTGATGTTGATGTTAATTTGATGCGATGTGGTTCGATCTCTAGTGCTTGATCCTCTGATTCTCTCTCGGTTGGATGGATGTGCTTGACTTGAAGAAGAAAAGCACCGAACGTTCTTGAAGTAGAAGTCTTGGAAGAGTGTTTGTGTCTTCAAGGTTCTTCTGTCTTCTAGGAGTGCAGCTTCAGGAGTCTTGAGAGCTTCTGCTTGTTAATAAATTATCTCTGGGCTCTCTGAATGTAGAATTGCTTGTATCTTCAAAGGACTTCAATCTTCAGGATGCTTGCATCTTCAAAGGACTTCAGTCTTCAGAATGCTTGTATCTTCAAAGGACTTCAGTCTTCAGGCGTGGCAAGCTTTAGGAGTCAATGAGTCTTCTGATTGTAGAGAATTCTCTATAAGCTCTCTGGAGTATAGAATTGCTGACCTTTGCAAATGAAGGGAGCTTCTCTATTTATAAAAGCTCCCTAATGGGCTTTATGGGCTTGAGCCTGGTGTTGATTGGCCCCTGAGCCTGACTGTGGGCCTAATTTAATTGGACTTAGGTCTGGCCGTTGGGCCTAATTAATTGGATTTGAGACTGGCCTTTAGGCCTAATTAACTGAGCTTAGGCCTGTTTTGGTGTTTTAGGCCCACATTAAGCCCATATTTTGGTGTAACTGGACCAACACCCAAATTATAACATCAAATTGGTCTAAATTAATTTTATTCAATCGACGTCTGCGACGAAAACAAAAAATTTATCCTCAATTTCAATTTGAGACACATGTCAACTCTTAATTGGCCACAAATTTGATGATTTTGGGATTCCGTTATTAATTTAGCAAATGAAGTGGCGGTTCGTGGTTTGTCCGAAATTTCTCCTCCAACACACGCTATTCTAGAGCTAGTAGGTTACGAGCCAGTAGGGGGACCTCGCGGACCTACAAATCATGGGCTCCAATGATCCAAGATTAATTGGCTAAACTCATTAGACCAAATTAATCTTCATTCGTTAACTAATTGGTCACTCCACTAAAGTCCACAGTTACTTCCCTCACTGTAGATGCATTGTGTCCACATGATTTAACCATAATCAATAAATCGACCCTTCACAGATTGTTTGTAATAACGACTGGGTCAAATATCTGTTTTACCCCCGAGATTACGTCTTATTCCTCAAGTCCCTACTGATCCTCTAATGAACAGCTGGTTTATGATCCAATCACTAAACCAAACTCTCTTAGCTCAGTGAGAGGGTGGGGCCCTTGTTTAAGACCTGGATTCAGTACTTGAGAGAACAACCTTTCTCCTATCCCTAAATTGAGTAGGCGTGAACTCCGTCTTGCTCCCTATGTCCCCAGCTATCTATCAGGTTTTACCCTGGAATGGGAGTCTTATTGAGCCGGCGCTATTGAGCCAACCCTCAACTATGCAAATCTAAGGGCAATCCCAAATAAACAGGAGTTCATAGTTAGCTCAGGATTAAGATCGAGTTACCTAGGTCATCTAGGTGAAATAGTCAGTCTTAAACAATAAACAACGTTATACAGTAAGAGTGACTTATTTATTGGTTCTAATCTTATACAAACTCATTGCATAGGACGCTCCCACTCCTCATGTCATAACATGTATGAATTAGGATCACATCGTATGTAGCACTTTACAACTCTTTGTAACAACTACATAATAGGTAGCATCCAATGGTGTTACCGGAATAAGGTACCCAACCTCATTCATGTACCATAGATCATTTTGACTATTTACTCGACTCTGATCCCCTTTTATATCTCCACATAAAGTACAAGTACTCATACAATAGTCATGAGTCTTAGTTTATTCGATTTAGACTTTCATACAATTTATGAGATCAATAACAAATATATTGATAATAGAAAATGTTTATTATTTTACAAACTGCGAGTTTTTAGGACATAAAACCCAACATCTCTGTGCAGCTGAGAGGGGTTCTTTGGAGTTTGTGAGGCGGGTCCTGGGGGAGTTTGCGGAGTTGTCTGGGTCAGTGGCGAATGTGGGAAAGAGTTCTATGTTTGTTGTGGGTGTTCATTCTTGTGAGGTTAAGGAGCTTGCCACTTTTATAGGGTTTACCCTTGGAGTGCTGCATGTTAGGTATCTTGGGTTACCGTTAATGGCTGGTCGATTGAAGGCAGTGAATTGAGCCCCTTTGATCCAGAGGATTACAGCTCGTATTAGGACTTGGGCGACTTGGTCTCTTTCGTTTGTTGGGAGGTTGCAGCTAGTTAGGTCTGTCTTATAGTCCTTTCAAGTGTTTTGGTGCAGCATATTTGTTTTGCCAGCGAATGTCTCTCATGAGATTGATCGGTTGTTACAGAGTTATTTATGGAGGGGTAGTGGAGAAAGGCGAGGTGGTGCACAGGTTACTTGGAATGAGGTGTGTTTATCGAAGGGTGAGGGGGGTTATGTGTTAAACATATGGCTTCGTGGAACCAAGCTGCTATTATGAAGCAAATTTAGCTTCTTCTAGTTAAGTCTAGCTCATTATGGGTGGCGTGGATGGATGCATATATTTTGCATGGACGGTCCTTATGGGCAGTTCGATGTGAGGCTGGGAGGTCTTGTGCTTGAAGGCTATCTTACGGTGTAGAGATAGATTCAAGCATATGGTTCGTTTGATGATGGGTGATGGGAAATCATGTTTTGTATGGGTCTAGGGTGGTGTGTGACGTAGAAAGTAATCCTAAGGTGTAGCTGTCAGAGTTTATGGATGGTAAAGGAGGTTGGAGGTGGCCTACAGTGTCATGGGAGTTTCTAGAGATATGGGGTTTGATTCAGGCAGTGGGGTCTAAGGTGAGTGGGGAGGATTATTGGGTATGGGTTTCGAGTGCTAGTAGTTAGTTTTCTATCGCCATTGCATGGGAGAGTTTGCGTCCTCGTCGTCCTAGGGTGTCGTGCGTGTGTCTTCTGTGGTCTGGGGGTGGTATTCCGCGTCATTCCTTCTGTGCTTGGTTAGCCGTGAGGGACAGGTTAAGTACTCGGGATTGGTTGAAGAGGTGGGATGTGTCGTCTGAGAGGGGTGTCTCTTGTGTATGGGAGGTGTGAAGTCGAAGGACCATTTATTTTTTGAATGTGGNTCATACAATTTATGAGATCAATAACAAATATATTGATAATAGAAAATGTTTATTATTTTACAAACTGCGAGTTTTTAGGACATAAAACCCAACATCTCTGTGCAGCTGAGAGGGGTTCTTTGGAGTTTGTGAGGCGGGTCCTGGGGGAGTTTGCGGAGTTGTCTGGGTCAGTGGCGAATGTGGGAAAGAGTTCTATGTTTGTTGTGGGTGTTCATTCTTGTGAGGTTAAGGAGCTTGCCACTTTTATAGGGTTTACCCTTGGAGTGCTGCATGTTAGGTATCTTGGGTTACCGTTAATGGCTGGTCGATTGAAGGCAGTGAATTGAGCCCCTTTGATCCAGAGGATTACAGCTCGTATTAGGACTTGGGCGACTTGGTCTCTTTCGTTTGTTGGGAGGTTGCAGCTAGTTAGGTCTGTCTTATAGTCCTTTCAAGTGTTTTGGTGCAGCATATTTGTTTTGCCAGCGAATGTCTCTCATGAGATTGATCGGTTGTTACAGAGTTATTTATGGAGGGGTAGTGGAGAAAGGCGAGGTGGTGCACAGGTTACTTGGAATGAGGTGTGTTTATCGAAGGGTGAGGGGGGTTATGTGTTAAACATATGGCTTCGTGGAACCAAGCTGCTATTATGAAGCAAATTTAGCTTCTTCTAGTTAAGTCTAGCTCATTATGGGTGGCGTGGATGGATGCATATATTTTGCATGGACGGTCCTTATGGGCAGTTCGATGTGAGGCTGGGAGGTCTTGTGCTTGAAGGCTATCTTACGGTGTAGAGATAGATTCAAGCATATGGTTCGTTTGATGATGGGTGATGGGAAATCATGTTTTGTATGGGTCTAGGGTGGTGTGTGACGTAGAAAGTAATCCTAAGGTGTAGCTGTCAGAGTTTATGGATGGTAAAGGAGGTTGGAGGTGGCCTACAGTGTCATGGGAGTTTCTAGAGATATGGGGTTTGATTCAGGCAGTGGGGTCTAAGGTGAGTGGGGAGGATTATTGGGTATGGGTTTCGAGTGCTAGTAGTTAGTTTTCTATCGCCATTGCATGGGAGAGTTTGCGTCCTCGTCGTCCTAGGGTGTCTCTTGTGTATGGGAGGTGTGAAGTCGAAGGACCATTTATTTTTTGAATGTGGGTTTGGGAGAGAGGTGTGGTCGAGTGTCTTGCGTTAGTTAAGGTCGTCTCATCGGGTGGCGGGTTGGAGTGTGGAGTTAAGTTGGGTGAGTCGAATGGGGTCGGGTAAGGAGTGCATAGTAAACTATTTCGTGTTTTCTGATGTGCTTCTATCTACTACATCTGGAGCGGAATCGACGACTTCATATGAGTCGATCGAGAACGACATCGACTCTGTTCCACCTTATAGTTTCTATGGTTCGTGCTCGTGCTGCTTCCTGGCAGGTTGACCTTCTTGGGCTTATCTAGCCTGTGTTTTGTTGTCTTTCTTTCTTTAGTTCTTTCCGTTGTTCTTTGTTCTGTTGTTGTCTCCTGCTTTTAGGTTCTTCTTGCTTCTTGTTTTTTTTTTTCACCCTAGTGGGTGGATTGTTTGAGTTTGGTGTGATTTTTGTTTTCTATTGGGTCTTGTCTTTCCTCGTGCTTTGTTGCTATGTTGCCTTGATCCCGGAGCTGTGGGATTCTTCTTGTTGTTGTATAATAATATTACCTATTCTATAATACGTTATATTTTGTTTTTAAAAAAAATGAAGTGGGTTTATAACATGATACATTGTATTTCTAAATGTTTTTAACTTTGTTTAATATAATTTTACATTTTAAAATTTAAAATTAAAAAATTGGATACAATAAAAATATAAAAATGTTTTTGTTTTCAGAAATAGAATGTGGGTTGTGTACCAAACACATATTTGGTAAATTCAAGATTCTCTACCCAACAACCTTTTATCTCTATCGTGAAAATTTTCACAACGGTAGAATGGCTCCTCATGAGCATTTAGAATTAATTTAAAAAATAGGTGATTTTGAAAAAAAGTGTTTGACAAATGACAACTACTCAAAATGCATTTTGAAAGAAAAAACAAGTTTATAAAATAAATTGGTTTGGGACAAATAAGTTTTTTTACAGTGTGTTTGGGGCAGAAAGTATCCTAAGACTATAATAACCATCTCGTACTACAGTAAATACTGCATTTCCAGTTAGCTACACTCAACACTATTTTAAAACCCTCATTTGCTACCATATTTATTGTTTGCTACAATTTTTATTATTTTACATTCATCATTTTTTTATTCTTTGTTACAGTGTTTACTATTTTCTTCCCAAACTAAAATAGTTTACACCTCAAATACATACTATTATAACCAAAACTAAAATAATCTATACCCAAACGCAAACTATTATAACTCAACTATAATAATTTAAGACTATAATCACCAACTTATCGCCCCAAACGCCCCATAATGTTTTACAATATTCTCTCCTCATTTGTATAAATCTTACCAAAATGCCCCAAAACTCAAAAGTCATGTAGCTCACTCCAGTATATTGTTGTGGCTACCTCGCCCTCTGTCAGCCAACCCCGATCATTGCCACCGTCCAACTACGTCGACCACCACCTTTTATCATCTTCAACCACTGTCGGTGACCAACTTCAACCACGACCTATGCCACCAGCTAATTACGGCCAAGTCTATATCATAAAAATCCTCATCAATTCTTCTAATTATTAGTGTACCTCAAATGTCTTATTAAACTATTTTTCAATGCAATGATGAATGTAGATAAATATTTTTCATGGTTTGTATATGATAGTTTCCTTATTTTCTTTTGAACAAAACTAGTTTCCTGAAATAGATAATTATGACCAAGTCTATATCACTAGCTAATTACCGTGAATGGATTATATTTTTCCTTAAATAGACATGACCTAAATTGACATGAACGAGTCTTAAATATTTGAAAATATTTTTCAAAGTATATGGTCAAGATTATATTTTAACCTTATAGAGTTGTTTTGGATACTAAGTTTAGTTAAGAAATTTGTGTTTAGGATACAGAGTTATTTAGTTTATGATTAGGAATGATGTACAAATTTCAATAATAGATATTATTAAAATTGGTGAAATCTAATTATTAAACATAATAACACTAAAAAAATAAATAAATAAGTCGGCGCACGCGCACGCGCACGCGGCACATTAAACTAAACGCGCGAACAGCCGAAATGAATTTTTCACATGCTGCTTCTTATTTATGGCTTTTAATCGAAATTGTATTACTTTTTAATCAACTTTTTACTGTATTAAATCTTATCTCCCCCACTCTCATATCTTGCCGTTTATCCTTACTTTAGTTAATTAATCAACACTCTATAACTAACACCACTCTCATATTTTTTATTTAATTTATATATATACTTCAATTTAATATTATAAAAACAAATTCTCTCAATTATTTAATATGAATCAAATTCATATTAAGTTTGATATTTTCTCTCAAATTATATCTCATATAATTTTATATAAATAATTACCTTTATTAATCTAAACAATTCAAATTTATCCGAATTAATTTGATTCTCATTTTTATCCCAATTGAGCTAACGAATGGACCATATGAACCTATAGTTTGAAGTTTCAATGGTACTCGATTAATTAATCAAACTCTTTGATTAAATTAATCAACTTTCATTAACTATCAGTCACTCCATTACAGACCGACAGATGCACTTTTTGCACTACATATATATTTCTGTGTCTATTGGATATAGCCAATCAACGGTTCGTTGACTCTTCACAAATTGCTCATAAGTACAGCTGGGTCAAATTATCATTTTGCCTTTGTAGTTACATCTAACTTCTTAAGTACCCTTGATCCCCACTAAAGTATAAATTCACAACTTACTCAGGATTCAAGTCAAGTCACTTATGGTCATCTTGATGAAATGCATGTCTCATCTATCAACGTTGTTATATAGAGATACTACGTGGTTCGGTCTTATACAAACTCTTTGCATAGAACACCGATACTCATATGTCTACACATGAATGATCAGTATCAGATCATTTGTAGCACTTTACAATAATTGGAACAATTATAAAGCAGGCTATATCGTAGTGTCACCAAGATAAGTTACCCCAACCATTTAGGTTACCACTTAAATATGATTCTCCTGTATGCCTCTACATACACGTTTAAGTTTCAAAAAGTAACCCTGGATCTTAATTTATTGGTTTTTGCAGATAAATACAACTAAATGATAAATAAAATACCTCTTTATTTTATTAGATAAATAAATTATTTGTACAATACAATTACAAATACAAGACCCACGAAATTTAGGGCATCAACCCCAACAAACACAACATGCATATCCCAAATCAAAGGATGATACATTAAAGAAGATAGAACAAAACATATTTCACAAGTTTTTCTACACTCATGATCTTGAAGAAAATTGCGACATCATTGTACAACAAATTTGTTCGCAAGATAACCTGACAAATTCATTTACAAAGGCATTATCTATCGCAACCTTTGAAAAATTGGTGCACAATATGGAATTCGACGACCCAAAGATCTCAAGATGGGGAGTATATATACTTTTTAAGAGTATCAGATTATATTGAATTTTTTGGAAAATAAAACTGTTAAAAATATCACTATCAATTAGTGATAGTCATTGATAAACATCTATCAATATCTATCACTGATAGAGAGTAACATTTTATTATAGTTGTAAATAAGTTGACTCATTTTATTACCTTTGAAAACATACCTTTTATATATATATATATATATATATATATTATATATTTATAATGTTTTTTTAATACTACTGCTACTATATAACTAATTTCAATAAAAAAAAATAACTTAGAAAGACAAAATTCAAGATTTAAAGCCGAAAATAGAGAAAATGTGAAAGTGTAACAACAAAAATGATATTTGTATTATAATATGTTAAATTAGGTGTAATGTAGATGTCCATTATTAGTGTCCATTAGCCATGCGATACTTATCCATTACCCCATGTGTTGTCGTGTCTCAAGATTACACACTATTACCGTCCATGTAATTCACCTCATACTTGTCAAATTGCCTATAAATAGTGACATTTGGTGGGTTTTGAAAGACACATATGTTGGTGATCAATCCATAAGAATTGGAGAAAGTGGAAAAATCCATTCTTTGTTATTTTGTGTACTTTTTGTTATTTATTTATTTATTTTATTATATATTATTATTATATTATATTTTCTTTATATCCGTATATTCGTTGTGTGCCGCTGTATTTCTCAAATTTACAGCAATTTAGGCTTATTTAAATTGTTGCATGGCCTTCCATATGATTATTATTTTTTATTTAAGAGCTAAAATATGGAACAAAGCCGACTTTCACCGACAATATTAATCTATTTGACTTCATTTCATTGAATTTTTCTTTCAACTATATTTTATCTTGTTTCAACATGTCAATTAGTCGTTTTTTTTGTTATAATTCCTTCGCGATGCTTCTAAAGTGGTCCCCTTCCCTCACGGTTCCTAAAAGTCAATGTTGATGCTTCTTGAAGTTGTGATAAAAAAATCGGGATCTTGGGTGGGTGGTTCGTAACTCTAAAGGATTTTCCATTTGTGTCGGGTACAAGGTCACTAATCGGGAGTGGCCAATTAAAACTTTGGAAGGCGAGACGATTAGAGTTGGTTTACCTTCTCTTCTCCAGCTTAGAGTTGAGTTATCTCAACTTCTCATTGTGGAATCTGATTCAACATCTGTGCTCTTAACGAGTCGTCATTCAACATTTCTAAAACAAAGAACGTGGTTGAGAATATGTTGGATCTCGCAAGTCGGATGAGTGTTTATAGTTTTATCAAGTGTAATCGCTATTGTAATTTTGTAGTTATTTTTTGGTGCAAGCTGTTCTGGATGTTTTTGTTCAGAACTTTTAGTTTAGAAACTTTTTAAGCTTGCTGGAGCTCTAACTTTTCAAATTGGGTATCATATGCTTTTACTGGGACTTGATTTATTCATTTTTTCCCCATTAATGAAGTTATCTTAAAATAAAATTAAAAAAAAAACAGACAGCGATTTATTGAAAAACAACTTTGATTCTAAAATTTTAAATGAATAAAAAAAGCGGTAAGTAATACCTTTTGAGGAAAATATCTATTTAATTGTATCGATTTTTATCTTAAATTTTCAACTTTGTATTACTCAAACTTAGAGTTTACAAGTTAACTAATAGTTTTAATTCATTCGAAAGATTATTAAAAAAAAAAAAAGTTGATCAAAATATCATGGGATTATTAGAGATTCAATCCATTTTCAAAATTTATTTTGATAAAAGTCTAAATTTTTTAATATTTTCGTATAAAGATTTAATGAACTTTTCAGACAATAATACCCTTTGTGGCGAACAATTGAAGAGAAAAAATGCATTGACAAAATTTTTTCATATTTACTAAACATCCTTGATGTTGGAGAGAGAAAATAAATTTATTATTTAGTATTAGTTAGTTGGATTTTTTTTTTAATTTTTTTATTTTCAATTGGAGAGAAAAAATGTATTTAATATGATTTTATTTTTCATTCATTGCAATTAATGTATCAAGTAACTAGTTTTATTGGCGGATTCATATTATTTTTAAATATACCTTTGAATATTAGATTTTTGTAAATATTCTAACCAATATATAAAATATATTGATAAATATATTTGATATAACTAGTTTCACGACAACTTATTAGTTTTTCTGGCGGATTAATGAATTTTTTAAAATATAACTTAGAATATTGTATTATATGTTTGTAAATATTCCGATCAGTATCTAAAATAAAATATACTCAAATAAATGGTGTACCAGTCAAAAGTTTTGATACTCAATATTTAATGTATATCACAATTTATATCATAAATAAATTTCATTTATATTATAGTATATACCATAAATTCAAAGTATTTAGATATAAATAAAAATATCTACCACAATATATATATGAAGGATATATATAGGATTAAAAAAACAAAAAAACAAAAAAACAAAAACGGCTCCTTAGTCTGCATGAGCAAAACGTCCCCATCTTCATCTTTGCTGCCATCTGTCTTCGTTCGACTGTCGGCGACGTGTCCACCAATCGTCCAAGTCGCGTCGCCGCCAAGTCGAGTTGCACACTGTTTGAGTCACGCACTGTCTGAGTCGTGTAAATAGTTGCTCACTGTTCGAGTCTGCCATTCGTCGTCCAAGGTGTTCGCTAGCAAAAAATCGAATCTACAGATGGAATATTGAGGGTTGTTGAAGATGGAAAGTCTTCCAGCTTTTCTCATAATATCTTGGTTTAATTGAAAAGATTTGAAAAATAATAAATCTTTCTTAAAAAACGTGTGTGGCCTTTGATTTTTCCATCTTAAAAACTCCTCTAATTGGTTGGGGGTCTAAATAGTAATTGACTTTTTTTTTTTTTTTTTTAGAATATTAGGCATTCGAACTTAGACATAAATGAAATATAGGACACTTATTAGAGCCTTTATGAGTTGTTATCCCCAACTTTCCTTATACTTTTAAATGTTCAACTTTGATCTTAAAATAGTCCTTCCTATTAAACTGAAATAAAAAAAAAAAAATGAATTGGCAAAAAATAATAATAATAAAATAAAAAGTGAAATATGATTAGAAAAAAATCCAAGTAAAAATTTTGGGTGAAAAATGAATTCCTCCGTCTTTCGGCTCCGATCCACTCTTTCTTCTCCATCAAGCTCTCTCTCTTCCCATTCAATCTCTATAGAGGTAGATTGCAAGAACTAACGCAGCCTCTGTTTATGCAAATGCCACGCGACCACACTCACTATGTGCCCATCTTGCGAACACATCGGCGGAGGCAGCACCGCCGGTAACGGCGACGGAAATTCCAAGGGCCCATTTTCGAGCCTTCACCAAGCCTACTGCTGCTTGCAAATGCTATGATTATAATGCCATAAATAATCAAGAAACGGGAAGAAATAGAGAAATAAATGGGAAGAGAGAAAGCTTGAAGAAGATGATGATCAAGAAGAAAAAGTGGATAGGAGGAGAAACAGAGAGAAATTGAAAGGAGAGAGGGGTGGCAAAATTTTCCGTTGTCCTGAATCCATTGGGGTGCTAAATCCCGCGATTTGACTGGGCATGAGATAATTTAATCAAGCCTTCAATCTAAGTGTAGGATGAGAGAATTGAACCTCATATCTCAAAATTGATAGTATGATATGATACACTCTTGTTGGCTAGTTGTTTTCTTTTTTCTAATTTAATTTTCTAATATAATAAATTTTATTTTATTTTATTTAAATTTATAATAAAAAGTATTAAAATATTTTTTAATACTAATTTTACATAAACTTTACCCTTAATTTTAAATAATACAAATAATAAAATAAAAAAGGGAAATTATAAATTATAAATAATAAAAATAATAAAATCAATAATCATGTAGTGTTGCAATTTTTATCCACACTAAATAAGATTGAAAACTCAAGATAAAATTTGATTCAAGTCTGCCAAATTCAAAGACAAAATTTTGAAGAAAAATCAATTTAGATTTTCATCCAACTCTAAACTTCAAAGTGTTATAATTTTTACCCTCAATTCAATTTTTGATAATTTGTCTACTAATTTTTATAAAAAAAAAAACTTCATAAACTCATGAATATTAAATAAAATAAAAGTTTGCACCAAGATAACTTTGTATAATACATAAACTAGCCATTGAATCATTTTTCCAAAATCCGTAAATTTCAACAAAGAAAAGACCCCTAAAAGTCATTTTTCCCTAAAATTTCATCAATTGTACATACATATAATAAAGAATTTAACAATATTTGAGGCGATAAATTATTAGAGAGTTAAAACTGAAATATTTTTAAAAAATTTTAAGTTAAGACTGCAATCCTTATAGGTATAGTTTGATTAAATTGAAAATTGATGATTAATTTTTTTTTTTCTTTTTAACGTAGAGTGACGTGATCAAATCTCAAATCTCTAAAATAAAAATTCACTAGCTAAGGTTGATAATTTATGATTAAAATCGATAAACCTAACAAATTCGGGAGTCAATTTGATTTGTTTTTTCCCCAGAAATTAACATTGGTCATAAACCAAAAATTAAAAAAAAAAAAAAAAAAGAAAGAAAGAAAAATCAAAGGGCATAAGGGGGATTTCACCTTTGGATGGAAATCATATGGAAAAGGCTGAAGCATGACGCAAGCGGCATGTGAACGCATATACACGTGTCAAGACATGATTCTTCTGGCAAAATGAAATTTGCGTAAAGATATCAAATACCTAAAAAAATTAAAAAATATATAAAATAAAACAATTAAATAAAAGAAAGAAAAAGATCGAAAAAACTGGAGGAATCACGGGTGTATGTGTGTATCTGTAAAATTTGTTCAACAGCTCCACCTACGCGTATTATATTTTGATATTAAAATCAGTTCACGCTTAATAATTTATTATTATTTGAAAACGAAACCCACTTCCATAAATCCATCTCACTCAACATTTCTACTACTCATCATTACACGTCCATCAATGCATATCTATGGTTCAATTACAATTATAGCCTTCTAAATTATTTGAGCAAATTAATAATTGTATCGATTTACTCCCCAAAATTTGAAGATTGTATCAGTTTAAACTCTAAATTAATGACGGTATAAATTTAGATTCTGAACTTTTATAAGTATGTCAACTTAAACCTAAACTTTCATAATTGTATTATTTTAAATCCTTCATTATGTTTTATTTGGATGCACTTATGAAACTGCTCAAATTGATATATTTATGGAAGTTTAAGATTTAAGTTGATACAATTATGAATGTTTTAAGGTCTAAACTTATACAATTATTAGTTTAAAGTTTAAATTAATATAACTCTCAAAGTTCATGATTAAAATTAATACGAACTCCTAAAGTTTAGGATTTAAATTGATACAACTCCCAACATTTAGGAGTATAAATTGATATTTACCATTTTTCTAATAGGTTTTGAATTAACTTTCACTGAAGAAAATATCCATTTATATCCCTAAACTTTAAAATTGAATTAAGTTATCATTACAAGTTTAATTAAAACAATTATATGTTTGACATAATATTTTCTGAACTGAATTTGAACGAGAGTATTAATTGATATATTTATAAAAGTTATGAAATACTTATGAAAATTCAAAGTTCAAATTGATACAATTATTAATTCACGATTTAAATCGATACAAACATCAAAGTTTAGAGGTGTAAAATAATTTTTTCCCCCAAAAAAGAATAGGTCTCCAACATATCCCTTAATTTTCAAATTTTATATATAATGAATCTTTGACGAAAACTTCGATTCTATCCGATGCACAATTCAAACTTATATCTAATAGATTGATGAATATTTAAAATTTTTGAATGTGTCAAAAATATATCATGCATAACATTGAAAGTTCAGTAACCTATCAAATGTTTTTAAAAGTTTAACTATCAAATAAGCATCGTTAAAGTTTATAGACTAAACTTGTAATTAATCGAAACGAAGTATTGTACCGTACCGTCAACCGCACTGGGCGGAGGCACGTGAACCACCATGCAAAGGGCGACTGTCCCACACGGAAGAGACGCACGATGGTGGTGACAAATCCCAACCCTTGGTGCCTGATATTCTTTTAACCTGTCTGCCACATCTCCAACCTTGTACTTTCCTTGTATTTTCCTTGTGCTTCCATATATTTCGACAATCCATGTAATGTAGCTCAATGGAATAGTATCACTATATTATTGTTATATGAATGTTATAAAGAGAGATCCTACAAAAAGCCAAATTCACATTTATGTGGTTGATTAGAACATGAATATTATTAGAGATCGATGATGTAAATATAGCAATCAGATCCAAAATATTCTGACAATGTAAAAAAATTTGCAAATATAACAAAAATTATATAAATTCTCATGATATAGATTTTACTATATTTGCAATTCTTTAAAAATATTGTTATACACTTAAGTTCCGTTTGATAACCATTTTGTTTTTTAATTTTTGTTATTGAAAATTGAGTTTATGGACACTATTTCCACCTCTAAATTTCTTCATTTGTTATCTATTTTTCATTGATGTGAGTGTTAATGAAACTTCCAGACAGCCTAACACTAATGACAATCTGTGAAAGGTATCCCCAAGTTGGAATTCCGGCAAACACCAAGAAGTATCCATTCTTAACACAAAGAAATCGCCAGCTTTTAGAAAAGATTTTATCTTAGATTATGCACGTGGGGTTGTCTCTTCTGGGAGTTAAGCGGTGAGATTATGTAAGGGGTATGGCTTCTTCGGGGCGACTAAGGACACACCCAACCAAATGATCGGTAAACGGGTCTCCTTTGGTACAATCTCCTCTGCCAGGTCTATCCCGTTTTGAAACAAAAAAAAAATGGTTACCAAATAGCCTTAACTATTAGCCTCAAAAGTACTACCTATCACAGCTACCCATATTAATAAAGGAACAATTACCAACTATATAGAGTAATTCAAAGAGTAGGAGAATTAATTAGATAAAGGGGCATGAGAGAGATTTATCCGTTGCCTGATCATTTCATGGTTATGAGGGATATGCATGAATTAGGCAGCTCAGAGACACCCCTTTACAAAGCTGGCCTTTCCACTCCTACCTGATATTCTTCCACTACTTTATGGCACCAATAATTCATACTCCTAGGAAGTCGTTGTACAATCATTAACTTTCACTATTCTTCAATAAGAACTGAAAAAGGAAATTTAAACGAAAAGCATAAGATTACAAAATACGAAAAAAAGAGAAGATAAAAGAAGCAAGCAAATGGCGCAATATTCAATAAAGAGGGAATCGAAGGAATTAATAATCTATCTAACTTGTGGAGTAAATTTACTTGTTCGATGTTCTTTGGAATCTAACGAAAAAGGTGAACTTGTTTCTAACTTGATGGAAAACAGTATCTTCAAACCAACTCACCTAAGGTATTTCAAAAAACTACCTCTAAAATACAAAATAACACATTAAAAATAGCTTTGAATGTTCGTAGAAGGAATATATTGAAATTCAAAGCATGGGCCTGTCAAGATTCAAGAATTGACTCAACAAAAGCTAACAAGTACAGGCAATCAAGCTCAATCTTCAATCACCCACATATGGAGCATCTACATAGAATAAGGTTTGCAAGAAGAATGTCGCACAAGGCTTTCAATGCTAATTAATTCTAATATTTCTGATAAACTCTATATCCATTCATGTATTAATGATTGTGGTAAATTTGTGAAGTTCATTTTCTCTCATTTTCTTACCATTGTTTGTATCAATAAGTTAAAAAGAGTTGAATTCTTAGCATCTTTTTTTTTTAAAAAAGCAAAATTTTAAAAACTACTTTTCATAGTTTTCAAAATTTGAGTTGATTTTTGAAAACATGGACAAAAGTAGATATCAAAGCAAGAAATTTAGAAATGAAAGAGGTATTTATAGACTTAATTTTCAAAAACTAAAAACAAAAAACGAAGGAAAAACTACCTTTTTAATTCCTAAAACAGATGTATTCGATCCCTAAGATTTCAATTTGGCCATTTTAATATTTTAAAAAATAAGTTTAAGCAGTCCCTCCTATCTCCTACATCGATTAATTGTTTTTCTATTATTTTAAATACATATTCAAAGTAAAAGTAAAAAAGCTACATTTTTTCTCTCTCTCACCTCCAACCCTCCCTCCTCTCTCTCTTCCCTCCCCTCCCCCACCATGAAGATGTCCTTCCCCAAATTGCCTCTCATCTTTTAAATGACTTTAGCTTCTTTTTTTCCACTTAGAAGAGAATGCGTTGTCATTTTTTTTTTTTGTTTTTCAATTGGGTTCCACCAAATTTTTTTTCTTTAGGTGACGATATAAGACCTACAACTATAGGGGATCACCGGCTGGAGAGACACCAATGAAGGATGCAGGCATAGGATTTTATTTAACTTGCAGCATATTTAGCGATTTTGGTGAAGGAGTTTGCTAACTGGTTCATGAACAATTAGTGAGATTGTTAAAATGAGATCAATTGTGGCATTAGACATAAATTTATGGACAAAATCCGATAGATTATACCAAAAAGTCTATATTTCGAGAGATGATGAAGAAGGGAAAGATGCTGAAGTATAAATGAAGATTTTGAGAGAGGATGAAGATGAAGAAACAATGACCGTGGAGAGAGGGAAGGAGAGAACGGAGAGATTGGAGGAGGGAGAGAGATTTAAAAAAAAAAACAATTGAATATGTATATAAAATAATTAGAAAAATATTTAATTAAAGTAAAAAACAGGAAGAGGGACCTTTTAAACATACCTTTCAAGAATGAGTGATTAAAATAGCTAAATTAAAATTTTAGGGACTAAATGCACCTATTCCTAAAAACTTATGGACTAAAAAGGTACTTTTATCAAAAAACGAGAAGGGAGGTTTGAACCTCTCCCCTCTTGGTCAAATAGTTACGTCTCACCAAACTAAGTTATGTCAAACTTCCCGAAAAGATATTATATTACTGATTAAAAGAAAATATAAATCACAATGTGGGAACTCAAGGCATATAATGTAAATATAAAATAGGTCGAGGGTAATTAGGGGATAGTTACATGTTAATCCAATGGAGAAAAACAATATAACCTTCCCATGAAAACAAAGGAAAACACAAGATTTAAGCAAATAGTCACAATAAGTAAAAGTACAATTGCATGATCTTCACATACGGTATAGGCTTACAAACAATTGCGTTCCCTTCGAGTATCTTGTACAACTTCAAGCACTCCCCTCTTTTTGCCTCAGGAAATGTGTTGATGTCTTAAGATCTGCGCTTTTTAAATAGTTAAATAACAAAAACAAAAAACAAGTCCACGATTTACCTGTAGAGAGATCAGAGAAGTAGCACTGTTTTTGGCTAACAAGAAGGAAAACGGGGAAGAAGGGAAAAAAAATGTCACTAAGCCCCATCCAAAATTAACAAGACCTTGTGACCAATTTCTATAAAAACCATTAATCTATCCAGAAATTGGATCTATTAGCCATCAAAGATCAACTTACATTTACACCTTTTGCCCACTTACAATCTAGTTACTTGCAGTTGCAGGGTTCACTGCATAAAATATCAACAGATACGAACGAAAGGGCAACGACATAGTATGTAAACAAGAACAGAAAAATATCTCAGTAGAAATGAAAACGAAAATTTACACTTGACGGAACAAATAACCTAATTTATAAACATGATTTCCTCTTGTATAAGCCAGACCTAATGTTTACTTAGATGTCAATTATCACGAAGAATGCAACCTTATGCCTTTCTTATCCTTTTAGCTAAGATCACTTGAAGTGAGCAACAAAGAAACAACCCATGATACAAAAATGTTCAAACTTAGTTGCTGAATTTCTAAAACAAAGTCCTATCGCCGTTGGCTATGGTATCAACTAAGTGAGTCTACCAAATGAAGTTGGAGGACCACCTCTGTTTTCCACAAAGACAGATTAGATTTTTATCCTCGAGTTAACCAGCACAATTCCATAATCTAATTGATTATCCATCTCCTATTACATGGAAATAAAATATTTCTAAGATTGTGTCATAGGAGAAAATGAGCATTGGTCACAGGGCATAGAATTACATAACAAAGATAAAAAAGAAAATCAAATCAAATTTGTAACTGAGAGAACAATAAAGTATAATAAATCTAATTCTACAACAACTATGGCATGCAAGTAGAAAATGCAGCCCAATATTATGTTAAATAAATTTGAATTTTACTCTTCCTCCTACATGGGAAGGTGTACAAGCTCAAAAGGCATGGAAGAGTTCCAGAAAATAGAGTGCTCATTCATCTTTGTATTTTTTCTAAACCTGTTATGAAATTGTACCTTCAAAAGTTGGCCATAGGCCTTGCCGGGGTCTCAAATGTAGGTTACTCTAACAATTTGAATAAAGTTTCAAGATAAAATGGTCCAAACCTACGGTGGTTGTGTCAACATGCTTTCTAATACTTCTACACAATTATTAGTTCCTCTTCTGAAAAGAATTTCAAGTGATTGTTACAATTCTAAACCATAAATATAATTTGATCGGAAACGTAGACCAATGATTGAATGGTGAAAAATCAGATCCCTATCCCAAAAAAATTAAACCAATTCCTTTAGAAAAACAAACTCAATTAACCAATGAACCCTTCAACATTAAAATCTCAAGTTCAAAATGACACAAAAGCATCACGGTTGATTTCAAGATTTTTCAATACATGATAACACCTTCGTGTGCAGCCTCCGACCATCCATTACTCAGCTCATTCATTCTATAGTTTTCAAAAAAAAAAAAAAACGTCATACTAGTTTCCTACAGTCGTGATTCATACTTTTCTAAAGAAGTAAACGCGGAAAAAGAGAGACGGATTTCGATAATGAATAACGCATAACAATTCATATACCAGGAAGATTAAGGAGAGGACGGAGCGAAACCTTCAGAGAAGCGTCATCATGAGGCTCCGGAGGGAGCAAAAGAGTAAAGCAACGGAGAAGAGACGGCACGGAAAAGAGAGAAGAAAAGCGGAAATGCGAGCAGCAATCGTATAAGATTCAGATTGAAAACTATATAATTACTATCGTAATATACCATCAGGTTCTCCTCAGGTTTTGGCAATCCACATGTTCGATCGCCGCTTCAAGAGCATTTCCATGGCAACTCACTTTCTCTCTTCCAACGCCGGAACCCTAACATCCGTTACCGCCGTTCACTCCCTCTCCATCCTCGAGAGGATTTTGGGTTGGCGGCAGATCCCCAATCCTCATTTTATATGATGCCTGAAATATTTACAGAAGTACTATTACAGAAAATTTTTAAAATAAATAAATAAATATTATTTTGTTGAATCTCCCTAAACTTTCAAAAGAAATTTTAAAAAAAAGTTTATTTTAGTCCTACTGTTAAAATTCTCCTAACTTTTTAAGGATAAAATCAGTTTAAATATGAAATTGCATGTAATATGGGTTGAGCAAGATCAAAGTAAAATGTCAATACCAATACATCCAAATAGTGAATGACCAAAATATTAAACCCAAATGACTTTTGAGATCTCATATAAAAATTATTTCATCACCTAATTCAAAATTGAAATCCGAGATCTTTTAGAGTGACCAACTTACTTCGCAATCTAATCATAAAAAAATACAAGGTATTCACACCATTCTGTTTAAGAGTTAACAAAATTTTAATAGCAATGACCAAAGTAAGTAATTTTTAAAAGTTGAAGGACTAGAATGAATGTTTTTCAAAGTTTAGAGATTAAAATAGAACAAGATTCAAAATTCAGGAACCAAAATATGGTTTAAACCTAAAAAATGACAAATATCAATTTATTCCCCTGCATTTTGGGGTTGTATCAATTTAATGCGACTAATAATGATATCAATTTAAACTTGCAACTTTCATACATGTATCAATTTAAACCTTGAATTTTCATAAGTGTATCAATTTAAACTCACAATTATGTTTTATTTGGATATAGTTATGAAATTTTATGATTTAAATTGATATACTTACAAAAGTTCATTGTTTTTTTATACAATTATTAGTTTGAGGTTTAAAATGATACAACCCCAAATTTTAGGGTTTAAATTAATACACTTATAAAATTCAGAGTTTAAATGGATAAAATTATTAGTTTAACGTCTAAATTAATACAATTCCTAAAGTTCAGTGGTATAAATTGATATTTACCTATGAAACTTCCAAATTCCATAAAAAATCAATTTAGGCCTTCAGTGAGAAATTTAAATTTCATCATCAATTTTAATTATTTTTACAAGCATGTATAATTGATGAAGGGGGGATTTCAAAGGCAACATGAATAGATGGTTTAAATTGATTTATTTGTCACCATGTATAAGTTTAACTAATAAAAATAAATTATAAGTCTCATAATATTTGTTCGACGAGACTCTCGAATATATAATCTTTACTCTTTAAGCTTGTTGATCTTCTTAGATGATTGGCACATAGATTTGTTGATCTTCTTGTATGATCGGCCTTCGTGCTTGATAATCTTCTTGGATGATCGGTCTTTTGAACTTGATGAACTTTTTGGAGGATTGACCTTTGGACTTGTTAATCTTGTTGCTTAGTTTTGATCATCTTCAAGCTTGTTGATCAATTTAGATTAGTATTCAGCTTGTTGATCGTTCTAGATCAGCCTTTGATTTTGTTGATTGTTTGGATCAACTTGTAACTTTGTTGATCAGCTTGGATTGGCCTATAGTTTGTTGATCAACTTGGATTGGCCTCTAGCTTGTTAATCGACTTGGATCGCGCTCTAGTTGGTTGATCGTTTAAGTCTATGGTTTTGTTAATCAGCTTGAATTTACTTATGATTTGTTGATCAGCTTGGATGATTGACTTGGAATGACCTCGAACTTGTTGATCGACTTGGATCGACCTGTGGAGTTTTTGACTTCAAGAGCTTCAGAAAGCCTTCTAATCTTCTGGAAGTCTTTAGAGTTTTAGTTTTTAGATCTTTAAGAGAGCAAAAGTTGAACTTTGGAGCTTTAGTCTTGAGAGCTTTAATTTATCTTCTAATCTTTAAAGCTTTGATGCTTTGTAGCTTCAGAATTCAGAGCTTCCACCTTCAGTTCTGTTGGACTAGTATGACAACCCTAGAGGAGGTGAATAGGGTTTAATTAATTTTTTTTAAAGTATGCTCAATTTGATCTAATTAGATATTTCTAAATTAAATTGAAAAAAAATCTAATTTATGCTAAATAACAAGATTGATAAAAAAAATTATGTAACAATATACTCAATCAATCTCAACCAACAAAATCAAGCAATTAAAATTAAATACAATAATAACTATGAAAGATATAGAGAAGAAGACGTCGTGGTTTTTATAGTGGTTCGGTCAAACACCACCTACATCCACTTTCCCAAGCGTCTTTTGGGGACTTAGATTAAAAAAAATCTTCTTTTGATTCTTTCCACAGTCGAGCCGCTACCTTGCTCCTTTTACATGTTCAAGTGCAAACTCGATCATTTCCATGGGTTAGGATCCAACCGTTACAATGCTTTGAAACTTTAAATCACACAATGAAACTCTCTAAAAAGAGTGGGTATACAAGATTGAGTTCACACACTTTAATCCTCACAATACAATAGAAATTTCTCTAAAGAATAAGATGAAAAAAAATGAAATTGGAAGTTTGTAGAGAGAGTAACAATGATGGTTTTTTTTTTTTTTGGCTAATTTTGAGGATTGTAAAATGTGAAAAGTTGAAAATAATTTTGGAGAAGATAAAGTATAAAAAGATAGGGAAGTGGGATAAATTTTTTTTTTTTGATTAGAGCAATTGGATTGTTCAAAAAATTAAATTAAATGGTTGAGATTTAAACTCAATTAGCGGTTAGATATAAACAAAATATAATATAATAATATATATCTTCTAAAAACATTTATTTTAAAACCCAACAAAAAAATAAGAGTCCACCATTTGTCAAAAACTAGCCATGAGACACAATCATAAAATGATATCAAATTCATTTTTTTAATTTAACAAAATCATTTTTTTTTTTTTTTTTTTTTTACAAAATCAATTTCTTTTAATCCCCTTTTCTTTCAATAAAAACTAAAATCTACCATTTGCAAATTTAAAGCCCCATATGTCACTCATCTCATAGCTCCAAGTGGCTTTCTTTAATTGGTTTAATTTGATGATTAATTTGTCACGTCACCGTATGTTTTCGTTTGGAATCGTTGCTCCGAACTCTATGCTATGAACTATTCAAAATAATAAAATTATTAATAAACAAAATCATGTTTGTTATCATTAAAATATTAATTAGTTAATTAATTAAAATTAATTAATTTGGGATTAAGGGTAAAAAAGGCAACAATCTCTCTTTTTTTTTATGATGACAAATCATAGAAGAAGAATAACTTGAAATACATATAACCATAAGAACACATATGGTCAACAAGTAATTTTAATATCAAGTATACATATCATCACAAAGATCATGCTTAAAATTCATTCAAAAGAATTAACTTCTTCCCTTTAACTAATTCTCCCCCTAAATAATACATTCAACACAACCATAACACATTTTTCTTATACTTCTCCCCATTTGGAATCATAAAAAAGAACAATAAACATATAAGTGCTCCCCTAAAAATATGACATATACAAAGATTCCAATTCTCCCCCTATCAATATTCGTTATATAATAATATCAAGTATGCCTATTTTTTAAAAAACTTTCTTCATTCAAAGGCTTGGTAAAAATAACTGCTAATTGATTATTAGAGCTTACAAATTCAAGGGTAATATTACCATTTTGCACATACTCTCTAATAAAATGATGCCTAATATTAATATGCTTAGTCCTAGAATGATAGATAAGATTCTTAGTCAAATTAATAGCATTAGTATTATCACAAAATGTGAGCACGCTATCAAACTTTAATACAAAATCAAAAAGAGTTTGTTTCATCCAAAGAATTTGTGCACAACAACTGACAACCACAATATATTTTGCTTCGGTAGTGGATAAAGCAACCGAGTTTTGCTTTTTACTATACCAAGATACTAAGGAACTACCAAGAAATTGGTAAGTCCTACTAGTACTCTTACGGTCAAGTAAACTACCGACAAAATCCACATCGGAATATCCAACCAAATTACATTCAACATTTATAGGATACAACAAGCCTACATGCATAGTTCCAAGCAAATATTTAAATATTCTTTTCACGGTATACAAATGGGATTCCTTAGGACAAGATTGAAATCTAGCACATAGACATACATTAAACATGATATCGAGTCTACTAGCAGTCAAATAAAGTAAAGTCTTTATGTTCACACATTTACCTTTTTCATCTTTGTCGAGCTTAGTGGTAGTGCTCATAGGAGTTTTTGCAATTTTACCTCATTGAATTTGAATCTCTAGAGCAAACCCTTGTGTATTTTTCTTGACTTATGAAGATACCATCCTTGAGTTGTTTGATTTGGAGTCCAAGAAAGAAACTAAGTTCTCCCATCATATTTATATCAAACTCACTATGCATACACTTAGAAAATTCTTCACACAGAGATGGATTAGTTGAACCAAATATAATATCGTCCACATATATTTGCCTATCATTATCCTTAACCTTAATAAAGTATTAATTTTCAAAATTTAAAGTTATTTTCAAGTAAAAAGTTGCTAAACCTATCATACCAAGCTCTTGGGGCTTGTTTTAAGCCATAAAGAGCATTTTTCAACTTATAAACATGATTAGGCAAATCAAAACTTTCAAAACTTGGAGGTTGTTCTACATAAACTTCCTCCATTATATAATCATTTAAAAAGGCACTCTTCACATCCATTTTATACAAAATGAAATTCTTAGAAGAGGTAAAAGCAAGCAACATTCTAATAGTTTCTAATCTAGCAACCGGTGCAAAAGTTTCTTCATAGTCTATGCCTTCTTCTTGACAATAATCTTGAGCTACAAGTCTAACTTTATTTCTAATGATATTTTCATTTTCATCCATTTTATTTTTAAATACCCATGTAGTTCCAATTATAGATGCATTAGAAGGCCTAGGGACTAATTTCTAAACTTTTTTCTTTCAAATTGATTTAATTCTTCTTGCATAGCTGAAATCCAAAACTCATCACATTCGGCATCTTTAAAACTTTTAGGTTCAATTTGAAAAACAAAAGAAATATTACTAAATAAATTAAGAGAAGAACGAGTTTTCACACCTTGTTCAGGATCACCAAGAATCAAATCCTTGGGATGGGATTGAGCATATCTCCATTCTTTAGGCATGGATGAAGTATCATCTTCCTTCTTTTCATTGATGCTCGCTTCTTGTATACTTGAGATAATTTCTTTGCCTTTTTCATTAACAAGTAAATCTCCAAAATCTTTTTCTAAATCATCATTATAAATAGACTCATTAGAAACATTATTACATGATTCATCAAACACAATATGCATAGATTCCTCAATGACTAAAGTTCTCTTATTGAAAACCCTATTAGTTTTACTAGTGGAGGAATATCCTAGGAAAACACCAACATTCGTCTTAAAATCAAAATTTTCAAGCTTTTTTTTTATTCAAAATAAAACATTTACAACCAAAAACTTTGAAATACCCAATATTTGAAATTTTTCCATGCCAAAGCTCATAAGGAGTTTTATCTAAAGATGGTCTAATTAAAACTCTATTTAAGACATAGCAAACGGTATTAATGGCTTCCACCTAAAGATATTTAGGTAGACCATACTCATTCAACATTGACCTAGCAAATTCTTGCAAAGTACGATTTTTTCTTTCAACCACACCATTTTATTGAGGAGTTCTTGGAGAGAAAAAATTATGAGAAAAATCATTTTCTTCACAAAAAGCTTTAAAAGCATTATTATCAAATTCTCTTCCATAATCACTCATAATTTTAGAAATAAAAAATCATTTTTTTCATTTTGAACTCTTTTAGCAAAACTAATAAAACTTTTCAAAGCATCATCCTTATGTTTTATCATCAAAACCCAAGTAAATCTAGAAAAATCATCAACTATCACAAATGCATAATAATTTCCTCCATGGCTAGCAATTCTAGAAGAGCCAAATAAGTCCATGTGTAATAGTTGTAGGGGTCTAGTAGTAGAGATCACATTTTTAGATTTGAAAGAAGACTTAGTTTGCTTTCCCATTTGACAAGCATCACAAGCTTTATCTTTTTCAAATTTAAATTTAGGAAGACCCTAACCAAAAAATTTTTGGAAATATTTGAAATTAAATGCATGCTAGTATGTCCTAGTCTTCTATGCCATAACAAAAAATCATCTTGCAACACGGAAAGACATTTATCAATAATAGGACAATAATTCAAGTCAATGGTAAAGGAACTCTTATCAAAGAGCACCTCTAAACGGAAGCAAGATCGTTCCAAACTCATTATAACATAAATACCGCATTCACAATCAAACATACAAGTTATGCATTTAACAAAAAATTACAACATGCTTTGAATTATTAAACAACAAAGGAACGAGAGACATACCAATTGAAGAACTCTTCTTCGCTTTAAATCTCGCTCTCGTCAATCTAGCTAATCTTGCTGTCGATGAGATCATTAAGCCTATCGTCCACCAAATCTCGCTATCGTTTACCACCGAACGGATTTCTCACGAACAAGGAAACAATGGAGGACACAACCATTCGGAAACCTCGGTATTCTCGGAGTGAGAATCTAAAAGGTGTGGGCTATGTTGGATTTGGCAGAGGGAAGGAGGAAGGAACGAACGTTTTCCACGACTAAGCAAGTGGGAGATATCTGAAGTCTAACGTATAGATAAATGCTTGATCATTTAGTAAAAGGTGCACGATCGTGTAGTAAATAGGCCATGATCGTTTAGACGATCGTTTAATAAAATGCTCGGGCGCACGATCTCTTAGAAAAAGGTAGACGATTGTTTAGGTAAGACTATACGATCGTTTAAGAAAAGTGTGCGTGTACACGATCGTGAGACGATGTGCCCAGTGCCTACTCGCATCGTCATCTCACCAGCCTCCAGTTGTCACCAGGATCTAATCCCCTGAAAAGTAGAACAAACATGATTAATTGCCCCAAAGTCAATAATCTTGGCAGAATCATCATTCTCCACTAAATAAGTTTCCAAAACTAGTAAATAAAATTTACCTGGTTTTGCCTTGTCTTGGTCGCCTTCTTCTCCTTCAACTAGTGAGGACAATTCCTTTTCTAGTGCCCATCCTGGTTGCAGTGGAAACACTTTCTCTTGTCAATCGGCGCTGGATGCCTACCCCGCTGGGCGACAAGCTGTGGGTTAGTAGGTGCCTTCCCTTTCCCTTTACCACCTTTCTTCCTCTTCCACTTGAAAGTGTTAGAAGTAGAGGGTGCAAACTTAGTTCCTGAGGTTGAACCTCGATAGAACTTCTTAGAAGATGAAGCAACATTTGCCTCACCTACCTTCTTTTCCTTACTTTTCAGCAAGGACTAGAATGTCTGCAACTCGTTGAGGAGAGTTGTAAGGGTATAGTTCACTTTGTTCAGTATGGCATTACTAACAAAGTGCAGAAAGCTATCCGATAATGAATGCAGGATAATGCTATCCTGAATGCCCTCATCGATCCGAGACCCATTCATCTCCGCCACATTGAATTAGACCATCATGTTAAGCACATTTTCTCGAACAAATGTGTCTTTCTCCATTTTGGAGTTGAAGATACATTTTAGAGCCTCATGCTTGAGCTGTCCAGACGATTGTTCGAGCATTCCATGCAGGAACTCCAAGATCTCACGCACTGAGACCATAGGTTCATGCTTCTTGGCCAAAACATCATTAAGACTTGCCAAAATATAGGCTCGGGCCTTCTCATTCACCCGTGTCCAACGCTCATAGGCCTCCTGAACATTTTGAGCGGTGTTAAGAGGTGGAATAGGAGGACACTCCTTCATAAGGACGAATATGAGATCATCGATGATCAATATGGTTGTGATCTTGTGTTTCAAACTAGCGTAATTCTCGCCAGTCAGTTTATCAACACTAAGTAGAGCTAATGTGGTAGTGGCCATAATTACATTGCTGAAAAACGAATAAACTTAATAAGTTTATGCAATACTACATTTTTCACACCAATTTTAGTTTTAACAAAATAGTTTCCAAGTACCCTAAGTGAAAAGACTTCTATTTCACAATTATGCCCTAGCAAGCAGGAAAAACGTCACTGGTGGGGTGATCAGATGTGCCTTCACTGGGATGAGACACTCTCAGCCATTAGGTAGAAACAACTCTTGTAACTGCACCTAATAGCCACCATTCGTTCGGTCCAAAACTGTTAACCCTTAACAATTTCGCGTAAGTATAACCCTTCGTTTTGGCCTTAGAGTCCCACCCTAATGCGCCCACCGTAGGGAAAAAGCAAATTAGGACAAGAGACTAAAGAGACCTTATCCTATACAGAAGATCAGATAACGAAACGTGCAAAACTACCATCCTATAGGGGGACACTCCCAGGGTGCCTCGAGGCGATGCACAGAAACCTTATCCAACCTAACGAGAGAGACTATAGGATATGTTGTCGCACGTCCCGCTCCCAGTTACTATGAACATTCTCTCCATCCACCTTGATATTAACCTACCTAAACCCCATCCTTTAGGGGGATACTCCCAGGGTGCCACGAGACCGAGGATAGATCTCACGGTGTGGACAAAAAAAGGGAGAAACACGAAGAGGTTTAAATGAAGTATCATATACCCCAATACTTTCCACTGAATGTTGTACCTAGGGGTTCATTAACTTAGACCATCCAGCTACTGATCTTATCTAAGTTAGTTTAATTTACTAAAAAACAACTCTTGTTTTTGAAATTAAACAAGTTCAAATAGTCACATTAAACTCTTTAATGGGTTGTCCTCAAATTTGCATGCATGCATCAAATCTATCTAATTCACCTTTCCAGGTAAGTTCCTAGGTAGGGGTGTTCTGTTTCCGTCACCTTAAATCCTCAGCCTAGACAGAACATGCCTTAGATAAAAGGTCCCTTTAGATAGATTTGCTACACTTTTAATCTTTTACTAGTCAATTTAATCCTATTAAACTGATCAAAAGGTTAAACCTTAGGTTGCTAATCTTATTAGAATCGTGATCTTAGGTCTATCTCCACCAAGTTTTAAATCTTTTAAAACCAAGCCTAAATTCGCATGCATATCTTTCTTATAGATTTTAATTCTAATTTCCTTATCACTCTTATAAAAGAAACAACTAAATCCCATACACATTGTCATTTACAACTAGGTATTTATAATACTTATAAATTTAACCTATGTGTTATGCTTCATGCAATGTCCATTCATTTCTATATATAACTTTTATATACTTGTAATGAACCAAGCAAATATGCTTCCATACACCTTTATAATATAACACTTATAATATAAAGATGATGCATGTCAATGCTTAATGCATGCATAAATATCTCTTATATTATATGATGCATGAGCATGCTCTTATGTAATTTAAATCATGCTTCTCTAAATCATAACACTTACAATAAAGAGATGATGCATGACCAATGCATAACCTAAGGTGGGATTTCTACAATATGGCATACCATATGACATATAATTAAACTCTAATACCAATTAAAAGAACTCTTATCAAAGAGCACCTACGAGTAGAAGCAAGATCGCTCCAAACACATTGTGACATAAATACTGCATTCACAATCAAACATACAAGTTATGCATTTAACAACAAATTACAGCATGCTTTGAACTATTAAACAACAAAGGGATGAGAGAGATACTATTGGAAGAACTCTTCTTCGCTTTAAATCTCCCTCTCGTCAATCCAACCAATCTTGTTGTCGTTGAGATCGTCAAGACTATCATCCACCAAATCTCACTTTCGTCTACCATCGAACAGACTCCTCATGAACAAGGCAACAATGGAGGACATAAGCACTCGAAAACCTCGGTATTCTCGGAGTGAGAATCCAGGAGGTTGCAACTCTGTTGGATTTGGTAGAAGGAATGAGGAAGGAACGATCGTTTACCACGAGCAAGCAAGTGGAAGATATCTGAAGTCTATCATATATACAAGTGATTGTTCGTTTAGTTAAAAGTGCACGATTTTTTAGTAAATAGGGCCTGATCATTTAGACGATCATTTAGTAAAACGCTCGGGCGTGCGATCGCTTAGAAAAAACTAGACGATCGTTTAGGTAAGACTATGCGATCGTTTAGGAAAAGTGCGTGTGTACACGATCGTTTAGTAAACTTTGAGCTGTCGTGTATGCTCTTGTTTGCTAGACGATGGGTAGTGTACTAATCGGGGAGCGATTATCTGATCTCTTTGCAAAATGAAAACAATTTTTATTTTATCCTTCAGTTACGATGATTTCAACCTTCCACTATCCCATTCAGTTATGGAGAAAAAATCACCAACAATTATCTTATAATTGTTTAATTAAAAAATAAATATAATCATATTCTATTTATAACCTATGGTTTAATATCACATCATATGCAACATATGAACCATACTCTTTCTCCTCCACTAGATATAAATCATATTTATATCATTTTCCTCCAATTAATGTATCTCATAGATCATGACAACTATATCATATATAATTGACCAGTTCAATCATATCATATATAATCGAACTCCCTCTTGTCAATTTGAATACTTCAAACTGACCCAAAAACTGATTCTCAACTTGAATCCATTGAACTACCAAGGGGATTTTATGAATCTATGACTTGAAGCTCCAACGGTATGTGAATAGCTGACTAAACTCTTTAGCCACGAGACCCACCATCCATTAATTGCCAAGCGTTCCACTAAAGACCAACAACTGCATTTTCTCACCACAGATATATTTATGTATCCATCGGATATAACCAATCAACAGTACGATAACCCTTCACAGATGCTCGTAAGTACAACTGGGCTAATTTACCGTTTTGACCCTATAGTTACATCTAACTCTATAAGTACCACTGATCCCTCTAATGAACAAGACAACATAGTCATACCATGTGTGGACACCTCTCCGGCCATGAGAAGATGTGTGGTGCCACATCGTTCAAGCCTCGGAATCAGCCCTTAAGGGAGCAATCTATCTACTTACCCTTGCTTCAGGGAAGGAGTGAATTCCATCTTGTATGGCTGAGTTTCCAACTCCCAAATCAGACGAATCCCCAAAGTGGTAGGTTTGAGTCAGTGATTTGGCCACTCGCACCTATGCAAATCAAAGGACCGCTCTCAAAAGAAGGAGTTTCCAACTCATTCAGGATTGAGGTCATATTACCTATGGTCATCCCAGTGAAGTGGAATCTCTTTAATGAACGGTGATATATAACGAGACTAAAACATTTCGTGGTTCGGTCTTATACAAACTCCTTTGTTTAGGATGCTCCCGCTCGCATGTCTCCACATAAATGATCAGAATCAGACCATCTGTAGCAAGTCACAACACTTGTAGCTATTTTACAAAGCGGGCTACATCCGTAGCATTACCAAGATAAGGTTTTCCTCCTATATCCATATACTACAGACCATTTTGGTTATCAATTAAGGCATGATCCACCTGTATGTCTCCACATACATGCTTAAGTTACAACGACAACCGAAAATCTTAGTTTATTGGTTTGTGATAAAGGAATTAAAACATCCAATGTTCCATATACAATAATGAAGAAAATATCATATATTATTATATCACAAGCGTTTGTTCAGTACAGTGTTTACAAACTACATGAGCCAAGAAAGTTTAGGGCATCATCCCCAACAAATGGTATACACATTTTTATCCCTATTTCCAACAAACATGACTTTTCTATTACAAGCATTTCAATGATGCAATTATTTTTATCAAACACAATTCTAAATCTTTTGTCACACAATTGACTCACACTAAGTAAATCATGCTTTAAATCATCAACTAAAAGCACCTTTTCAATCAAAATAGAAGATTCATTACCTATATTGCCTTTGCCAATAATTTTACCTTTCTTGTTGTCACCAAAAGTTACCATACCTCCATCCTTTTTGGAGAAAGAATTGAACTTGGATCGGTCTCGGGCATGTGCCTTGAGCAACCACTATCCAAGTACCACTTATTATTTATTTTTTTTAGAGGCTTTCAAACAAACCTACAAATAAAAAATTCAAGTTTGATTCTTTTGGTACCCACACTTATTTGGGTCCAATAGTGTTAGCATTTACAAACTTAGGAATCCATTTCATTTTTGCATTAGCATTAAAAGCATTGGATCTAGACAAGTAACAAGAATAAGCTTTATGTCCATAATTGCCAAAAGAAAAACAAACAACGTTATGCAAGGATTTATCTCTAACAATAAATTTATGCACTTTACTCTTGGAGAAATTCTTTCTTGGAGCATTGTAAAACTTTGCTCTTTGAGAAAAATTTCTTTTTGAAGAAGTAGTCTAACCATACTTCAATTTAAAGCACTTAGGTCTAGTATGACCTTTAACACCACAATTATGACATATAGGCACGAAACTAGATTTAGCATTATTAGACACAACATTAGGCATATTACGCACAATAGAAGATTATTTAACAAATATAGTTTTAGAACTTGAAGGAGTAGAACATTCATCAATATAGCCCAAATCTCTTTTATCACCATTGCTTACTTCAATTATTTTGTCCAATCTTATGGGCCATACGACCAAGGTGTGCCACTTCTTCACCATCACTTCCACTTTCACTACAATCATCCCAAGTAGCCTTTATTGCCTTCTTCTTGGATCTCTTAGATGATTAGAGGAGTGAACAAACCGTTCTTATATGACCCGACTTTTTACGTTCATAACAAATTACCTCATCCTTTTTGCTTTTCTCACCTTTTGACTCTCTTTAGGTTGATAGGTGTTTCTTGAATTGTTTCTTCCTTGTGGCCAAATTGACAATGAAAGAACATAAAAAGGAACGTAAAGTAGGAAAAGATCAACACACAGATATACGTGGTTCACTAACAGTGTGTTAGCTACATCCACGGGCAAAAGGAGAACAATATTATTTCGAGAGAATGATTTCAGAATTACATAAAAAATGACGCCTCTAGGTTAGAGAGTTTATATATCACACTGCTCTAAACCCTAGAGTAAAAAACGTAAATAACTGCAAATAAATAAATATGTTGAATACAAGGTTGTTTGAAGCGCCAACAAACAGATTCAAGGCATTTCAACATTTCTCTTGATGAAGTTTTTGTACTTAGGTGAAAAATAGGCGATGTCATCTTCATCAAGGACATCCTCATCTTCAAAGTTAATTTCCAAGGAAATGGTCTTTAATACAATACTCTTCTTCTTTTTGGCCTCATCCTCAAAGTGTTTCTTCATAGTGATCTCATGGGTCATGAGTGAACTAATGAGTTCCTCCAATAGAAGTTTGGTGAGATCTTTTGCTTCTTGGATTGTCGTCACCTTTGTTTCCTAAGTCTTTGGTAGAGACCTAAAAAAATTTCTAACATTTTCCGATGTTGTATAGACTTTACCAAGTCCCTTCAAAGCATTGATAATGTTAGTAAATCTAGTAAACATATCCATTATAGACTCATTAGCATCCATCTTAAATAATTCATAATAGTGCACAAGCATGCTAATTTTAGACTCTTTAATTTAATTTGTTCCTTCATGAGTAATTTCAAGAGTATTCCAAATTTCTTGAGCGGAAGAACACATGGATATTCTATTAAATTCATCTTTGCTCAAAGCACAATACAAATAATTAATAGCTTTAGCATTAAAAGAACACTTTTTCATTTCATTTTCATCATACTCTTCTTCTAATTTAGGCTTATCAACATTATCAACCTTTTTCATGGGTACTTAAGGACCTTTAGCAACAATTAACCACAAATCATAGTCAATAGATTGCAAATAAATTTTCATTATAGCTTTTAATATGCATAATTTGAATCATCAAAATAAGGAGATCTATAAGTAGATTGCCTTCAACAATTCCATTTGCTACTAGGTTTGCCATAATGCTCTAACAATAAAATTTATCAAGAAAATTAAATTTCAAGAGTGATCTTGCTTTATACCAATTGTTGGACGGGTATGGCAACCTTAGAGGGGGATGAATAGGGTTTAATTAAATTTTTTCTTAAAGTATGTTCAATTTGACCTAATTAAATATTTTTAAATTTAATTGATAAAAACTCTAATTTATGCTAAATAACAAGATTGATAAAAAAATTATGTAACAATACACTCAATCAATCTCAACCAACAAAATCAAGCAATTAAAATTAAATGCAAGAATAACTAGGAAAGAGATAGAGAGAAAGACGCCGTGATTTTTATAGTGGTTCGGTCAAACATGACCTACATCCACTTTCCCAAGCATCTCTTGGGACTTCGATTAAAAAATCTTTTTTTGACTCTTTCCACGGATGAGAGTCGAGCCACTACCTTGCTCATTTTACGGGTTCAAGAGCAAACCCGATTCTTTCCACAGGTTAGGATTCAACCATTACAATGTTTTGAAACTTTAAATCACACAATAAAACTCTTTAAAAAGAGTGGGTATAAAGATTGAGCTCACACACTTTAATCCTCACAATACAATAACAATTTCTCTCAAGAATAAGATGAAAAGAAAGAAATTGGAAGCTTGTAAAGAAATTAACAATGGTGGTTTTTTTTTTTTTTTTTTTTGAGATTGTAAAATGTGGAAAGTTGAAATAATTTTAGGGAAGATGAGTATAGATGAAGTATAAAAAGGAGAGGGATGTGGGGGTAAAAAGAGGGTTTTAATTTGAGCTATTGGATTGTTCCAAAAGTTATATTGAATGGTTGAGATTTAAACTCAACTAACAGTTAGACACAAACAAAATATAATATAATAATATGTATTTTTTAAAACATTTCTTTTAAAACCCAACAAAAAAACAAGAGCCCACCATTTGTCAAAAACTAGCCGTTAGACACAAACATAAAATAATATTAAATTCATTTTTAACTGATTTTTCCATCATTTTTTTAATTTAACAAAATCATTTTTTTAGTTTAACAAAATCATTTTTTTTTACAAAATCAATTTCTTTTAATTCTCTTTTTTTCAATAAAAACTAAAATACATCAACGGCAAATTTAAATCCCCATATGTCATTCACCCTATAACTCCAAGTGACTTTCTTTAGTTGGTCCAATTTGATGATTAATTTTTCACGTCACCACGTCACCATCAATCGTTGTTCTGAGCTCTACGCTATAGACTATTCAAAATAATAAAATTATTAATAAATAAAATTTGGTTTGCTATCATCAAAATATTAATTAATTAATTTGGGATTAAGGGCCAAAAAGCCAGTTCTTCCAACCCCCAAATGAAGGGCAAAACCTCTATTTAAGCTTTCATAGGCCTTACATGAGCTTGGGCCAAGTTGCTTTTGGTCCCAAAAATTGGGTTTAGGCTTCTGCCCAATATCTTCTTTGGCCCAAAGTTCTATAGTGGGCTTGAATTTTGTTGGACTTTGGACCCGATCGACTTTAATTAATCGGTCCGATCCAATTTATAATTCCCACAATGGACTTGGGCTTTCGTTGTGATGACATGGCAAAATTTGGTTGGTTGAAATTTCTCATTCAACAGTGTTTATTAAAAAAAATGTAATAGAAGATGTAAATTGGTACAAATACGAAAAACATATCCAAATTTTAGAGATATAAATATATACTCAACGTTTATATATTTGGTCCTTTTATTAATTACCTCTAGAAAAATAGTATATAGTTAGATCAATTCTAATGAATAGGAAGAAAAAGAGTACATAGCTTTTTGGACTCATAGACTTTGAGTTTAGTTTTCTTGTGATTCTTAAGTTTGGAGTTTATTTCAATTTAGTTCATAAATTTCAAAATACTATAATTTTATCTTTTAGGTTATTGAGTTTTGTTTCAATTTGGTCCATTTCAAGATTTACACTTTTGACCTCAATTGCATAACAAATACCCAGTTTTAATCTTTAGCGATGATGTTCATTAGTCTATGCTATATTAAATGGTGCCAAATAGGAGAATTTTTATCTTCTTATTTCGTCCTTAATTTTTATATTAAATGGGACCAAGGAGGAAAATTTTACCTTCCTATTTTGCCCCTAATTTTTTTAACATATTTCTATTATGCCCTCACTTTAATTGTTAGTTACCAATGGTTCTATTTAAAGGAACTCAGAAATGAAATCTTTTCACTAAAACATCTCTTATTTTCTTTAGAACCAATCCACCTCTCAAGTCAAACACCTTTCAATACAAAAAGACAATTAATCTTTTTCTTTTAGGCAATTCACCATTTTTGCAAACCAAGGTAACCACCATCCTACTTTTTATTTTTTCTACATTTACATTTTAAGAAAAATTTAAATTTCTTTTATTTTGATTTATATTGGTTTCTGAACACTTTGTTCCTTTCTTTTTCTATTTGTTTGGTATATTTATACAAAGAGGCAATTAATATTTTTCTTCTTGGCAATTCACCACCTCTGCAAAATAAGGTAACCACCATCCTATATTTGTTTTTTTTCTACATTTATTTGTTTAGAAAATTTTGAATTTCTTTTATTTTAGTTTATATTTGTTTGTGAACACTTTCTTCCTCTTATTCTTCTTCTTTTTCTTTTTCTTTTTTTGTTTTTTTGTTTCTTAGTCTTTTGTATATGTTTTATTCCCTACATTTTCTCTTAGCATCTTACATAAATATATATATATATTAAATATATATATATATAATATTATATATTATATGATATATTATATAATATATATATATATATTATCAAGCAAAAAAAAAAAAAGTAAGTTCTCCTTTGTATACTTCAAGTTTTTTTTTTTTTTTTTCTTTTGCTTCAAGTGTTAGGGATTTGTTTTTAGAATTTCTTTTAATTAAGTTGTTTTCATCGTTAGAACCCTAATATCTGTTACCGTCATTCACTCCCTTTCCATCCTCAAGAGGTTTAGGTTTTGTGCCAATGTTAGCATAATTACTTTAAATCTATATTAAATAGATTAACCCTAGGATCTTTCATGTCAAATTGCCAGGAATAAATAACATATCATATTCCATTGAGATTGATGATATTTCAAGATGACTATAGTCTACCTCAACCAAAATTCCGAATGCATTTATGGGAATCTTTCTTAGATGAAATTCAAGAAAGACTGAGTGCGTATTGTTTTGATATATTCAGGACCATTGGTCTCTTTATATACTAGTTCAATTAGGGTTTCCATTAAACCCTAATTAACTAAGAATGGGCTTCTACCCATTAAGTCCATACCCAATTAGGAATCTAGGATCTTAATGCCTTAATTAATTAGATCACATAATAGGACTCAATCTAATAAAATAACAATGTGATAAAATATTAATCCACATACATAGCCAATACTTTAATTATACGTATTATTATTTAAAAATGTTAACAATCTCCCACTTGGACTATGCTTGTGTACCTGATGAAATTAAAATATATAATCCTTAAGCGCGCATAAATAGGTTATTTCAATAATAGAATTCTCCTTTAGTTTAATATGGTCCATCTCCTGTATCAGCACGGAATCAAAGCGGATTTTGCCACTACTCTTGTAACTAAATCTTCCTTGATCACCAGTTATAATACATTCAATGACATAGATCAAGTATGGATAGATAGCATAGAAACTATAAGCAAAGTGATCTAGATCATTTATGTTTCCAACTGGTTCAAATTCCTTATTGAGATCATTCTTAATAAAACTTTATGTTAAACCACATTTTGCAAAACCGCATGCATGATAAACAAATTCAAATAATAAAACATGAACCATCAGCTTTATTCTATATAGAAGATAAACAAATTAAGGTCAAAGAACATCATCAATAACAAATTCCTACTAAACCATGAAATCAGAGAAGTGATTAAAACCCATGTGAGCAACGTGCTTATGAAAAACTTTAGATCGTAAACTTTTAGTCAATAAATCTGTCACCATAGAGTTTGTTCTTGAAGGGATCAGATCATGCCGCGGTAGTGTTGTGAACGCCTTGCATCCCGAAAATCGATTTTTACATAAACAAAAACAGTAAACTACAATAGAATATACATAGAACAAACATGTAAATAGCATGTTTTAGGGAAAGGATAGAACCATTCTTACCTTTATAGATTCCCAAGCTCCTAGAACGATCTCTCGATGTTCCAACAAATGACTCCTCCAACGATCTTGAACACGAACGTTTCCTAGAACAATCTTGAACACGACCGCGAGAATAACCTTATTATTCTCAAATATTCCAATAGAAGGATAGGTGGTATCCAACTATTGGAAGAGTGGTGAGGATGAAAACTTTTTGGGAGAATAAAGAGGATTTCTTTTTTGTCTTAGAAAAATTGCACAATGAATGTTTGCAATTCTGTTGTGTTTTGTGTGTACCTAAAAGGGCCATAAGAAAGACTTTATATAGAGAAGGTCAACCCTTTCTCTTGGTCTTTTTCCAATTTTTCCTTGTGCACAATTAAGTAAATAACATTTATTTAATTAATTAGCACAATTAATTAAATAACTATCTATACATTAAATCCAATTTAACGTATATATATTAAAGTATCATAAACATGTGAATGGTGTCCTAAATCTCTTTGTAATCTCGTAGTTTGTAAACTTTGTATAAACATATTATTATTAATAAAATAAATGTTATTTTATAAACATATACTCAATCTAATAAACTAAGATATGATGTTATTTCATGTAATTTAAACATGTAGAGACACACAAGTGGATCTTGTTTAAATAATAACCTAAATGGTCTATAGTAGATGGATAAGGTTGGGTACCTTATCCTGGTGACACTACGGATACGACCCGCTTTGCAGGTGTTACAAGTGTTGTAAAGTGCTACAAATGATCTAATCCTGATCATTCATATAGAGACATGTGAGCGGGCGTATCATTTACAAAGAGTCTGTATAAGACCGAACCACGAAATGATTAGTCTCTTTATATAACGCCATTAATAATCGAGGCTTACATTTCACTAGGATGACTATAGGTGCACGACTTGAATCCTGAGTGAGTTGTGAACTTCTGCTCATGAAGGCGGTCCTTTGATTTGTATGGGTGAGAGTGGCCAGATTGCCAACTCAATAAGCCTACCATTTTGGGGATTCGTCTAACTGGGGAGCTGAGAACACAGCTACACATGACGAAATTCACTCATTCCCCGATGCAGGGGTAAATAGATAAATTGCTCCCTTATAGGCTGATTTCGAGTCTTGAACATAGTGGTCACACCCTCTCCTGGCCTGAAAGGGATTTGATCATAGTTGAATTATGACTTATTGTTCATTAGAGGGATCAATGGTACTTAAGAAGTTAGATGTAACTATAGGGGCAACACGGTATTTTGGCCCAACTGTACTTACGAGCAATTTGTGAAGAATCTTCGTACTATTGATTGGTTATATCCAGTACATAGAAATTTATTTGTAGTGCGAAGAGTGTAGCTATCGGTCTTTAGTGGAGTGAACGACAGTTAACAGATGTTAGGTAATTTAATTAAAAAGTTTAATTAATTATCCACAGGTCCATAAGGTTTCTTCTGTAGCTCAACAGGGATTTAATCGAGGATTAATTTGAAGTGTTCAAATTAATTGAGGGAATTGATTATATATGATATAATTAATTAAATTGATTATATATGTGATATAATTAATATAATGTATTTGATATATTATAATTTAAGGTAATATGAGAGGAGTTTGAATATGATTCAAATACCAATTATATGAATGAGATTCATGTAATTAAATATAAATATGATTTATATCGAGAGGAATTAAATATTTGGATATGATTCAAATATCAATTATATGGATGAGATTTATGTAAGTGAATTTAATATAAATGTGATTTATATTAATGTCTATATTGTTAAGAGAAAATAAAATCTGTAGTTTATGTTGTATTTGATACAATATAAAACTATAGACTATATATTATTATTTGAAATAACATATAGTATATATATATATATATAAATAAAGTAGTTAATTATACTATATAGATATATTATTAATATTAATTTAATTGAAATTAATTAAAGAGAAGGAGTTACAACTCCCTCCCCTTATTCTCTCAATATTTTTATGTAGGTTGTTAAAAAAAGGTGGTTGGAGATTTTCATTTTCTTCCTCAATTGGCTCTAAGAGAAGAGTTCTCTCTAAGAAAAAAGTTTACAGAGAAAAAAAAAATCTTCTTTTCCCTCTTTTCCTCTCCATCTCCTTCCCTCTTCCAAGGATTAAAGCAAAGCCCACAACTATTACTTGAATTCTTTATCCCACAATTCTTCTTTATTAATAATTTTGGAGATGATGAAGTAGAAGATGGAGTATAAAAAGAGGGGGAAGTGGGGTAAAAAGAGGGTTTTAATTTGAGCCATTTGATTGTTCAAAAAGTTAAATTGAATGGTTGAGATTTAAACTCAACTAGCCGTTAGACACAAATAAAATATATCTTTTAGAAACATTTTTTTTTAAAAACCCAACAAAAATACAAGAGCCCACCATTTGTCAAAACTAGTAGTTAGACACAAACATAAAATTATATTAAATTCATTTTCAATCTTTTTTTTTTTAATTTAACAAAATTATTTTTTTTATAAAATCAATTTTTTAATTCTCTTTTCTTTCAATAAAAACTAAAATCCATCAACTGCAAATTTAGAGCCCCATATGTCACTCACCCTATAGCTCCAAGTGGCTTTCTTTAATTGGTCCAATTTGATCATTAATTTTCCACGTCACCACATCACCATAAAGTAGAGGGGATTTCTTTTTTGGCTTAGGAAAATTGCACAATGAATGCTTGCAATTCTATTGTGTTTTGTGTGTATCTAAAAGGGTCATAAGAAAGACTTTATATAGAGAAGGTCAACCCCTTCTCTTAGTCTTTTTCCAATTTTTCCTTATGCACATAAGTAAATAACATTTATTTAATTAATTAGTACAATTAATTAAATAACTATCTATACATTAAATCCAATTTAATGTATATATATTAAAGTATCATAAACATCATATGTGTTGGGAATGACGTCTTAAATCTCTTTGTAATCTTGTAGTTTGTAAACTTTGTATAAACATATTGTTGTTAATAAAATAAGTGTTATTTTATAAGCATATACTCAATCCAATAGACTAAGATCTGAAGTGATTTCATGTAATTTAAACAAGTATGTAGAGACATACAAGTGGATCTTGTTTAAATAATAACATAAATGGTGATGGATAAGGTTGGGTACCTTATCTTGGTGACACTATGAATACGACCCGCTTTGTAAGTGTTACAAGTATTGTAAAATACTACAAATGATCTAATCCTGATCATTCATATGGAGACATGTGAGCGGGCGTATCCTATACAAAGAGTTTGTATAAGACTGGACCACGAAATGATTAGTCTCTTTATATAACGCCGTTAATAATAGAGACTTACATTTCACTAAGATGACCATAGATGACATGACTTGAATCCTAAGTGAGTTGTGAACTCCTACTCACAAAGGCGGTCCTTTGATTTCTATAGGTGAGAGTGGCCAAATTACCAACTCAACAAGCCTACCATTTTGGGGATTCGTCTGACTGGGGAGCTGGGAACACAACTACACAAGACGGAATTCACTCATTCCCCAATGCAGGGGCAAATAGATAAATTACTTCTTTAAGGACTGATTTCGAGTCTTGAACATAGTGGCTACACCCTCTCCTGGCCTGAAAGGGACTTGGTCATAGTTGGACTATGACTTATTGTTAGGTTTTATGTCCTAAAATCTCGCAGTTTGTAAAATGATAAACATTTTTTATTATCAATATACTTATTATTGATCTCATAATTTGTATGAAAGTCTAAATCCAATAAACTAAGACCCATGACTATTGTATGAGTACTTGAACTTTATGCGGAGACATAAGAGTTGATCGGGTTCGAGTAAATAGTCAAAATGATCTATGGTACATGAATGAGGTTGGGTACCTTATTTTGGTAACACCATTGGTGCGGCCTACTCTGTAGTTGTTATAAAGAGTTGTAAAGTGCTACATACGATGTGATCCTAATTCGTACATCTTATGACATGAGGAGTGAGGGCGTCTTATGCAATGAGTTTGCATAAGATCAAGACCAAGAAATAAGTCACTCTTACTTTATAACGTTGTTTACTGTTTAAGACTGACTATTTCACCTAGATGACCTAGGTAACTCGATCTTAATCCGGAGCTAACTATGAACTCCTGTTTATTCGGGATTGCCCTTAGATTTGCATAGTTGAGTGTTGGCTTAACAGCGCCGACTCAATAAGACTCCCATTTCAAGGGTAAGATCGGATAGATAGCTGGGGACATAGGGTGCAAGAAGAAGTTCACACCTACCCGGTTTAGGGATAGGAGAAAGGTTGTTCTCTCAAGTACTGAATCTAGGTCTTGAACAAGAGGCCCCACCTTCTCACTTGGCTGAGAGATTTTGGTTTGATGATTGGATCACAAACCAGTTGTTCATTTGAGGATCAGTAGGGACTTGAGGAATAAGACGTAATCTCGGGGATAAAACAAATATTTGACCCAGCCGTTATTACGAATAACCTGTGAAGGGTCAACTTGCTAATTATGGTTAAATCATGTGGATATAATATATCTAGGGAGTGCAACTATGGGCTTTAATGGAGTGACCCATTAGTTAACGAATGGAGATTAATTTGGTCTAATGAGTTTAGCCAATTAATTTCAGATCGTTGGAGCCCATGATCTATAGGTCCGCAAGGTCCCCCTACTAGCTCATAACGGACTAGCTCTAAAATAGCTGATAAGTTAATTTGAAACATTCAAATTAGAATTTAGGGAACTAGTAATTATATGAGATATAATTATGTTTATTTTGATAATTAAACGGAATAGGAGAATTTATATATTTAAATATGATTTAAATATATAAAGATGAATATGTGTTAAAATTAATTTAATATTTGATATTAAATTAATTAAGTT
>NC_052358.1:17820970-17944495 GCF_009727055.1 Benincasa hispida
ATGAAATTAATTAATTTTTCATTTTTAAAATCAAATAGATTTTTTAAATCAAAATTTGATTTTTGGATAAAATTGGAAAATTGGAAAACTAAAACACTTAAATGGAAAAATGGTTTTTTCCATTATCCATCTTTGAACTAGCTCACATATGAAGCAATATATTTGTCTTGTCTTCTCCAAGCATGAGCTGCAACTCATGCAGCTCTTCTCTTTGTATGTTGATCTGCAATATAATGAGAAGATTGGAGTGAAAATCGGGCATGCAATTTACAGAATTTTGAGAGAAAAATCGGTTTGAAGAAAGGTTCTTCAACAAAGGTTGCTGCAGTGAGTTTTTATCATTCATCCCTTGATTCAAGCTTGTTTTGAGTTTCACAACTCAATCTAGAGCACCAAGAGAATAGAGTGAAAGATCTTGAGTTGGTCTACAACAAGATCTGGAGAAGATTGCAGCTGGAGAAGGGGCTTTGAAGAAGTTCTACAAGAGGTATGTCTTGAAACCCATTTTTCGCAGAAGCATCTTTATATTATGCCAAAATTAGTAAATTTTAGTGCTTAGATGATCCTTGTGCTTCCGCTGCTATTGATACAATCCTACACTTATTGTTCATTAGAGGGATCAGTGGTATCTAAGAAGTTAGATGTAACTATAGGGACAAAACAGTATTTTGTTTGTACTTATGAGCAATTTGTGAAGGGTCATCACACTGTTGATTGATTATATCCAATGGACACAGAAATTTATCTATAGTGCGAAGAGTGCAACGGTTGGTCTTTAGTGGAGTGACCGACAGTTAATGGATGTTGGGTAATTTAATTAAAGAGTTTATTTAATTATCCGAGTACTGTTAGAGCTTCAATCTACGGGTCCATAAGGTCTCCTCTGTAGCTCAACAGGAATTTAATTGAGGATTAATTTGAAGTGTTCAAATTAATTGAGAAAATTAATTATATATGATATAATTAATTAAATCGATTATATATGTGATATAATTAATATAATGTATTTGATACATTATAGTTTAAGGTAATATGAGAGAAATTTGAATATGATTCAAATACCAATTATATGAATGAGATTCATGTAATTAAATATAAATATGATTTATATCGAGAGGAATTAAATATTTGGATATGATCCAAATATCAATTATATGGATGAGATTCATATAAGTGAATTTAATATAAATATGATTTATATTAAATGTCATATATTGTTGAGAGAAAATAAAATCTGTAGTTTATGTTGTATTTAATGCAATATAAAACTATAGACTATATATTATATTTGAAATAACATATAGTATATATATATAATAAAGTAGTTATTATATATATATATATAATATTAACTTAATTGAAATTAATTAAAGGGAAGGAGTTACAACTCCCTCTCCTTATTCTCCCAATATTCTTACGTGGGTTGTGAAAAAAGGTGGTTGGAGATTTTCATCTTCTTCCTCAATTGGCTCTGAGAGTAGGGGTGTTCAAAAAATCCGATGACCCGAAAAAACCGATCAACCCAACCCAACCCGTTCGGTTAGAGTTGGGTTATGAATTCTTTTAGGTTGGGTTGGGTTCAAATAAATGAAAATTTTATGGGTTGGGTTGGTTCATGTGTCACTTAAAATAACCCAAACCAACCCGAACTTATTATTAACTTTAAAATGTAATTTTTTTTCTTATGTACAATTAGATATAAATATATTTATTTTAGTTTTTTTTTAATTTTATTAGTTTTTTGAATAATTTATTCTTAAAAAATTCTTAAAAATAGTTTTTTTTTGCACTTTGAAAAAAAATTGTACATTTTATAAATTGAAATTGAGTTGTTATTTGGGTTGGGTTGGGTTGGGTTCACTTTGTAAAAATTGAAACCCGAACCAACTCAACCCAAATATTTTATGGTTGGGTTGGGTTGGGTTAATTTTTTAGTGAGGGTTATTTGGGTTGAAAAAATTTACAACCCGAACAATTGGATTAGATCTAAAAAGTCATTCAACCCAACCCAACCCAATCCACGAACACCCCTATCTAAGAGAAGAGATCTCTCCAAGAAAAGTTTATAGAGAAAAAAAAATTCTTCTTTTCCCTCTCCTCCTCTCCATCTCCTTTCCTCTTCCAAGGATTCAAGCAAAGCCCATAACTCTTGCTTGAATCCTTTATCCTAAGAGAATACAGAGGGTTCTCAAGTAGTGGTGTCCATTCTTGAAGAAGGAGATCCGCGTGGAGAAGAAGTTCCGTTTGTGGCTTGTCTGAGAGAGTTCTTGAAGAAATGGTTCTTCAAAGGTAAGGATTTCTGAAACCCTATATAATTTATTTAAAGCATGCTGTAATTTTAAGAAAATGTATATCTTGTTCTTATTTACATAAAACTTATATTCAATGAAAAATAGAATTTGGATCGATCTTTGCTTCCACGGATCTTTTTCGAAAAATTCCTTCAATATGTATATGTGCAACACCTCTCTAGTAATTAATTAATTGTTTGTGAATCTAATTCACTTGAATTAATTACTTGAATCTTATTCAAATATTTCTTTCCAACTTAATTTGAATTATAGATCACATCCATAATCAATTACATATTAATCATATTAATATACAATTTCCTCAAATTGATTTGAACAATTCAACCATCCCACTTTAATATCCTTTAGTGAGCTAACAAGGGGACTTGGTGGACCTGTAGATCAGAAGCTCCAACGATATGAGATTAATTGACTAAACTCATTAACCAAGTTAATCAATATTCGTTAACTGTGGGTACACTCCACTAAAGACCCACAACTGCATCTTTTCACTACAGATATATTTCTATGTCCATGGATATAGATCAATAACAACAAGTTAGTTCTTTAAGAGTGTTCGTAACTCCAACCGAGTCAAATTACCGTTTTACCCATGGGTTACCTCTAACTTCTTAAATATCAGTGCTTCTCTAATGAACAACCTGATGGAACACGAGATATACGCAGCGGAATTAGGATCTAATTACACTCTAATTGCTTTTAAACAAAAGGAAATAAGCACGCAAATCAATGGAAAAACATAAATAAAAAGATAGGATACAACCTTTGTAGCTCCCGAACACCATTTTTTCTCGTTGAATCTCGACCCGAACTCTTCCGGACCACCACTAGAGTTGACCTACTATCCTCTAAACTCAGAACTGAGTTGTGGAACCCGGTGGATGAAGAAAATCGAGAGAGAGAAAAGAGATGGAAAATAAGAAGATGGAATTTTGGTTTTGGGTTTTCCTTTTTTCAGCCCAATTTTCCCATTTTATAGAAAAAACCATGCAACAATTGCATGAACCAAATCTATAAAAACCCAATACCTATAATCCACTATCTTAGTGGGCTTAATGTCTCCACTATAAGCCAACACCTAGCCCACTATTTTGTTAGTGGAATTATCCAACAAAAGTTTGGATTTTTCGACTAACTTTAGTCAAAGAGCAAAATAGTCATTTGGTCAAAGTCAAACTTTGACCAAAAAAGTCAAAATTTTGACTTTTTATGATTTTTCCTTGTTGACTAATTTTGACCTCCCGAGCATGAATCCGCATCCATTTTCTCGAAATTCAAATCACATTTGAATATAAGGTCGGTCAAAGTTTGACTTTTCAAAGTCAAAAGTCAACTCTTTGACTTTTTACATCTTTGACCATTTCCATTATTTTCGAGCTTCCGAATATGAACATATTCATATTCTTTATATTCAAATCAAATTTAAATATTAAATTTGTATCTCTAAACTGAAAAATCCGACCACTATATCACATATACTTGTCGATTTTTCTCTTTTCACCTAATTCGAACAATTCGAATCATTGTATCATATTGTTCTAAGTTTATTTCATATGAGCTAGTAAGGGAACCTAACGAACCTATAGATTATGGGCTCCAACGATCTAAGATTAGTTGGCTAAACTCTTTAGACGGAGCTAATCAACATTCGTTAACTAACGGGTCATTCCACTATAATCCCGTAGTTGCACTCCCTTCACTATAGATATATTTGTGTCCATTTGATATAACCATGATTAGTAAGCTAATCCTTCACAGGTTGTTCATAATCTTGGTTGGTTCATAAAAACCGTTTTACCCCCAAGACTACATCTTGTTCTTTAAGTTCCATTGATCCTCTAATGAACAATTGGTTTAAGGTCCAACCTATAAACCGAATCCCTCTCGGGCCAAGGAGAGGGTGGAGCCCCTTGTTCAAGACCTGGATTTAGTACTAAAGAAAACAACCTATCTACTATCCCTATAACGGGTAGGAGTGAATTTTGTTTTGTACCCTATGTTCCCAGCTATCCACCTGATCTTACCCCTGAAATGGGAGGCTTATTGGGCCAGCGATGATAAACTGCCTTCACCTATGTAGATCTAAGGATAATTCCGAGTGAATAGGAGTTCATAGTTAGCTTAGGATTAAGATTAAGTTACATAGGTCATCAATTAACGAAATAGTCAGTTTTATACATAAAACGACATTTAGAACGTAAAATGTGACTATTTCATGGTTCAGACTTACGCAAATTCATTGCATAGGATGCCCCTACTCACATATCTCTATATAAACGATTCAGGATCACATCGTTTGTACTAACTACAAGGTGGGCCGCATCCATAGTGTCCCCAGAATAAGGCGCCCAACCTTATCATATACATAGACCATTTTGGCTATATATTTGAACTTGATCCATCTTTATGTCACTACATAAAGTTCAAACAACATCAAATAGCCTCAGGACTTTAGTTTATTGGATTCAAGATTACAATTTCAATAACAACTTTATCGAAAAACAAAACAGAATATGTTTATTAATTTACAAACTACGAGTTTTAGGACATAAAATCCAACATAACCTGTCTATGGTCCAACCAATAAATAGAAATCCCTTTTGGGCCAATGAGAGGGTAGGACCCTTTATTCAAGTCCCGGAGACACTACTTAAGGGAACACTCATCTACTTACCCTAAATACGGAAAGGAGTGAATTTCATCTTATATTATTATGTTCCTAGCTCCCCGCTCGGTCTTCTCCCCAAAATGGTAGGCATATTAAGTCGAAAAACTGGCCACCCTCACCCATACAAATCAAAGGACAATCTCTTGGGAATAGGAGTTCATAATATACTCAGGATTAAGACTAAGTTGCTTAGGTCATTTTATTGAAATAGGAACCTAACTAGTTAACGGTGTTACATCTAGTGGTTACTATTTCGTGGTCCAGTCTTATGCAAACTCATTACATAGGATATCCCCACTCACGTGTCACCTACATGAACGTGTTGGATCATTGCATTTGTAGCAAATAAAAAATGGGTCGTATCCATAATGTCACAAGAATAAGGTACCCAGCCTTATCCCCATACTATAGACTCTTTATGCTGTATCTTGAACATTGATCCATGTATGTCTCTACATATTGTTCAAGACTTATAAGACAGCCTTGGATGTTAGTTTATTGGATTTAGAGTTATTAAAATAAAATAGAAAATAACACAATAACATTTATTGAATTAACATTTATAACTCTTTATTGATGACGGTCAATTCATAACATTTACTATCTACAAGTTTTAGGGCATAAAACCCAATAGTTCCTATATGTTCTATCGAAATTTGACCATTCTGAAATCTTTTTTTTTACAACCAGAAACTTCATGTTTACATGCTTTAACTTTGTATTGTTGCCGACTTATTGTCACAAAATATTTTTAGTGGTCTTTCTATGCCAACCGCTATCTACAACCCAACAACAAAATTTTGCAACCATATTCCATGGTTGGTGCCCCATAACATGCTATAAACTCCCAACCATGGTAAAAAAGCCATAAGTGTTTGTTTAACACTTTTCCAGGATACAACTCCTCCAGCCAACATGAAGATATAGCCTGAAGTGGATCGCACGTGTCTTGGCATCCAAAATAATCGGAATCAGAATACCCAATGATCTCTAAAACTTCTGATCTCAAATAAGTGAACATATAATCTTTTGTTCTCTGTAAATACCTCATAACTTGTTTGGCTTCTTTTCAATGATCCATCCCCGGGTTGCTCAAATATCTACCTAACACTCCAACTATGAACGCAATATCTGGACGCGTACATTAAACTTCCAACGGTCGATGCATAGAGAACCTTTTGCATCTCCTTACTCTTTAGTATAGTCTTGAGGCATTGACCTAAATGAAATTTATCACCTTTAGTGATGGGGGTATCTCCCAGTGCACAATCTTCCATGTAAAATCTACTTAAAATCTTTTCAATGTAGTTCTTTTGTGACAATATCAAAATACTTTCAGAATAATCTCGCAGTATTTTAATTCCTAATATAAGAAAAGCATCACCAAGATCTTTCATCTCAAAATTCTTTTGAGAAACCTTTTAGTATCATGCAATAAACCTATATCATTACTTACTATAAGTATGTGATCGACATATTACACCAGAAAGATTGATTTACTTCCACTGAACTTGTGATATACACAATCTTCCACTATATCATCACCTCAAAACCAAAGGAAATTATTACTTCATGGAATTTGTGATACCATTGACGAGAGGCTTGTTTGAGACCATAGATGGATTTCTTCAATTTTCAAACCACAAACTTTGAATTACCACACACAAAGTTTTCTAGTTGCACCATATAAATCATCTCATCAATGTTCCCATTGAGAAATGCAGTTTTTTACATCCATCTAGTGTAACTATAAATCAAAGCGAGCTACAAGTGTCATGATTACCCTGAAAGAGTCTTTTGATGAAACTGGAGAGAAAGTCTCTTTGTAACTAATGCCTTCCTTTTGAGTAAAACCCTTTGTAACAAGACGAGCGACGAATCCCTTTTGGTTTTAAATATCGATTTACAACCTACGGGTTTCACTCCTGATGGCAATTCGACAAGTTTCCAAATGTCATTTTCTTCCATGGATTTTATTTTCTCTTTCATAGCATTTATCCACTTTTGAGAGTTAAAACTTTGTAGAGCTTGTTGAAAGTGATTGGATCATCTTCCATTATGCCCATAGCATCCTGATGTTCTTGAAGAAATACAATATGATCATCTGGTATTACACTTCTTCTTTCTTTAGTGGATCTCCTTAGTGACACTTTTCCTCTTCAAAGACAACTTTCCTTATGTTATCTCCCTTCTCCAAACGCAACATACTCAAGGATTCTAGCATTTTCCGTATCAAACAATGATCTAGAAGTGGGATCATAAAACTTGAAACCTCGAGAATACTCAGAATACCCAACAAAATAGCAGACAATAGTTATTGAGTTCAATTTCCTTTCGTTGGGCCTATAAGACCTAACCTTAATTGGACAACCTCATATGTGAAAAATGCCTAATACTAGGCCTCTTTCTTGTCCACGACTCATAAGAGGTTTTATCTACCACTTTACTAGGTACCTTATTAAGGATATATGTTGCAGTCTTTAATGCCTCACCCTAAAGGGAATCTGATAGAGAAGAATGACTGAATATACTTCTCACCATATCCTTAAGTGTTCTATTTCGTCTTTCTGCCACACCATTTATGCTGGGTTTTCCTGGCATAATGTATTGCAGGACCATTCCATATTTCTCTAGGTATTTGGCAAAGGTTCTGGACGTTGTTCACCTGATCTATCATATCTACCATATTATTTACCATTACGATTAGATTTGACAGCCTTAGTTTTCTTTCCAAGTTGAAGTTCAACTTGTTGAGCTTTGAAAGACTTGAAAACATCCAAAAATTGAGACTTCTCATGAATTAAATATAGGTACTCATATCTTGAATAGTCGCTTATAAATGTAATAAAATATTGTTGTTCATTCCAAGAAGCCTTAGGGAATAGACCACAAGTATTTGTATGTATTAGTTCTAAGATGCCTGAGCATCTTTTGGTACCTAATTTTCTTATGTTTGTCTGTTTTCCCTTAATACATTTTACACAAATGTCAAAGTTACTTAAATCAAGGGAATCAAGAATTTCATTTGACACAAGTCTCTGAACTCCTTATTTAGAGATGTGACTTAAATGCTTGTACCATAACATAGAAAAATTTTCATTTAATTTGCACTTTGTGCCACATGAATAGATGACAGGATCTTGTTAAATGAAGCAAAAGAATCAAACATATATAGATTATTAATTAAAGAACTTGTACCAATAGGCTTGGAATCTTGAAAAAGACTAACTTTATTATTTTCAAAGAACAATAAAACCCAATTTTATCCAAACTGAAAATTGAAACCAAATTTCTGTCTAAATGATGGTACAACAAAAGTCTCATTCAAATCCAAATAACAACCATTTTTTTAACGTAATCTAAAATTCCCAATAGCTTCAACTGGAACTGTTTAGCCATCGTCCACATAGATGAATCTTTTAGTATCACTTGACGGTCGACTCCATAGACAACCCTGCATTGATATACTTATGTGAGTAGGAACCAGAATCTATCCACCAAGTATTTGTAGGTACAGAAGTTAAATTAACTTTAGAACAAACCAAAGTAACAAGTTTACACTTCTTTACACGTCACTTGGCATACTTGGGACAATCTTTCTCGAAGTGACCTTCCTTTTTGCAGAAAAAACAAGGATTTTCAGTAACATATTTCTTTCCCTTATTCTGTTGAGATGTCCCTTTTGTAGCATCCGTAGATTTTCTTTTCTTCTTATCACGAGAGTCAATTGCCAAATGAGCACTTTTTTCATTTCTCTCTTAATTCTATTTCTTGTTACACACATTGTGAGATAGGCTCATCAATACTTCGTTTATCCTTCTGAGTATTATAGCCAATTTTAAACTGAGTGAACTGTGTAGGAAGAGAGATAAGTACTAGATGTACAAGTAAATATACTCCTTCATGTTCCAGTTGCCCTTATACCTCATGGATGTTAAATAAGTCAAAAGACTACTTTCTTCCTTTTTTTAATTTTTAGAAAAATATTTCTCAATTTGAGCAAGAAACTTATTGGCGTTTTCACTTTCTGTGATAGAGCCCCAAAAAGACTCCAGAATGGATGCCTAATGATCATCACACATGCGATTTGTTTGTTCTCACTTCTCTATATTAGTCATATTCGATTGTTCCTCAATGGAAGTAGGTTTATCGGTCTTTAATACAAGGTCCATATCCATATTTTCATTTATCTTGATATCAAGTGTCTTTAATTTACCTACGAGATTGAACATTTCTATAATGTACTCTCTTATATTCCTATTGCCCTTATACCTCATGGGACTTAAATAAGTCAAAGGACTACTTGTTTCCCCTTTTTCATTTTTAGAAAAATATTTCTCAATTTGAACAACGAACTTATTAGCATTTTCACTTTCCGTGATAGAGCCCTGAAAAGACTCCAGAATGTAGTGCCTAATTATCATTAGACACATGCGATTTGACCATTCTCACTTCTCTATATTAGTTGGTCGTTCCTTAGTAGAAGTAGGTTTATTGGTCCTTAATGCAAGGTCTAGGTCCATACATCCAAGAAGTATCTCCATGCTTTCCCTCCAGATCTTAAAATTCAATCCATTCAACTTAGGGATTAAACTCAGATTTTCAGATATTTGAGTAAGACAAACTGAAACAATAAACAACAAAACATATACTCACAATTAAAATAAGACAAAATAATTTCACATTATTGGTGGACCTCTTTAATAAGATACCTAGCACAACATTGATGTCTAGCCTTTGGGCAAAAAAATCAACTGTAAATAGTATTCTCAATGTAGTAATCAAAGTACTGACAATAACTCTGTAAAAAAAAATAGTCTTTCTTTGCCCATTTTTCATACGAGTAATCCCTATTATGATTTCTAATCTTTTTTATCCAAACACAACAAACTGTGAAAAAATTAAGGAAAATACGATAAACTGTACATATTCTAACGTATCGCATTAAGGACAACCATCGCATTAGGGATATTAGGGCTATCATAGATATGATCATCCCTAATGCAATACAGTATAAAAAAGTGGTGGTGGGATCTAATGTAAGCAAAAGGTTAGAATTCATACATTTGTGGGAGTGAGTCATCAATCATAAACACCCTTAGAAAATGGTCATTAGTACAAAAACCTCATTTTTCAAAGTAATTTTTACGCTAAATTCCATAACAACAAAGCTTAATCGAACTCGGAGAGGATCTAAACTCGCTTTCACAAATCGCCCAAAACTCAAACTAAGTTGTGCAGCAATTATGACATAAAAAAATGATTCTAACCTTTTAAACATTTTCATTAATTTTTCTGTATGTTTTTTAAAATTAATTTTAATTGATTTTCCCACTAATTTAATACCTTTGGTATGTCATCATGTATAATTAACAGTCACGTCAACACATAACGGTCTATTAAGCATTCAAGTCGAAACCGTAATGCGATCTTATTTTTCTTATCCAAAAACACAACCAACTTTGAGAAAAATAAGAAAAAATCAACACAAAAATGGAGATTGCGGAAAAACACAATACACTTGGAGAAAAAGGGAAACACAACAACAAAAAAAAAAAATAGAGATGACAATAGAGATGGTCATGAAAAAAAACTCTTGAAACATTGTTTCTATTATGGTATCGGATGTTTTCCTCTCTGATAAAGATGGACTAATTTTTGAAGGATTTGGGAAGGAGTGCACTGATATTTTATATAGAATCATAAAACAATATTTGTGAAATTATATTCATAAACAAAGTAATTGCATCCAAAAAAAACCAATGCACTCCCTCCATTCTAGTGAAGGCATATTACTTTTACCTGTTTTTAAATTAATTTTAATTGATTTTCCAATTAATCTTAATACCTTTAACATGTAATTGTATGTAATTAGCTGCCACATCAAACACATAACAGTCTACTAAAGCATTTCGTTAACTTAAAGTTAAGTTAGGGACCATTTAGAAGTATTTTAGAAACGTGAGGGACTAAAGTGTCTATTTTCAAATTTCAAAGACCAAATAGACATAAACCTCAAATCTCGGACACCAAAAGTGCATTTGGTCCTAAGATTATCTATTTGATTGTTAAGTGTCAAAATATTATACAAATCCTCAAGTTTTGAGTTTTATTTCAAGTTAGTGTTTAAGTTGTAAAATGATACAATTTATCCTTGAAGTTTTTGAGTTTTATTTCAATTTGGTCTTTAAATTTCAAAATTCATACTTTTAACCTCAATTGTTTAATAAATACTCACTTTAAATCTTTAATGTTAAAATTCATTAATTAATTTAAAAGGATTTTAAAAAATAAAATTAATTATGTTTTAGTATTTTTTTCATCACTATTAGATTTTATTTTAAAAATTCACTTCATACTAATTTTTAATTAATTAATGAACCTTAACGTTAAAGACTGAAAGCGAATATTCAATGAAAAATTAAGGCTAAAAGTATAAATTTTGAAATCTAAAGACAAAATTGAAATAAAACTCAAATCTCAAGAATATAACAATTTGTAACCTTGGACTAAATTGAAATTAAACTCAAAAATTATAAAAATAAAAATATAACATTTTAAAATCTATGAATCAAATTGAAACTAGATCCAAAATTTAGGGGGGAAATATTTTTTCTCAAAAAAAGAAAAAACGAAGTTCTTTACTATGAACAAAAATGTAAAAAATAAAAGGAAAATGAAACATAATTAATTGATTTGTTGAAGTTGATGTAATTAATTAATTATTGTTTGGTTTAAAATCACTTTTAGTCTCTAAACTAAAATAAAAGTAACAATTTAGTTTTTGAACTTTGATTTGTAACGATTTAGTCTCAAAACTTTTAATTTTGTAACGATTTAATCCCTGAACTTTAGTAGTCGTAATTTAAAATTTGTAACAATTTAGTCCCTATTGTAGAAATTAGTGTTAAGATTTAATGAGATTTCTGGCATAAATAAACCGATAAACTAATTTAGACACTCAATACTTTTATAAAGTACAAAGTATACATCATAGAATAATAAAAATTGACATCTAATTTTGACAAATTTGTTTATATCATGAACTAAATTATTATGAATTTGAAAGTACAAGAATTAAATTATTACCTACTAAGTTCATGAGCTAAATTATTACAAAATTGAAAGTACAAGAACTAAATCGTCACAAACCAAAGTTCTAGGACTAAATTGTTACTTTCATGAAATTTCAGAGACCAAAAATATTTTTTAACCTTATTTTTTTCAGGCAACAGATAGAATTGATTTTTTTTTTTTGAAACAGATTACTATCACAATATAGGTGTAATTTCACAATATATATATACTTGAACTATATGTTTTGATTAATTTTTAGTTCAAAGATTTCACAACAAATAAATTGATATAGCAGACTAAACTTGATAAGTTGGATATTAGAATTTGAACCACCAACTTGAATGAATAATATTACCATACCAATTACTATTGTCCACTCACTTTGACATTCATATTAATTTTTACCTTAATATATTTGCTAATTAAATTTACATTCAAATATTTAACCTAAGATCTCTTTATTGAGATAAAAAGAAAATCTCATAGGAAAAAAAACTATCTCACAAGGATGTGTGGAAAAACAAAGTATTCTTAGTATTTTTTATTTTTTTTTCATTTCTTCTGATTGAAAAAAAAAAAACATGGCTATTTATTCATCCACATCTTTCTAAATTTGGAGGAGACAAAGTGTAAAGAGTTGAATGAATCTAAAAAATGTACTAAAACAAGAAATGAAATATGAAAATTAAAAACTCAAAGATATTACAAAAAAAAAAAAAAACTACACATTATTTTATCTTTTACTTGGGTTGAAAGTTTGGAGTAAAAGCTTCGTTATGAGAAGAGAACAAGTCCTTACAAAGCTCTCCATAGAATCTACACACCAAATCAACAAAAACAGGACACTTCAAATTCCTCCAACAATACAAAAGCTCTTCCACATCCATCAAATCCCTCACTTTCCCTTCTTCAATTATCATTTCCACAAGATAATTCTCAAAGCTCCTACAAGCATCTTCCACCTCCTCCATCTCCTCCCACGACGACCCTGCGACCTTACGTACCCTCGAAGTCATCGGGGACGGAAATAGTAGTTTTTCTCGAGATTCATTATCCGAGCACACGCTGACACCTGATCTCAACTCTTTCACTCTTTTCATCTTCCCTACTCTTCGTAGCCACCGGAGCCAGGACCAAGTCCTTCGAGGCTTGGATATGGCTCTGGAACTACGTCGAGGGCGTCGTGGCCAAAGTGATTTTATGGAGAAGGGCTTCTTCATTGGGAATTTGAAGAGAAGGAGGAGCTTTGAGCATGGCTTTGAAAGCTTGGATTTGAAGGAAACTAGACCAACTTCCACTTTCATAGCTAAAATGATTTTAGTTGGAAGAGTGTGGTTGAAGAAATTGGGATTGTTAGGTCATTTTTGTAACAGAAGGAGATAGAGATATAACAAGGGAAGAGGCTTTGTAAAGGAGAAATTAGAAGAAACCTTTGTGGGGTTCACGTTCGTTGGAAGTCAAAGGAAATTAGTGGCATCCCATGAAAATGCCTTACCTTCTCTTTGTCTCTCCATTCTTTGCACTATTTATAAATTTATTGCAAATTTATTACTATTATTATTTTGAGTTCCAACAATATATGAAAGGAAAGATTCTAACTCGTTCTCGTACACACACATTTTGTACCAATTAAGTTATATTCATGTTGTCGGGACCAATCAGAGAAATATTCTAGATTTTTTAAAAAATAATAATAGTAAAAAAATTAAGGTCAAATTTAGATTTAATCCTATACTTTGAAAAATTAGAATTTAATTTTTATGGTTTGATAAAACCTCATAAATAGTTAACATAATTTGATAAAATTCTCATAAATAGTCGCTATTTATTATGATTCCTAATTATAAATCATATAGACTAAATTTTAACTTTATTTAAATTATATGGACAAATTTTTCAATTTAGACGCATTCTAATAAAGAAAAGAAAAAAAATTGTTTTTCTTAAATATTTTCAAAACACCTTGTTTTGGCTGTTCTTTATTTAAAAAGATCTACAAAATAATGGCTCTAATTTAATTTATCCCATGTCTCATTCATCATTGTCTTCTTCTTCTTTTATTTTTGTAATATTGGTTCATAAAAAGGTTTATCTCATTGAACCAATATTTTATTAATATACTTGAACGCTTGGTGTACCCTCCAAACATATCTCTTAATAAGAAAAAAATAAATAAATTCGTTGACGTGTGGGTTTGAATTTTGGTAAGTTAATAGTAATAATTTTTTTTAAAAAAAAGTACAAACAAATTACCTAATTGAAAATTTCAAAAGATTTAAAGGACCAATTCAAAATAATGTTTGGATTAGAAACTATTTGTGTATATATTTTACCTTATCTATATTACTTCATATTTTTTAAAAAGGGTAATTATTTTAAATGATAAGGTTGCTGAAAATATTTTCACATATAACAAAATGTCACTATCTATTAATGTAAAACACAATAGACTTCTATCACTGAGTGATAGACCATGATAGACTATCACAGTTTATCGCAGTCTATCACTAATAAACAGTGACATTTTGTTAAACTGTGATAGACCATGATAGACTGTGATAGACCATGATAGACTATACTATCATAGTTTATCGCAATCTATCACTAATAAACAGTGACATTTTGTTATATTTATAAATAAGTTTATTCATTTTTTTTTATTTGAAAACAATCCTTTTTTAATTACTTGGAAATTTGTTTTTTCATATTTGGCAGGGTTGCATTCATGTCTTAATTAATAATGTTTGGATTAGGAACTATTTTTGTATATATTTACCTTATCTATATTTCTTCATTTTTTTAAGGGGTAATATTTGATAAAATATTTTCAAGTATAACAAAATGTCATTGTCTATCAACAATATACTATGATAATTTTTTGTAAAATTGTTGAAAATATTTTCAAGTATAACAAAACATCGTTGGCGGATAGACAGTGATATTTTGCTATATTTATAAATAAGTTGGGTAATTTTTCTTTCATTTGAAACAACTTTTTTTAGTTCTTTAATTTATATTTATTCTCTCTTTGGAATGATGGAAATTTGTTTTTTCTTATTTGGCAGGGTTGCATTCATGTCTTAATTAATAATTGAACATGATTGGTTATTTTTAATATTATTATTGTTAACTCTTTCATTTACATATATTTATTATTATTATTATTATTATTATTATTATTATTATTAATTTTAACTACTACCCTAAAATTAGAGAGCATGCATTGTTTTTTGGGTTGGATTGTAGTGGCAAAAGGCAATTAGGCTGAGTTCTTACGTAACATTTTTGTCTTATTTACCTAATGTCTCTTTATTCCAACTCCTAAAAATAATTTTAACTCAACATTAAAGAATAATAATAAATAATCAACTCAAGAAGAAAAAATTAATAAATAAAGGAAAACCTACCTACAAAGAAGATAGAATAATATATATAAACGTAGTATATATATGTTGAATTATTTTAGTCATTTAATAAAAAGAAAAATTTTCACAGATAAAAAAAATGTCAAACTATTTATAGAAATAAAAAAAATAGTAATAGACGTTGATAGATCAGTAATAGATTTCTATCAATTTCTATCGTTAATAGACACTAATAGACTTCTATCAGCCTTTATCAAAGAAGATTAAATTTTTTTTTATTTTGTATAAATAGTTTCCCTTATTTTTATATTTTTTAAAATTCCCCTAACAAAAATCTATATATGTTAAAATTGTAAAAATATCACAATCAACAGATGAAAATGGTGGAAAATGCTTCAAATTAGAAAATTTGTTTAAAAAACATATAATAATAAAATGTAGTTTAGAAACAAATAAAGAGAAGAATCGAGTATTAATTATGGGATGATAAATATAAATAGGGCATAATGGTAAGAATATATGCCTTTTATCTAAATATGAAAATTTTCAAATATTTGAAAATTTATGACTTTAGAACAACTTATTTTTCTAATTATTTATTTCAATATTTATCTTGTGATTTGCGTCTCATGGGCCAATGTAGAGCTTCCTATAGATTGGGCAGGGCAAAACCACAAACATATCTATTGTTTGAATTTGAACATAATTCAATAAATAAAATATTTATTACCATTTCATTGGTTGATGGTTTAATTTATACTCATAATTTAACTTAAGTAGATGCATTTACTTGTTAAACATTAAGTTCAACGTATAGGAATAACACGTAGGATGAAGATTCAAACCCTTACGTTTAAATGAAGAGATAATTATACCAAAAAGCCTAAAACTTTATGGAAAATTCTCTATTGCAAACAAATGTAAGATTGTTTCTGAAAGGAGAGAGGCACTTTCATTTTGAAAAAACAAGCACACACTACACATACAAAACAATATCATTTTTCATCTCATTTTCACCCAGATAACTCAGCCATCTTTATAACTTCATCCTCCTGTGTAAAATTCTGACCACAAAGCTTCAACTATTTACAATCAGCTCTTTAGCTCCCACATTTCTACAGTCCACCTTGAAGGAGAACATTTCATGTTCTCCTTCCAACATCTTGCCACCTAATATCGTCGTTTCTTCTCGTTCTCGCTACGTCGCTACTTCGGTTCCCGATTGGTTGCCTACTCGAGACCCTTTTGCTGGAAGAAACCTCGCAAGGTGCTTGAAACCCGATGCTTTCGACCGCTCCAACTGTCTTGAATAACCGTCTTCTATTCACTTCCTCGACCAACGAACGATGCAGCAATTGGCTATGTACATCTACTAGTGATCTGTTCCTTGTTAATTTATGACCATCCGTTCCCCTCTTGTCTTTGCGACAAGAGGCAACTCCTTGAAACGACCCTGCTATCGCACATTGGCTCTGCTTGTATAGAAGTCCAGCCAAGAAATCCTTGTTTTTGCGGTTCTCAACAGGGCAAAATCTTGATGAATTGTGAATCTTATTGATGTTGTTATGTTGATCTATCTGGACCGAACTCATACTGGTCTCGTACTCATCGCTGCTGATGTAATTCAAGTTGGAGTATTTTCCCGATGCCGATGAGCACTGTGAACTGCTATCATCAAGCGCATCATCTGCAAATAGTGGTTGTGGCATCATGTCAATCAAGTGAAGCAAACTTTACGAGTTTGATGCTGAGCGAATTGTTCATAAATTGTTCGTAATATAAAAGATAGATATTCAGTTTTCATGGCATCAGAACGAGTAAAATGGAAACTCAGGCCGTACCTGGGAACCAACTAAAACCATTTGATATGTTTTGGTTTGTTCTAGGGGAGGTGATGAGACCCAATGTTGTTGCTTGGGACGACGAGGAGACCGAGCGGAAAGTATGATGAGATGCATTATCATCTTCTTCTGCATAGCTGAAGTTGAGGCTATGGTTGGATAACTCACTTCTATTCCAGTTCGGAACCAGAGCCGATATCTCTCCTTCAATCATGTCCGCTATTTCGAATGGTTCCCAATCAGAGATCTCCAACTCTTTCACCATCTCCATTGCCACATCTAATGCTGTGTCATTAACTATGTCGAAAGGAAAGTATATGTTCCTAAGAGAGCCTGCAGACAGGTCAGTTATGAAGCAGATGCATCAGGTTTTGACTGTAAAACGTCAGTACACACGAGCAGGAAAAATGCGAGAAGTTACCATCTTTATCAGCAATCTGAACTCTGAGAAAGAGGGTATTGTCTTCGGGGTTCAGCTTCCCCGTGATCGTCATGTTGGTCCTACTTAAACCTTCACCCAAGTGCAATTTCTCCATTTCTTTGGTATTTAGAAATGGCTTCTGGCTTTGAGTCCTCTCCTTTGACGAAGATCTATCTCCATCAATTTTAAGAAAAGGATCAGCCAAGAGTTCCTTTGCAGATGCCCTCATTGAAACCGGTACCAAGCATTTCTTAACAAATCTCTGCGCATCCACATCTTGAATCTTGTACAATGCTGCTGGCAGCTTCCCCTGCACAAAGAAAGTGTAGTGTAGGTATTAGATACTTGATCCCTTACAAAACCTATATTGACTTCTGACTATCAACCCATGTTCCCTTACCGACGTGACTTTCTTGTAAATCTGTGCAGGATTAGAACACTCGCTATATGGGTACTCAGAAGTAAGCATCTCTAGGACACACATGCCAAACGAGTAGACATCAACTAGCTCATTGTAATTCTCCTCGTATAATTCCGGCGCCATAAACTCCGGTGTGCCTGGAAAAAACCAAAAGAACACAAAAGCTCTAGATTAATTTCAATCAGAAATATTTGAATTCATCAGACTTTGGTAATGGAATAATGATGGAGCCAAACCTATAACACTATGAGCAGATCTGGAACCATGAAGTATAGCTGCAAGCCCCAAGTCACCAATCTTGACTTGCCCAAGATGGCCATTCACAAAGATATTATCGCACTTCAAATCTCTGTGTATTATCGGAGGGTCGTGTTCGTGCAAGTAAACGAGTCCCTGTAGTATCTGGCGTGCCCAGTTCTTAATGGCTCTGATATCAATTCGTCTGTATTTCTTTCCATATCTGCAGAAGAAAGAAGGTTGTTCTTGACCATCAGATTAAACAAAACTTCCATTGTAAAGGATGTGGATCAAAACATACTCTCTGAGCGTTCCAGAAGTAAACAGTTCAGTAATGAAGTTGAAGGTTTTGCGATCAACGTCGATCCAAGAGGTGTAGAATCTCATGATCGATTCATGCTTAAGTGTGCTAAGTAGATGAACCTCCGAATACAGCCGCTGCAAATCCTCAGGCGATCGGAGAACCTCATTGAGTTTCACCTGACTCCACGCCACCTCTATTCCAAGAAACTCATCAATGGCTTTGTACACTGTCTTCATGGCCCCTTTTCCCAAAACTTCTTCAAACTATAATACATGTCTATGCAAATATTAGCAAGAAAGCTAAACCAACAGTTGTGCCATTCTTGCTCCAAAAGTTCATTCAACTTGTTACATCTTATTTAGATCATGTTTGGTACATCAAGATTAATTCCCTTCAGATATAATTAGAAAAATCAAGGGCCCATTTATAAACTATCTGAATTTTGAAAGTTAAAAGCTTATAAACACTACTTCTAGTAGGTTCCTTTGTTTTCTTATCTACCTTTTAGGGATGTTTCCAAAATCAACTAAAAAAATAGTTTTCTAAAAACATGTATTTGAAATTTGGAATTTGGCTAGGAATTCAACTTTCTTTAGGAAACAAATACACTTTTCGAAAACCAAATGGTTATCAAACGGGCCAAACCCCATCACTGATATTTTTTCCTTACAAAACCAGAACAGGGGAGGGGTCATTTTTGAAGTTCTTGTGTCATCACTTTCAATAAAAAGCCAGAAGTTGTTCTTACTTAAAGCAGAACCACTAAAGCTTTCTGTAACAATTTAAAAAATTACATAAAAAGAAAGCACTTAGATTCAAAAGAGCTTAATCAATCATCAAAGGCCTTAAAATATTCCCAACACAGAAACTATAAACTAATCATCAAAAAAGGATTAAACAAACCCAATTACTTTACAAACCACAATCCAAGTTCCATGCAGAAAAGAAAACCAAAAAAGCCAGTACAAGCAAGTTGCACATATAATAAACAACCCCATATGAATTAGATATTCAGATTCTCACAGAGACTTTTCTCATTCAATCAAAACCACGATTAAACAAATAAACTAACAACAACTACTACGTAATACAAAGTATTAATTAAAAACAAGTTAATCAGAGGGAATGGGGTAGAGAAAAAGATGGATTAAAGTACTTACACGGCCGTAACGACATGTCGGATCGGTCTCAACGTACCCAAATTCCGAGTTGCAATCACGGAGGTTGCTGCTGGGATTCCCAGCTCGAGTATTCTTGAACATGATCGATGAACAAATCAAGGGTTTAACAGAGAGAGTAAAAACAGGGGAAAAACGAGAAAAGTAAAAAGGGGGAAACGATATAATATAAAGTATCAAATCGACGGCGGCGGTGGCGGCGGAAGGAGGAACTAAATGCCCGGCTTTCCGTCGTGATTCTCGTAAGAAAAGTGGCGGAATAAAACCCAAAAAAGCCTTGAATAGTCAATTCTAAGCATAATACATCCCATCCCCACCGCCGTGCTGGACCGTTCGAAGTTTCCGATGTTCAAAACCATTTAGCTGGAAAGATTCCAGTTCTGTAATTATGTATAAAACCCAGGAACAGATTTTGTGTTTGGCAAGTGGGGAAAATGAAATTAAGGGGGAAAAGGAAGGTCAAAATGGGAAATTAAAGAGAACCCAGAAGAGTGAATTGGGAATTGCTTGTTGGGTGTTTCTGTATTTGGGGAAAAGCACTACGGAACTTGGAGAATTCTGTGGCCATGTTTGTTTGGAAGCATCTGCGGTTGAGAAACGAGAAGCAGAAGAAGAAGAAGAAGAAGAAGAAGCAGAGCAGACGAAAAAACAGAGATGGAGAATTTTGAAACGGAAATGGGAAAAAAAGAAATTATATTAAAAAATGGTTTTATGGGAATTATTCAAAATGCGGAGTTTTATTCTTTTTTCTTAGAGTCATCAGAAAATAGAGACAGAGATATTAGATGAAGACGGAGATGAAACGGAACGGAACTGACACCGCTAGTGAACAAGACGCAAGTGTGGGACCCACCAAAATATTTCAATAACACTCCTAACATCGTTTGGTTGGAGGTTCTACATGAAAATTGACATCCTCATTTCATAAGCTATTTTCACATCATCTCATTTCCATCTATAAGGGTTCTATATTCCCTCTCAAAACGACACACATCTATTTTTCATTTTATATATAATTTTCTTTAGAATATAGTTAATTAATTAATTAATTAATATTATTTTAAGAGAAATAATATAACTATTTCTTTTAATAAATTAATAATGTTTAATTTCAACAAAAAAATTATTAACCGAATGTAATTGTTTTTTAGGTAAACTATTAATTTATTAGCCAACACTATCTTAAATATATTTAATTAATAAATTAAGATTAGTTCAAATTAGTTAGTATTAAACTTCATTTTTCAATAATAATAATTTACTATTTCATTTTTTAATAATCAAGTAATTATTTATTAAAATTAATTCTAATTTAATTATTCATTATGAACATATAATCATCGCTAACTATTTATAAAAATTTAATTATTTATTGTAATTAATTTTTATTACTCCCTTCATTATTAACATATCATATTTACAAAATACTTTTTAGTATTCTTTATTACTATATCATATTTTTATCTCGTTTTCTTCCCTTTTTATATAATATATTGTCCATAAATATATTTTCTTATATTATTTAATTGAAATTAAAATTACTAATATTGAACTTAATTAACAATAAAATGATTAAATATTAGATTATAATTAGTATGTCGTTCATTAAATACATTAATCGGTTAATTTTAATTATAAATTACTCAATCTTCAAATATTTATAATTAAAATTATTATGGATTTGTAATTAACTTTTAATTGATATATTTAATATCGTTTATTCTTTAAATTATTAATCTATTATAATTATATTAAGATTTTCATGTTTAATTACCTAATTAAACCCAAACACAATTTTTGTTCATAAAATTTTGATAGTATTCTCATGCACAACCAAATATTATTCTCAAATGTCTATAAAACCTAAACCAAACAACCCCTTATATCCAAATTTGATTTCATTAGCCACTAAATTCTAAAATATTAGAATTTTAATTTTGAGACGTGAGTTTTATTTGAATTTCACCCTAAATTTCAGCATTTATATTTTTAGTCTCTATTTTCATTAATTACTCAATTTCATCATTAGTATCAATATTTATTAATTAGCTGAAAATAATTATAAAGTAGAATTTTTAATTTAATTTTAATAATGATGAAAGATAGTGGAACTGAATTATTTATAATTTCTTTTAAATTAATCCATAGACATTGCCACTCAAGATAAAATTGGAGTATTTAGTAAAAAAAAAAATCAATGTTAAAATTGTAAATTTTAAAATCTGAGAACTAAATTAAAACAAACCTCAATCTCAAGAGCATTCTGAAATATGTGGTCTAAATTGAAATTAAACTAAAAAAATCAAAGGCTAAAAATGTAATATTTTAAAATTTATAGACCAAATAGAAACTATATCTAAAACATAGGGATCAAATAGGTATTTTATTAAAAAAAAAAAATGCTTCTTTAATGAATGACTGAAATGTAACATTTTGAAATTTATGGTCCAAATAAAAGCTATAAAAAAACATTAGGACTAAATAGATATTCCTTCTCCAAATAATAATAATAATAATAAATTAGAAGCAACACATTCAATTCTCTATCACATGACTTAAAGTGTAAGCTAGGGACCATGTAGATATTTTCCTTTAAAAAAATATTAGATGCAGTCCATCCAATTTCTATCACATGGCAAATTCATCTTTTCATTTATTCTTTTTTTTTTTGAAAAAAAAAACCCTTTAATTTATATGTGGAATGAGCTCTAAAAATATCCGTACAGTTTATATGACTGGTTTTTTTGTACGGATGGCTCTTTTTTTTTTTCTCAATACTTGATACTCTACGCTCTATGCTTTATGTGATGTGATCTATGCTATATACTAGCTACATACTACTCGATCATCGATCTTTCATACTCGATACTTGATGCTTCATGATTGATGCATTACACTCTATGCTCTATGTTATATGCTTCATGCTATATACTAGCTACATGTTATTCGATCCTCGATACTCTAGGCCCTATATCGTATACTCCATGTTCGATTCAGAAGTTCACTTGTTCTAATATTATAAACTCTATGTTTGATGTTCGAGTCAAAGAAACGGAAAAACAAGATGCAAATCAAGGGGAAAAGAAGAAGAAATGCACAAAAAGAAGAAGAAGAAGAAATGTAGAAAGAAAAATGCAAAAATAATAATAAATAAAAAATAATAGTAAAACTCATAAAAATGCAAAAAGAAGAAAAAAAAATCACAAAACAAAGAAAATATAAGAATGATGCATTTAGGGTTAAAGTGGGAATTTTAGACAGTGATGACATAAGTAAAATGCCTCGGTTTTCAAAATGATACCCATTTTCCATTTGTATCTTTTATTTTGGATCATCTATGCCATTTTGCTTCATGTGACCCAAGTTTTTGCTTAAAATTTTATAAGATAAAATACAAATGAGGTAGTACATGTTAATTATCATCGACTTACATTGTATTTTGTCAATTGATATCTTTATTAGTTTTTAAAAGGTGACAAGACATTGTTAAGTCTATATTTTTATTTGATTTGATCAAAAAATGTGAAAAAAACATCATAACTCAATTGTCATAATATAATAAATTAATACGATTATAAAAGGAGAAAATAGAACTCTGTTACCGTATAAACCAATGGCTTAATTGAGCCATATAAACAAACTTAGAAAAGCTTGTATAAGTTTGGAAACTAAAATAATAGCTTGGTTTATATATTACTTTTTTTTCTCGCTATCTAAACATTTTCAGAATCCTTTTAATTTAAATTTTAACTTAGAAATCAAATATATTTATAAGAAATGTGAAATCATATTAATAAAATTTTGAGAAAACAGGTCTTAGAAAGAACTAAAGACTAAATTAGTATAAAATGTGGCTTAAATTGATTTTTTTAAAATCATAAACCAAATATAAACGTTGCAAACTAATATTGTAATTTAATCAAAACAGAACAAACAAATTTTAAAGGTTGAAAAACATGTTTGGTACTTGAATTCTCTTATAAATGTGAGAATTTAAGTCCAATTTTATAATTATTTGGTTTTTTATTTTAGTGTTGGATAATTAAGTCTATAAACCTTCATTCCATTGTTAAATTTCTTATTTTTTTAAAAAAATTATTTTAGTTTTTTAAAAAAATATTTTTGTTTTTAGAATTTGGAAATCATGGTAAAAATTTGAAAAAATAAATAAATAGACTTAATTTTGAAAAACCAAAAATAAAAAAAGTAAAATGGTTATCAAATGAGTCTTAGTCTTGAAATTTTAGTTTGCAACAATTTTGTAACAATTTAGTTATTGAATTTGATAGGTAACAATTTAATCTTTATACTTCAAAATTTATAGTGATTTATTCCTCAACGTGAAATATTGTTAAGACTTCCTCAAAATTTTTATATACATCAACAAACTGATTGCATACCCAAACATGTCCAATAACAACAAATTAAATACGACATGATTACTTAATAAAAATACACTTGGTTTTAATTCAAAAGCTCATAGACTAATTACCGTGATTTACTTCTTTCATGTAACACAAATAGTGGATTGTATTGGTTCGATTTGTCGCATCGTACAAAGCATTTCATTTCCTATTCACGATATGCATATGTGACATGCTTAATGGAAAAGGGTCATGGGATCTAAATCAGTTGTCCCATAACAGAGCATATGATTTGTAATTTATTGCACATTTGAATATTTATTTAAACGAAATTTCAAACTAATGGTAAGATTTACTATGCATTTTTCACGTTGAATGTTCGTTTGAGTATAGTTTGATAAAATTTAAAATTTGTGGTTAAAATTGATACAATCGAACAAATTGAAAAATAAACATGTCATCAGTATTTGACTTTTGTTTTATGCCAGATAAGCCAACACTTTTGCAAGTACTGATGAGTGGATATCTCCAATATCAACCACCTAGGATGGTCCTTCCATCAAATCTACCTTTTTGTTTTTATTTTTATTTTTTTTATTTTTTTTTATTTTTTGTATTTTTCTCCACAATTTAATTGCCAAGTGTCCCCACCCAATCACATTTTTAGATAAGATGGTATTTCTTTTCCTTAAGATAAGACAGTAATGTGTTTGAATAATTTTCTTTTCTTTCTTTTTTTTTTTTAAAAAAATAAAAAGTGTTGAATATTTTATTTTTCTCATATATATATATATTTACACTCTTATCTTTATGCCAAAGTATGTAGCTTTAATTTTCTTTAAGATGAGAAAAAAATCTTCCATCAATTGTGAAAGATGATAAGCACCTATCTTGATAGAATGATATTTGTCATATACTAACCTATGAAATGAAAATATCATAAATGTCGATGACAATTGTATAATTTTTTCATGTTCGTACCAACATAGCCAAAAACTTCAAGAAAAGTCGTTATAGTAGAGAATTCAAAGTTAAAGTACTCAGAAAATCCTATATTTCATAAATGTCTTAAAATTTAAATTTTTTCAAAGATCTTTTAGGATTAATTTTGGACAATTATAATCTTTTTCATTTATTTATATCCGATTTATATATATATATTTTTCGAAGTTACTTTAATGATTGGGAGAGAAAATGTATTTATTATAGAGAGAAAAAATGCATTTAATATAATTTTTCTCATTTATCAATTGGAGAGAGAAAATATATTTATTGTAATTTTTTTCATTTTCCAATTTGGAAAAAATGAATTTAATGAAATTTTATTTTCTATTTACGTTAGTTTTCACATATCAACCTATTGACCTTTTTTTTATGGATTACAAGTTATTTTAAATATATCTTAGAATATTTTATTAGATATTTGAAAATATTATAACCAATATATAAATATATTGCAGTTTATAATTAGAGATTGACTCAATGTTTGACGTAAATCACAGTATAAAAACCAATATATGAAATATACCATAGTATATAAATCTTCATAAATTTCATTTACACCGCAATATATATATATATATAATAATAATACATGAAGCCTAAAGAAAAAAACATTCTCGTTTATATCAAATAAACGAATACATATACCACAGAATATATCAAATTTCCTACAGAAGCTAAAAAAAGTATATATATTTCACAGTACATATAAAAGATATGAAAAAATAAAACTAAAAGTTGAATTGGGTCCGCTGTTCATCTGCTCCGAGTTCACTATCGTCGTTCATTTACTTCGAGTCCGTCGTCGTCGTACATTTGTTCTGAATCCGTCATTGTCGTTCATCCGCTTTGAGTCCACCATTGTCGTTCTTGTCGTCCCGTGCTCGCCCTGTCCTCGGATCATCCTACGTCATTCGTCTCCTGCCTGTAACTCACATCACCGGAAGGAGAAAAGAGATGGACGGAGAAAGAGAAAAGAGAGGGAAGAGGAAGAAATGGTCTTGAAGCATAGGGAAGAGAATATATGCACAGGAGAGAGAATATGCATGTGCATGGGGAGAGAGAGTTTTATATATATATATAACACGTAGGTGATGACTAAATTGTAAGTGAAAATAAGGAGATCAATAAGTTTTAAAAAAAATGAAAGGTTCAACATATGGACTTATTTGTAGAAATTTCTCATAGATATTAAATGTATTTTTCTCTAAGTTACATTTAATTTAATGACTCGATTCATGGTACGAACCCCATTTGTCAATATTGTAGAGTGGTCTATATCTATAGATACTACATTATCATAATAAAATCTTGGTTGGTTGGCTTGTTGATTTCAATTTTATTTTTTATTGTTATTTTGGACCTATAGTTAGTTCATTAATTAAACCGTTAAATACATAACATTTAATAAATTGGAGTTCTAATTACAGGCTATAAATATGCCCTTTACTCTCTTGCATTATTTTAGAAACGTGTGTGATTTAAGTTATTCGTCTTATTTTAATATTAATTTCTTTTTTCTGCTATGTATAATTTTAAAGCTTAATTGGATTTAATTAAAAGGTGAATGATATTAGAACTATGAAATTAATTGACTTGCCTAAGTTGTTAAGTTGTCTAAAAATGTTTCATATAACAAGTTCATTGAAAGAGGTAATTTTGTTTTAGATATATTTGAAAATAGTTAGATAGATATACTTGTGGGTATTAAACGTTTTTTTCGATATATCAACATTTGTATCGTTATTCCTATAGATGCATAAGTTTTTATAGTACAAACAAGGGTGGGTGAATTTGAACCACGAACCTCTTAGGTCTCAACATATATAGATGCTAATTGAGCTAAGCTCTTATTGGCTCCATATGCATAAGTTCAATATCAATATGAGAAATGAACTGACATTTTCATTATATTGTAAAAGATTATTCCATGAAATATGAAAAAATAAGAAACAAAATATCACTAATATGAATATGGTGTAAATAATAAACATTTAAGTTGTTTAGAAGAGATTGGAAAAGTAATTTAAAATTTTCATTTTTATAATTTTGTCAAAAATATGAAATACACATCTCGTAGACTTCAACATTTTAAACTTTAGATAGACTATGATTTTCTTCACATCCTAATAAACTCGATTAAATTAAATTAACATTTTATTTTATATCATCAAACAATTGATTTAATATTTTAAATGCAAGTTGAATTTTTTAATTTATATTATTCGAATAAATATATAATACTCTCCAAATTGTTAGATTAATTTAACATTTTTATTTTTATAAACAATTAATTTAATATTTATGCAAGTTGAATATCTATATCTATATATACTAAATATACAAATTAAAGATTTAGATATATAAATTATTGTGTAAATAAAAGTTTATTTGTCTCGAATTTAAGTGGAAAGTTCAAATTAACTTAATTAATTTTTTTTTGCAATAATTCAAATAAGAATATAAAAGTTCAAATTTACAACTTATAAAGAAACTTTGACTAAAAAAAACTATTCTCAAAGCGAAATATAATAAACATGCTTTTTTTAAAAGAAAATAATAATAATAATAATATTCCAACAATAATATAGACATTTTGAAGTTTAAAGAATGTTTCACACCCAATTTCTTTGAAATAAATGTGACCATCTTAACTTGGTGTCGTTCAATATTTTTTTGAAAAAGATTTAATTTCTACAAAATAAAATAAAAATACTATAAAATATTTTTATGTCAACCCTAATTACATTATAATTATTTTTTTCATGTATTTAGATTATCCTCTCATTGGCTCTTTTTGCTCTATTTGTCAAACTCAATTGAAAATATCCACCATGATAAACGAAGAAACAAAGAAATTATCAATTTTCATTTTCAAAGTTTTTTTTTCTTTTGTTTTTTGTTTTTATTATTACTTTTGTCTCATTCTCAATCCTTTGTGCTAAATACCATTAAAAAAGGGAGAAAAATTGAAGCCAAATATAAAATAATTGAAGAGATAGAAAAGGCTAGAATTGTTATTTTTTCAAAGACGGGGGCATTTGGGTCAAGCGTTGTCATTAAAATATAATAACCACCTCTTGCTATAGTAAAAACTATTTCAAAATCTCCAATTTCAAAACCCCAATTTGCTGTAGTATTTACTATTTCTTTTTCAAACTAAAATAGTTTACATCTCAAACATATACTATTATGATCCAAATTAAAATAATCTACATTCCAAACACAAACTATCATAACCTAACTATAATAACTAACTCATCCCAAACACTCCTTAATATGTACATTCATATTCCAGAAAAAAAAAAAGTACATTTGTGTTCCTAAAAAAAAAAAGTACATTTGTGCATATTTAATCTTAGATTTTAGTAATATATCCATCTATTACAAAAAAAAATTATCTTCACTTCTTTTTTGAGTTCAACACTATAGTGGTGAAATTAAAAATATTTAGCCCTGCAAATCATTTCGTTTTTTTTTTTTTAAATTAAGTCTATTTTTCATTTATTATTTACATCTTTTTTTTAGAATCTTGAATTCTTAATAAATTAAAAAAAAAAAAATTAAACTATTTTTTTAGTTTTCAAAATTCCAAATTTTAACTTGATTTTTTAATAAAGTTTTCTATTGTGATTTTTATGAATAAATTCCAACGCATAGAAAGTTCATATGAAGTTTTTATATCTTGATTTTCTCCAACGCATGCCTTAGAAATGAATGTTGATTGCATGATCCATGTTTTTAAATGATGAAGTTATTTATGAGTTTAGCATGCGTTTCACATTAAGCCTATGTTTTGTTGTACCGAATGAGGAAAGTTTACTAAGGCAATTTTATAAGCATACTCCATATTTTACAAGGCACTATGCAATGCTATGAAATCATGAAGTTTGATCATTTCAAATGCATATTTTATACATATTCCTATATGTTCAAATGTTTGTGCCTTGTACAAACCCTACTCCAGTGTTGGTACCGAAGGTATGGTAAGGTACCTAGATTTCAATGATGTTAAGGATCTTTGACACCGAAGGTATGGTAAGGTGATCAGGACTCAGTTTAGCTTTACGTGCAAGTATGACTATGTCATCGACGTTGATGAGATCAAGCAAAAGAGCTCTCTCTCAACTAAGGTTATTAGGGATTGAGCAAAAGGACTCTCCCACATATTCAGGCAGTGGAGTAGTGGAGTTTTTCAGAATGATACTAATGAGCTTTATTTCAAGGTTTCACATGATGTATTTCACGATTTCATTTTCATTTTCAAAACCCTAAGTATGATTTATTAAATGTTTTATTGATAAGCATGTTTATGTTATTTATGATTTAAAGTATGTTATATTTAAGATAGTCACTCACTGGGATTTCCAACTCACTCTTTTAAAATGTTTTCCTCCTCAAGTAGTGGTCGATGTCCTGAGGCCTAATAGTTCTGCCAGCCAGTCACTTCTCAGACCCTCAAGAAGATTGCAGTTTAAGTGGCTCATAATGCTCTATTATAAGTTTTATGTCCATGCCGTGGGGGGAGGGGGGGAGTTTGTGTTGTATATAAGTGTGATTTCTGAATTCGTCATGTATTTTGATGTTGATATTTTCGGTTAACAGTAAATTATATGTTTTAAGCTGTTGTTGAGATTATATGGTAAGTCCTAGAGAATTATAAACTACTAATCAGGCTTAATAGGTGTTAATGATATATGTTTTCATGAGTATGTTGGACAGTAGCTGTCATACGAGGATTGACAATTATTGTCTTCACATATGTTCTCGAATTAAGAGGATAATCTGGGAAGGGGTGTGACATTTTACTAATAACTTTTAATGTTGGTCAAACTATGCCTTAATATTTTAGGAAAAATATACGTTCTCTTTCTTTGATCAAATTATGTTCAAATTGACTTAAAACACATTATATATTTTCATATTTTTATCAAAGTCCAATTTCACTCTCAAACTTTATATTAAACTCGATGCATGTTTACAAATCTACTTAGGTGAGAGAAGAAAAAGACATGCTTATATTAAATTGATCAACAAATACATAAATATAGAAAATAAAAAAATATGCATAAAAGTTTTAATGACATATACTTGCACAAAAGGAGATGAGCTTTTTTCCCCCTTTCTTTGACAAAAGTAGTTCAGATGAAGAGAATTCAAATTTAAAATGAACACTTTTAAATCAATTATTTTCTTTTTTAAAAAAAAAATTATATTTTGTTAAATTTTGTCCAAGAGATATAGAGGAATCTTATTGGGTTGGTGTATATTATCATCATTAGATTCCCCATTCAAGGTACCACTGGGGACTGGCAGCCACTGAATTTTGCAAAAATTGATGAAGAAAATAAGGGTCAACTATCCAATTAATATCCATTATTTCTATCAGTATTTCATAGCCACCACAAAATTTACTTTTTTATTTCTCAGTTCCATCTCTTTTTTGTTCTTCTTCAAAAATAAAGTATTCTCTCTTTTAAACTGAATAATTTTAGAGATAATTTAAATGTAGCTTAGTTTCATGGATGTATTTAGTTTTTTTTTTATTATTATTTTCTGGCGGAAATTGACATTAAACTAACTTTCTCCGTTTGATAACCATTTGATTTTTTGTTTTTATAAGTACGATAGTTGAATTATTAGTTAAATTACATAAACAAAACAACTTTTTGAAAGTTTTTTTAGTTTTCAAATTTTGATTTGGTTTTTAAACCATGGGTGAAAAGTAGAAAACAAATGAAGAAATTTGGTAAGTAGTGTCCATAGGCTTGATTTTCAAAAATAAAAATAAAAATAAAAAAAATGGTTACTGTTGATATTTTTGGAACGGATTGTTTTTTATATATATATATATATATATATTTGGGGGTTGTACATGAATTTATGCGTTTGCACCCATGCGTCTGAGGTCATGCGTCGAAATGAAGATGCCTTAAACTAATATGCAATGACCTCGCGTTCCTATCACAAGTTTTCTTACGCTCGCGCCAAATATAACCAAATGCAAGTTTCTCAGGTAATCCGAGGTCGAACACAGGGACTTGTCACTCAATAATTCTTGTGAAACAATGCGTTTGAGGCGATGAAAAGAAAAATAAAAAGAATTTAATGAATGTACAGACTATTCCTACTCCTAACTAAACAGATTGAGCAATAGAAGACTTGCAATAAGAATAAGTAGAGACATAACAACCATTAACACATAGTAATGTTTATTATCTTAAATCGCCTGAGTAATCCCAGCTCATTGCACTAACGCATCGCACACCTCTCGGTGGTCAGCCACATGACTATATCTTTATAGTGCATGTTTCCGTCAAGCATAAGATTGTGCCTATCTCTAGGAACAATGCGAACTTTGCTTTAGTGTGTTTCATCTCTTATTTTCTCAGGCAGTTAGACGCGGCTATTTAACTTATAGACAAGCAATGCAACATCCCATAGACAGGCGTTGCTACAGCCTTTCACCAAGCAAAGAGGATTAACTCACTATACTCACACAATGCACACCTCTCAGTGGGTTGCTTCATGCGTCCTATCTCTAGGCTACACGATTAAGCATGCGATTGTCTTTGATAAATAAACGCTGAAGATAAACTATGATAGAGATGAAGATGATGAAGAAGACGACAATAAAGGAGTTAAGATTTGCATTGATTACAAAATATCTTAATAACTTAAGCTAAAATGTAATACAACACAAAGATTAGAAGAGAAAGGAAGGACTCTACGTCAAGGCTGCCAGTGGTACAATGGTTGAATGGTGGAGATGTCTCTCTCATGCTCTATCTCCGGCGAATGCTCTGATCGTCACTCGGTTTGGGTTGTGGAGATGAAGAATTCTCACTGAAAATCTCTTTCAAGCTCTCATCTGTGATCACAAACCTCTACCTTGAGGCAGAAATTCGGATGTCTTAAAATGAAGGTCCCAAGGACTATTTATAGAGTTTGGACACCGACAGTTATAATGATGACGATATGGCTTACTGCTACTTTTGTCGCGGTACGGGCATTGTCACATCACCTTATCTTGTTGATACTCCCAAGGTATGCGTCCGAGCTTAATTTAACTGAAGTTATCAATGCGTTCTACCCATCTTGCGATCTTCTATTATGGCTATCACTCCGTGGCCGCAATCTTCATTTGGTCACCGCAATTCCTATGCGTTGGACGCATGTGATTACCACAACTTCCATGCATTGGATGCATGTGATTACCGCAACTTCCATGTGTTGGACGCATGTGATTACCATCTGCGATTGCTTAGCTCATGCGTTTGTCTTTGCGATCGCCTGGCTTCAGCGCATGCGTTTGTCTGCGATAGCTTATTTCAAATGCATGCGTTTGATTTCTACGATAGCTACAAAAATAGACACTTTGGCATGGAGTAACACATAATATTGGGGTCAGTGAGGATTTATGTGCTAATTGACGCAAAGCTCAATTTTTCTTCTAAACATTATCACCATGTTTTCTACTTATTAGCCCTCATAATTCTAAATAAAAGGCTTGTAATAACTGGCATTCAGTTACCAAATGGGGACTTATCAATTTGATTACATCACAAGTTTTGTCCATAAACTTTTTCCTTTGTAAGTATCTAATAGATCCTTCGAGTCTCGTTTGATAATTATTTGATTTAGTTTATGAAAATTAAGCTTATACACACTCATTCCATCTCTAAATTTCTTATTTTATTATCTAATTTTTACCAATATTTTCCCAAACCAAGTCAAATTTTGAAAATTAAAAAAAAAAACTTTTAAAAACTTATTTTTGTTTTTGAAATGTAGTTAACCAGTCAACTTTTGTATTTAGGAAAGATGCCAACCATTATAAAAAGTGAGAGGAAATAAATTTAATTTTCGAAAATCAAAACTAAAAACGAAATGATTATGATACATACCTAAATTAATTTCAATTTTATATCCAATAGGTCCATAAATATTCAATTTTATATTAATAAGATTTTGACCTATTTTATATTTTTAAAATTTACAAATCAAAAACATAAATTTTATGATTTTATTAGACATAAAATTCAATTTTATATCATATATATCAATTAATTCTTAAAATAAAAAAAATATCACTGGAACTAAATTAAAGAAGCCCATATTCAATTCATAATTTTATATTTCTTGGAAAATGTTTTTTTTTTTGGCAACATTCCCACTCAACATTTTAAGACTAAAACACAGTGCCATAATTTACCTTTTTATGACAAGAACTGTCTGAAATATTTGTGAAGATTCTATTGCTTCTTATAAAAAAAAAAAAAAAAAAAACCTTTACTTTTCTCTCAATAATTGAGTTGCCATATTCTTAAATAGAGCTTTGAAAACAACAACCACTTTTCTATGATATGCGCACATTGGCACATATATTTGGATCATATTGTAATTCTAAATAATTTGTCGGTTGAGTCACGATGCATAACAATTATTATTATTATCTTATATTAAAATATATCTTTCAAGGAAAAAAAAATGAGACATTTTTATCAATATCATACTTTTATATTTATATGATAAATCATTATCCACAACATGAATCCATATAGTAACCTAGTGCTCTATGAATTTAGATTTGAAAAGACATCAACAAATTTTGAAGTTTCAACCAAAGATTTTAGTGAAAGTTTAATGGAACTTCAATAAGTCCCTATGGCATTGTTGTTATTGATCTCTCCCACTTCAAATATAATGTCCAATTTTCTTTAAATATCTAACATTTCAAATATTGTAGATAATTTTAATTCTAAAACACTGTATATTTTAAACCTAATAGTTAATCTTCATTAAATATATATATATATATATATATATATATATATATATATATCAAGACTTAATATCTATGATTTACGATATACGAGCTTTAAGTAGTACTTACACATGTGAACTATTAAGTGTGTGCTAAAGAGAAAGATTAGCTTTGCCAAAGTCGATAATTCTACCATGTAGATTCTTCTGAAGTTATGCCAGCGATGCATGACTAGGTACACTTGCGAAAGAGAGACTTACTTAGCCAACATCTTGATGCTCAAAGTCCAAAAAAACCTATTTGTGCACCGATTGAGCTTGATCTTAATTAAGTCGAGATCCATGTTGTCATATGCAAAATCACACTTATGTAATATGAGTTATGGATCTACGATTAGACAACAGAAAACTCTATAAATACTAAAACTCATTTAACACTATGTCACACTACTACAAAATCTACATTACTTGACACTTATAGTTCTTAATTATTTGACGTTTCTTTGGAAAAAAACGTCAAGTAATGACCTTTTAGAAAAGAAAATATCAAGTAAAATGGTTAAAAAAAAGCGGAGATCGATGAAATGTTCAGATGTTTTCACGCGAACTATTACTTGACACATTTTTCGTGTCAAGTAATATAAGGTCTTACTTGACATGTTTTTCGTGTTAAGTATAAAAAGCTCTTACTTGACACGTTTTTTGTGTCAAGTAAAATATAAAAAATAATTAATTTATTATTTTAAAGGATTACTTAGTTATAGTTTTGAAGTGACATTCAAATCAAGCCACACTTTGGGTAATCTATTTGGAGTTAATTGTTTATTTTGGTAAAAGAAATGTTGAAGAAATTTTTTATGGCTTGTAGATAAGATTTGACTTCCAATATTCTCTTCTACTCATTAATTCCTGTATTAGTTTTCTATTAAAGATGCACTCTGATTGTCTTTATAGAGGGATTACAACTGTGTCAAGTTGCTTTCGCTTGAAAGTTATGAAAGTTGGGGAAAAGGTATCTACATTCTTCTATTTTAAATTTTAGCATATGCTTGATTTGTCAGTAATCTTCTTCCTCTTTATTATATTTTCTCAAATCTCTCCCATCTTCCTTCGTTTTGCGACGAAAGGTAACTGTTCCTCCTGAGGCTAGATATGGTCTAAAGAGAATGAATGAAATCCCAGTAAATCCCTAACTTGTAGATATTTTTTAAGTTTCGCGTATAATATTTTTTCATTGCATAAAGTAAGCCAATCATATATATTTTCCCTTGTGCGTGACTTTTTTTCATTGTTGTATCTTAACACTTATTTCTATATTTTGAAATTTGATGTTATCGTCATTTATTCTATTTTGCAGGTTGACTTGCTTAAACATGGTTTGCCTAACCTTTAGTTCTCGATCTTTACATTTCAAAGCTCAATGTATAGATTAAATAATGTACTTTGTTGAGAGGTTACTTATTAAACAATTTGTCACTTTTGTATATGTTGAAAGTTGAGTTTTGTATACAAAAGCAATTTTTAGTGAATACATTGAGTTGATAGATCTTAAATGTACAATGTTTATTTAATTGATGTGATTGTATTGTTGGAATACAAGGCAGAAAATGAGAATATCAATTGGGACATTTAATTTGAAAAATATATATATATATACTTGACAAATAAAATATGATACGTAATCATTGTAAAAAATTAATAAACTTGACATACCACCAATGTCAAGTGTATTATCTTTCTTGCATGAAAATTGTATCAAGAAACATTTGTTTTGACGTTTTTTCGGAGTCAAGTTATCACATTATATTTGACAATAGAATATTCGACACTCTTATAAGTATCAAGTATATCCTTTACTTGACATTGAAAAAACGTCATGTAATCCAATTTTTATAGTAGTGTCAATTTAAATATTGACTTAAACATCAGAGGGTATTAGACATAATATCATCATCATACGAATATAAATATCTCTTTTATAAGTCAGTTTGATGTCTCCTCTCGATATCTTTATTATAGGCTTAAGTGGATCATGACTAAATTTTGGCATCAACGTTAAATTTGATGTTAAGCAAGTTTATAAATCATAAAAAAAAATAAACGCTATATAAAATGTAATATCTAAAAGTTTAAAAATTAAAATAAAATGAACTTAAAAAATTTGAGTAGCTGATTGACTTTTAAATATAAAGTGGAAAGAAATTCAGATATGGTTTAAAATTTGGTTAATTTAACAAGGAAAAACAAGTGCATAATGTGATAGATAATCAAATTGACTTTTTATTGCCAAAATTGTTTTAAAATTTAATAATTAAAAGAAAAAAATGGATTTTGGCGCAAGTTGAATTGAAATTAAAAATAGAAGTTGAAACAAAAGCTTCCGGTTATGACTTTTCTGTCCGTTTCTTTGTCTATCACCATAGCCGCCTTCCACCACCTTCACAAATTCATTCATCATTTCTATTTCCGGTAATTTTAACTGTTTAAACTACTTTTATCGGATTTAAAATCATTTTTTAAATATATTTTTAATCATCCAAAATTAATTTAATATTTAATTTTATATTTATATATATAAATTTTAGGTCATTCAAATCAATTTTAAATTGTTAAAAAAAGTTAAAATGATTTTGAAAAATGATAAAAGTGATATCCATTTCAGAATCACTCATTAACATACTTTATAAAAAGTTTCAAATCATTCTAGTTAAAAAAAAAAAAATAAAAAAAAATAAGTTTAGGTGTGTTAATTGTAGTTAAACTTCTTCATTTTTTTTTATAGCTAGTTTGAAATTGGAGAAAAAGGTGCGAGTACAACCCTAGAGGGGTGAAATAGGGTTTCTTTAAAACTAATGAAAAATGGATCAATTAAATAAATTCATAAACTTTTTGCTAATAAGTAATTTAAACAATAGTTTTAGACAAGTAATATCAACAAAAAATAATCAAGAGATTGACATAAACAAATTCAAAAACAATTTGTAACAATTAATTTTATGCAATGAAATATATTAATAAATTAAATTGTAAAATTAAATAGGAGAGAGATAGAGAAGTTGACTCCGATAATTTTATATTGGTTTGACACAACCGACCTACATTCACTTCCCAAGCTTCTCTTGGTTATGTCACTGCGGACTTGACTCTTTCCATGACTTAGAGTCGAATCGTACAACTTCTTTTTAAGGGCGCAAGAACAAACTTGATTCTTTCCATGGTTGAGGATCAAACCATTACAACGACTCTTTTTTCTGGGATAAAAAACAACTCTTACTATAATTTGGGAAAATAAAGAGCACACTTGACAATCTCTCCACAATAGTGGATTGACAATTTTAGCTCACAACAAATTAATCCCCACAATACATAAAATATCTCCCTCAAGAATTAGATGAAAAGAAGAAAATTGAAGCTTAGAGAGAGAATAATACTAGTGGCTTTGAGTTATGAAGGATTGAAAAGACGGTGTAAAACTGTTGATGAAATTTGGAGAAGAATATTGGTTTAAATAGAGAGAAAATTTTGTTTAAACCACCTTTTAGACAAATAAAAACTAATATAATAATATAAATATTTTTAAATCGTTTCTTTTAAAACCCAACAAAAAACAAATGTCCACCACGTGTCTAAACTTAGCGTTAGACACAAACATAAAAGAACATTAAATTCATTTTCTTTTTAAAATCAATCCAAGGATCAAAAGTTCACCATGTATCACTCCTCTATTGCTCTAAGTGACACCTTTCAATTGGTCCACTTTGATGATAAAAAATTAACACATCATCGGCTCGAGTTCTTTCCATTAAGCTTGTCGGTCATATCTTCTTCGTTTGAATTCTGATTTGAGTGATTCAAATTGTGTTGGAATTGTTGTTTCGAGCTCTATGCAATAAATACTTAAAAATACTCAAATTGTTAATAAATAAAAGTAAGTTTGTTATCATCAAAATATTGATTAATTAATTAATTAATTTGAGATTAAGAACTAAAAAGACAACCGATAGTAGTGTGAAGGGGTTTTTCTTTTCCAATTAAAAATATCTTATCCTTTCTTTTGTGGTGTGGGGTTTAAATTTGGTTCCATTTATGTATATAGTAAACAAAAAATGTATTATAGTCAAATAATAATTATTCAACCGCCGTTTGGTAATTATTTTATTTTTTTGTTTTTGTTTTTTAAAATTAAATCTTTGAATACTATTTCCACCTCCAAATTTCTCATTTTGTTATCTACTTTTCACCGATGATTTAAAAAATCAAAGCCAAATTTTGGGAACTAAAAAAATGTAGCTTTCAAAAGTTGTTTCTCCTTTTGTTATCACTTTTCACCAATGGTTTAAAAAACCAAGCCAAATTTTGATAACTAATAAAAATAGCTTTCAAAAAGAATTTAGCCATTGTACTTAAGAAAGATGCAAATCATTCTAAGAAACGTAGATGGAATAGGTTTAATTTTCAAAAAAAAAAAAAAAAACAAATAATTACTAAATGGGGCCTCAATGTTTCCTATGTTTCAAATTTATCAATTTGAACATATATTAGATGATAAAACATCTCGCCTTCCTTTGATAATTTTTTCAAAAAAAAATTAATGTAATATATGTTTTTCTGCATTATCTATATAATTTCAAAAATTTTCAAACTTTATTTATAAAAAAAAAAAAAAAAAAAAAAAAAAAAAAAAAACTAAGTACATAATGGTTATTAATCCAACCATTAATTATCACTACTTTTTATAAAATACGAATGTTTGATTTTTTTTTTCATCCCAATATTTATTTAATTAAAGATAATAGTGGTTAGAATTACATTGTAACTCAAACTCAATAGGAAGTTATTTGAGTTAGCGCATTTGAATTATATAATTAACATCGATCTAAGTTCAACTAGTAAAATATATAAAATTAAAATATCGAACATTTAAATTCTTAGTCTTAAAAAAAATCCAAAAAAATTAGAAAAAAAACTATTTTATATATCCTTAAAAATAGACATTAAAGAAAAATTAATATTAAAGATCAAAACGTTTGTAAAAATTAGAGTTTTTTTTCCCGGAGAAAAGCACAAGAATTAGAATTGTAATTTAACACTATTTGTTATATTAAATTATTATNTGTTATATTAAATTATTATAATTTTATGTATTTATTTATTAAAAATTATCGATGGTACTAGCTTGTTAGATCATCTCATCATAGTTTTGAAAAAGGAGTCGCTTGATCTTTTTCATAATAATGATAATAATAATAACTTTTGAAGTTTTTCGTTTTTCTGAAATTGACATTTTAATACCGATTAAGTTTCATATCTAATTATCATATTGAAATTTATACTATCTCAATTCTTTTTTTTATTTTTTTTTTTGCGAAAGAAATCTCAAATTCATAATCAATATAATATCAAATAGTCTTTCAAGTGATATGGAAAGGTTCAACGAACCTAAATATGACAAAAAAAAACAACATATATGTCCTTTTTCCTCAATAACTCAAACTAACTAGTAGATACGATGAATTTCGATGAATCATAAGTTGTCATGTCATCACAATGAAAGCACAAGTCCATTGTGAAAATTATAAATGGATTGGGTCAGGTAATTAAAACTCTCAGATCTAACCCAGTTCAAGCCAATGACATAAATTTGGGCCAAAGGAAAGAGGCCCAAGCCCAACTTTAGTCTGAGCCCAAAAGCAAACGAGCCCAAATAAGGCCCATGAGAAACCTCTATAAATAGAGGTATTTCCCTCCTCATTTTAGGGAGGGGAGAAGAATAGAAGACTAAAGCTCTAAAGACTGAAATTCAAAAGCTCTCGAGATCCAAAAGTTAGAGGCTTTAAAGATGAGCTGAAGAACGCAACTCCTCTAAAGCTTTGAAGATCAGAAGACATACTAAATCTTTGAAGATCTGAAGACAGAGTAAAGTTCTGAAGATTTAAGCTGCAAAGATCTGAAACTTAAACTCCCAAGATTCAAATATTGAAGCTCCCAAGTCTTGAACACCAACGCTCTCAAGTGTTGAAGACCGAAACTTCTCAAGTTTCAAGGACTGAAGCACTCAAATTTTGAAAAAGTGGAGATCTAAACTATTTGAAGCTTCGAAGATCAAAAGACTTCAACAAATTAACTATATCTTCATAACCTACAAGCTGAAGATTCAATCTCCTCAAACTTAAGAAAAAACACACAAGCTCATCAACAAGCTGGAGGCCAATCCAAGCTGATCAACAAGCCAAATGTCGATCCAACAAGCTGGAGGCCGATCCAAGCTCATTAACAAACCAGAGACCAATCCAAGTTATTCAACAAGATAAACAAGCCCAATGGTCAATCCTCCAAGACGATCAATAAGTTAGAGACCGATCTAAGCTATCAAACAAGATCAATAAGTCCAAAGGCCGGTACTCCAAGAAGATCAATAAGCCTAAAGGTCGATCATCCAGGAATATCAACAAGCTTGAAGATTAAAGTTTATTTTTTCGAGAGAAAGCATCAAATGATTATGTATTAGAGATTGCACTCACTATACTATACTGAAATTAATATAAATACAAAGTTCAAATTCCATGAATCAAATTTCTCCGAAGATCTTGTGCAAACAAATTGGCACGTCCAGTGAAAACCAAAATGTATCTTTTAAATATTCTCTTACTTACTAGTTATGATTAGAAGTTTATTATGTAATATTTATTAGGGGATCTATATATAACTATTAAATTTATGTTTAATCAAATTCTAAATTTCAATTTTGTATCTAGTAGGCTCATAAATCATCAAAATTCAAGGACTAAATCATAAATCTGAAAATTCACGAATCAAATAGATTTAAAATTCAAAGTTTAGAGACTAAATTTGTAATAAATCAACCAACTAGCACATATTTATATGACTAGTTGCTTCCAATTTAAAATGCTACAAAAATGTATATAGTGGATTCATGAAATAAAAAAATGTGTATATTTGTTCGATGACTAAATTTAAAATTTTGAAATTTAAGAAACTAAATAGAAACAAAATTAAATTTTAAAAACTAAATTCGTAATAATCCAACCAAATAGTGCGAGTATATATATAAAATAAGAGCAGCTGGTTCCAATTTAAAATACTACAAAAAGAAGAAAAGAAAAGAAAAGAAAAAAATCCGTCTAAAGGTGGAAAAGAAGGAAGTTACGTGGAATTTGGAAATAGCACGTGATAAAAAAGACATTTAAATATTAAAGAAGTTGTATATATCTTTTTTTGACTTCAATATTTATTTAGTATTTAATTATGAATTTTAAAGAAAAAACAACAAAAAGAATAAAAAACCAGACTTCAGTGACGCTTTACATCGTCAGATAAGATCGGACGGCTGTGATGGACCCCAAAACCATCACTTTCAGCCCGCAATTTTTTATATCTTCATCGCTTGAATTAAAAAGATTGCACCAGCCGGGAATCGAACCCGGGTCTGTACCGTGGCAGGGTACTATTCTACCACTAGACCACTGGTGCTATATGGCTGTTAATAAATTTACCATTACTCATATAATAAAAATGCCAGAGTTTTTATTTCGTTGAAAATATTTATAAAATGTTGACGTTGATGGATATTTTTGAAAAAATTATTGTAGGAATAAAAAAGTTAAAATATATGTGAATTAATAAATAAATATTTTACGTTTTTTAATTAAGTTAAAATGTTTATTATTTATATTGTACGTATGTTAGCAGCATTTTGTAGCTTGTATTTTTATGTTTTAAGAATTTTGTGTTTCATATTGAACCCATAAAAATGTAAAAAAATCTATGAAAATATCAACATGTCGATAAAAAGTTAATACTATGACTACATTCATTGGTTTATTCAACCCTTTAACTTACATAAAATAGAAAAATACTTGCATCAGTACATGCATCTTAATTACATCTATATTTTACCATTCAATTTAGTGGTCGATTCACAGTCCTATGTGACAATTTTTTTTACTATGTGGTTAGTATGGGCGGATCGCTCCTAAATGCAGCCGTGATCTTATATACGAGAATCCCATTCGCCATCAAATGAATCATATAACAGAAAGAAAGTACGAAAAGGTAACCTTAATTAGAGCTTGATCTCTCCATGAAGGACATTCTTCAATACAAACTTCATAATGCTTTGTATTTAGGATTGTTATAGCTTTTAAAATAATTGTTGCTAATCATGCTTCTAGAAAAATCAGTTGTGAAATAAAATAAATTATTATTGGTAAATTTAAGCTTGAAACATGAAAAATAGATTATAGTGTTTGGTAAAAGAAATGCTAAATTATCTTGTTTTAATTATAATAATTGGAATATAACTATTATTATTATTATTATTATTATTATTATTATTGTAAATAATTGTTGAAAATGATATATTTTGTTTTCTCTAGATTAATTTTTAAATGTTAAGGAAAATATATATTTTTTAAAAGAAATATGTTATAGTCTTTCTTTTTAAATAGATGCAATCAATTTATGAAAATTATAAGATAGATTTGATTAGGTGAAAAAGAAACAGATATATAAAATTTAAAATTAATTAAAAATTGTATATGATAGGGTCTTTTTAAATATAAAAAAATATTTAAAAATATTTACATTTTATAGCACTTTCGAAACTTTTTTGCTATAAAGTGTAAATATTTTTTAGATTTTTCTATATTTTAGATTTTGTTATAAAGTACCAGCACTTTATATAGTTTTAGAAAAGCAGGTAGAAAATGATTTTAAAAATAGGTATAAAATGAACGTGCTTTTAAAAGTAGTTTTAACAGATTTGATCTCAATCTGTTTTACCAAACACAGTTAAGATTTTTTTTATAATCGTTTTTATCCCTTCCAAAATCAACCCTAAACGTACCTAAAAATGTGTACTTATTATTGTAATTAAACATGTCACTTTAAGACTATAGTATAATTTCTAAACTAACTCTATAACAGCGATTTGAATTCCCATGAAATAAACATTTGAATTAGTGTATTTGTTTTACGGTAATATAAGATACCCGGACATCTATAGATTCTCGGGTATCCTAGGATGGCCTTAGGGAGAAATCTTAGAGAGTTTTGGATGCACATGATTTTCATATTGAGGGCATCTCATTTTTACTTTTCTTAACTTTTTTTTTTCCACATATGTATGAACATTGTAGTTTTTTTAGGAAGATATTCAAATTCAAATTTAAATTAATATTTATTTACAAAAATCTTAAATTAATATATATTATTTTATTGAGAAAAATAAAGAATAAAATAATAAAGCTATATTAATTTAAAAAGAAATTCAAATTAATAAAACCATGTTATATAACTTTAAACTATATTAAATTAATTATAAATTAATGAATAGTCATGAGGACAAATTTTGAAACTTTATATGTAAATTCGAATGGTGTCATTACCGCGACATAATGTTATTTTTTAAATGAATTGGGTTCTCCTTAAAATTCAAATCTACTTGACTTTGTTTTAAATTGAAGATATGATCATGAGGTTGTATTGTTTGTCCAAAGAGAAATAAAAACTATATTTGTGCCTCAATTCTCCATAATGCAAAGTTCATCTAAAGAAAGAAAAGATGTAACTTGAGGTAAGGAAATGGCAATAAATACATGTATATACCTTGTGAGTGTCATTCGAGTATCATCGATTTAGAGTAAGAGATGTATTGTATATAGTTGAGTAAAAGTTTTGAAGGTGTATGAAGATGAAGCAGTTCAAAAATTAACACAATAATGAACCTTAATACTTATAATGGGAGATGAAAGTAGGTTATAATTGATTTAAGGCATGTCTGAATTGACTAGAGGAAAACATGTTTTTCAAAAATTTCATTTTTATTTAAACTTTTTTGATAAAATTTAGTTAAAATATACTTTAATAACTATTTTGACCGATTTTCAAACATTTCGATTTCTTTTAAAATGATTATTTTCAAAATTAAACACTTAAAAAGTTAATTTAAAGACACTGTTAATTTTTTATGTCTGATTTTGGAAACCACAAATCTTTTTTTTTTATATATAATATTTTTAGAAATCAAATATGAAACTTTGGATATTTACTCGTTTTAGGGTTTTCTTAGAGTTTTGTTCTCGCTAGCATTTTTCTTCAATTTTATACTAATTTTTCACTCGATAAATTCACTAGTCTTTCAATTTTATTATGAAACTTGTCTAATATTCACGAATTACACACATGTCACGATTTATATTGTACGTACTCATATAAATGTTTATTCTACCATTCTTATCAATAAATTTCCTCACTTAAAAAAAAAATACGTTCTAAAATTACAAAAATATCTCTAACCTAATATGTTATACACAAGTTAAAAATACATTTTTTAAGCACCATTTGGAATAAAAATCTAAAAAGTAGAGATTGTAAAGTTGTAGTGAGAACGAGACATTTAAATAGCACGTGATAAAAAAGACATTTAAATATTAAAGAAATTGTAAATATCTTTTTTGACTTCAATGTTTATTTAGTATTTATTTATGAATTTTAAAGGAAAAAGCAAAAAAAAAAAAAAAAAAAAAACAAGCTCAGCAACGCTTTACACATCGTCAGATGAAATCAGACGGCTGTGATGGACCCAACCACCACGTCAGCGTTATTGATCATCATGGCTTGAATTAAAGCTGCACCTAGCCGGGAATCGAACCCGGGTCTGTACCGTGGCAGGGTACTATTCTACCACTAGACCACTGGTGCTTGTTCTCTCTACATTTCACATTTTCTAATATGATTACATTAAGCATTTAATAGCAAAACTTGAAGGGGAAATTGACATCATCTTACACTTTGTTGATTTACCACCTGATTATTTGTTAAAGAAGATCGAAGCTGCAGGGTTTATTTCACTCAAGAGTTGGTCTCTTTATCGAGTGTTCGGGTGGCATTCATGTTTAGCATATCTTCATTCTAATCGAGATTTTTTTAGATGATTCTGTATCAGAACTTTAGAGCATCATTGGGTAATGCAACTAGTATTATAGCAAACCGAATAGCTCTAAAAGTATGTATACAAGTTCCTAGCTGTGAATGGTAATAAAATTATATGTGAGATTAGTAAATGGAATCATGAACTAGCTATTGCTTGTGAAGTATGGAACGTGATAATATTTTCATTAAAGATATAACGTCAAGCGTATATAAAATTATAGCTAATGTCTTTTCTTTTCTTTTTTTTTTTTTTTTTCAATATGAAAATTTTTAATATGTTCCATGTCAATTTTAAATTAAAAAAAAAAATCGACAACTCAAAAGATTTCCGCATACAAACCTATTTATACAATTTTAAATGAGTTGAAAATTTATTGTCAGCCAAAGATTCCTTCCCCTTCAAGACCATTTTCATTTTCACTAAAATTAAATTTATAACTCCAAACCCAAATTGTGCGGATTAGGTTAGTTAATCAATAATTTTAAGTAATGAACTTTTTTTTTTCTAAACACTATTAATTGAAAATATAGCTGAAAGCTAAGAGATAGTTATAAATATAGCAATCAAGTCTAAGCACAATACAAAAGAATTTACCGTTATAACATAATTTAGATCAAGTTCTCGAAGTCTAGTAGTATTGTATTGCTGATAGGAGTTGATCGACGATATAGTATATCACTAATAGATTTTGTTATATTAGCAATTCTTTAAAAATGTTGTTATACACTTAATTATTAGCTTTAGAAGTGCTACACGTTGCAATTACCTGAAAACTAAATAACTCTATATAACAATTATGAGATGTGAATTCAATTGAGACTCAATGAAATTGAACCAATATAAATTCAATTTTTTCGGGTTGAGTTCATAATTTAATAAAGGGTGCTTGGGTTATAGGAATTTTCAACCCGAATTCATGACTTAAACACTTTACTCATCCAAAAAGTTTATCTCCCCAAAAGTCACTGTTTTAAATCTTCACCCATTATTTGTTGAACTAAAACAATCGACGAGTTAAACATTCATGTATGTAAATAAAGTCTCTAGAAAGCCCAATTTATTGAAACTCCAACAAAAATCTCATAGCTCAATGGTCAAGATGCATACATTTGATCAAAAGGTCAAAAATTCAAATCTTCCACGATACATGTTGAAGTAGAAAAGAAAATGTAATCTAAACCTAATTCAAATAATTAAAATATGTATTGAGTTAAACTTAAAAAGCTAAAAAGTGTAATAATAAACTTTTTAAGATAAGTAGCAAGTGCGACTTAAATACTTTACTTGTCTAACCAATTATTTAGACTAAATTATAGAAAATACTTCTATATTTTGCTTCTTATTTCAAAAATATCTTTATAATTTAAAAAAGTAGCAATATTACCCATGAGCTTTCATAAATGTTTCAAAACTACTTGAAGTAGAATTCCTTTGAAAGTTTAGACATAAATTAAGAAACTATGTAGTGATGACCTAAAATAGTATGGTGATCAATTTTCCATTTTAGATCACCTACACCAATCAAGTGCCAATTTCAGTAAAAATATTCTTAAGAATTTCGACACACATACAATTTTGAAACTTTTATGAATGTTCAAAATTTCTAAAAAGTCCAACAATTTTGTCAAAAAATTTTGGTCCGAGCAAGGGTGGATTGGTTTGAACTTTTTGCACCAACAAGAGTAAAATTTTGCTATATTTATAAACTATTTTAAGACTTTGCAATATTTATAATTAATTTGACTCATTTTGCAATATCTACAACCAATCTTATAGCAAAAACATAATTTTACAATAATTGAAACTATTAAACAAGACTCTCTTAATATTTCATAGTTAATTATTTTAATTTTGGTTTATATATATGTAATTGGTAAAAGAAACACATACATTAAACTCACCGACATTAATTATTCTACATATTCAAACATATACATTAATTATCTCAAACCCCAGATATTTAATATCCATGTCTATAAACAATGTTTACAATTCAAAAGGCCGAATGTGTATTGGTAAATCCATTTCTAAAATGAATAGATCAAAACATCATTTGTGGTTTTGCCTGCTCAACAGGGTCTTGGGTAAAACGTTGATGACATCTTAAAAGCTTCGACGTCTTTAATGGATACTTCAGATTTCAATGGGGTCTCGGCCTCAATCATGTTTACCTCGCAACCCCATACTCGAATGGCTAGTTTACGACATTTGGGGGACGATTCTTGCAAGTATGTTTTGTACCAATCTACAATGTCATTCTTCTGAATGTTCTTCAATTCCTCTGCTTCCTTCTGGGATATATCGAACATGTACCTGAACAGATACTCCATTTTGGTAACGGTAAATACTTGTCATTCAAAGATTTTGATGCATTTATTGGACCAACTTGAGAAAGAAAATGAACAATAATACCTCCCATCAACAATCTGATTCCAAAATCTATTGGTCTCACACGAGTGTGATGGATCCTTCTCTAATAGCTTGTTGATTAGTCCATCTTTATAATTCTTAAAAGAAGCTTTATCAAGATCAAGCTGCCAAAAGAAAATCACATGTGTATGATTAAATATGATTAAATTGAAATTCTAACAGTCTGATTGCAAAAGGGAATGGGAAGGTCTAGTCTAAGAAATTAACTGGAATTGGTTAAGCTGTGAAATGAAGAACGTAAATGTGAGATGAATCTTATTCATATCAATGTAATTTCACTTTACTATATGGTTTATTTCTTTATTCTACTTCTACTTTTATATAATGAAACTATGTGCCACGATCCTCCTAATAAGAATAAAGCCAAGAACAATTCAATATAGAATTATTTTATTGGAAAATGAACAAGATAACCCCTAGTCTTTTGAGAGGGTTAGACTCTCCCAAATCTCCAATTAGAAAATCCCACATAAAATTCTTCATACCCCTACTCCCACCCATCCTATTTATAACTAAAATTCTTAACAAATTTATTATCAAATTACTAATATGTCACTCTTAATAACCATAATACTATTCTCCTAATAATCCTATTATTTCTATAACTAATAATCCTATTATTTCTATAACTAGGGACCTTACACTATGATGATGATCTTATATCAAATAGATACAGATTCTTGAGTAGAAATAAATGGTCAGAATGACTTTTCAAGCCAAAGAAATTCTAAGTTTTTGTGCGAGAACATCAAAATATAGTAACTAATTTTATTATTATTTTTTTTTTTTTTTAGAGAAACCGAACATTCATTAAAACGAAAGAAAGAAAGAAATATGAGAGTTTGCAAAATATGAAAATAAAGCCACAAAAAGGGAGCTAAACTACAAAAAAGGGGCTCCGGTTAAGTAAAATAAGACCTGAAGAATAATTTAAAAAATAACTGTCACCAAAACCTAAAGTGAAGCATGAAATCTTAAAGAGGGCAAACATCACTTGGGACCTATTCATTCCTCAAAGATTCTATCATTTCTCTCATCTCAAAGCTATGAGATGATACAAAATTCCAGCTCACCACAAAAACTTTTCTTTCTCACAAGATAAAAATCCCACCAATAAGATCGATTAAGTTTTGAAAAAGTATGAAACCAAATATATCATCAGATACGGTTGCTATATAAACTATGTGAAAATGAGAGGACAGCTACTACACTAACTCTAACTCCATTAAAATGACGAGACAGAATCTCAAGTAATGGTCAAATGATAAATTTATCTACTATTAATGAAAAGCCAATAAAAGAACACAATTAGTGACTGCATGAGAAAGGGGCTTGAACTGACCAGTAATTCTTGCAAGCCAGTTATGAAGTTCTCAATTATCGTGCATCAAAACATAAACGATACCTGGTCAAATCCCTATTAGAAAAACAGTTAGGTACTTAAGCGCCTTAGAGAACCACACCCCAAAAACCAACTATTGAGGTGGGAGAGTCAAGCCACTTAACTACCACATTAGTCATCCCATTCTAACCAATGTGGGACAAAAGTAGCCCATACTATCCTGGTTCCTAACAAATTTCTAGTCAACATTTTTTGTTAAGAACATGTTGATTTCATACACTAACAAAATTTCAGGATTTTGAAAGATAACATGTATGGCCTACTCGCTTTGCATGCATTGAAGTAAGTTAAAAAAATACTTGAACGTAAGGATTTAGTATCTAAACTTTAGTTAGTAACAATTTAATCCATGTACTTTCAAGTTTATAATAATTAAATCCATGTGAAATAAAGAGATACACATGCACCCTCCTCACAGATTAAATATAATAACTTTATGGAGCAAAACCTATTCTTTAACAAGCACATTTGGTTCGAAAGATTTGTTTATCACACCAAAACACAATTAGCTCCCTACCAAGCTATCTACTCAGCAAAACCCCCCAAGATACCAGGACAGGAAGTACTTGTACGCCAAGACTCACTCTAATGAAGAGAGTTCGGTTTCTTTACAGGATTTCTTACAAAAAGGAAGTAGACAATCAGTTCTGATCAGATAAGCAGGTAGCTCAAGACTAGGAAGATCAGTGGGCTGGGGATAGTCCTCTTTGTTCTACATTTAGACATCTTTATCATTTGTCTTCCTTTAAAAATTGTCCGTTCTCTGATTTTTTGGTCTGGTCGGGGAGCTCAGTGGGCTTTACTTCTGGGTTCCATTATCATTTATTCAATAGGGAGGTTGACTCTCTTCTTTCTCTGTTGGAGTGCGATTTTAAGGAGGGGAGTAGGGATGTTCGTGTATGGAGGCCTAATCATATTAAGGGCTTTTCTTGTAAATCTCTCTTTAGGTTGTTGTTGGATCCCTCTCCTATTAGTGAGTCAGTCTTTGATGTGGTGTGGAGGATTATGACACAAAAAAAAAATCAAGTTCTTTACCTAGCAGGTGTTTCTTGGTCGTGTGAACACTCTAGATAGACTTGCTAGGAAGAGCTCGTTAATGGATCCCTTTTGTTATATTATCCATTGGAGGGCGGAGGAAAATCTAGATCACCTCTTGTGGGGCTGCCAGTTTATGAGGTTTGTATGAATTTGCATTTTACAGGAGTTTAACATTTAGATAGCTAGCCAAAGGGATATTTGTGCAATGATCGAGGAGTTCCTCCTCCCTCTGCTTTTTAGAGAGAAAGGCTGCTTGTTGCAGTTTGCTCGGATGTATGCTGTGTTATGGGATATTTGAGAGGAGAGAAACAATAGGGTGTTTAGAGATCTGGATAAGGACCCTAGCAAGGTTTGGTCTTTAACGATGTTTCATGTTTCGCACTGGGATTCGGTCTCGAAGCTTTTTTGCAACTATTCTCTTGGCAATATCTTACTTAGTTGGAATCTCTTTCTTTAGAGAGTTGCTTTTATATGCTTATGTTTTTGTGTGCCCTTGAATTCTTTTTTTTCCCTCAATGCAAGCGGTTGATTCTATCAAAAAGCAAAGAAGAAGAAGAAGAGAGGAAAGGGAAAAAAAAGGTAGCTCAAGACTAAGAGTTGCACCTCCACCAGTCACAAAATCACATTTGAGATCCCCCACTCCATTCCTAATCTGAAAAAGGAAAAGGAGCTCTTCTGAAAGGAAAGAAAAAAATTTCGCACAAGCTATCTCCCAGATTCACTAGATGCAAAGGGATAAGAAGAGGAAACTGAAACACTGAGTTGAATAATGAAATTTACGAAGGTATAGTTTTCTATGTGAATGAATCTCCCTTAAAAAAATCACCTTAGCTGATTGAAAAGTGGTTCATCAATAATTTCATCAAATAAATCAATCAGAGCCTTTTGTCTGATTGACTCCATTCCAACCTCCAGCTCAATTTGAAAGTACAGTTGCACCATGAAACAAAAAGTAAAAGCGCGTCAAGAAACATGTTGACCTGTGCCATCAGATATGATCGGCAATAGTAAATCAGAGTTAGACTCCAGAGGACAAGGAAATAGATTTCGTTTGTCATTACCTCTAGCACAGAATTTCTCTCCAATTTATTTTTTACACTAACGTCTCCAACAAGATTAGCCCCCGGAGGTAGGCATATTACACGATCATAATGCCTCATTCCAAAAGGAAGTGGTTGTACAGAGAAGTTGTCTTTAAATATGTTAGACAGGCTTATTGCTTCCTCTTCTAAGAAATTTCCATGGCAAAGTCCCTCAATGTAAAGCTGCTCAAAATGTCAAAAATAAACATGACGTCCTCAGAAAATAGACGTATCTCCATATAGAACATTATAGAGAAATAAAATGATAACGAAAAACACACGGATATGGATACGAGCCATGATCACACGGATATGATACCACCCAAACATGGTGGCACTTTTAAAGTCTAGGACATAGACATGGCAAAGACACATTAATTAAAATATATATCAATTTTATACCAGAAGGAAATTCAAAGTCAATGAGTTTATGCATTAATATACTTAAAAAATTAATTTGATGTATATTACTCTTAAAATTTATTATTTTTGTCATGTGTTTATTTAGTATACAATATACTTAACAGTAACAAGTGTTTGATGCATGTCTACACACATTCGACCTGCGTCTAAGTGTAACAAATCTATTGCTCTAACTAATGTCTAATACGTGGTAAAGTATTCAATACATGTCAAAGTGTTCAACACGTGTTGGACTCGGACACACTAGCCAAACCTAAAGGGGTGCTAATTTTAGAGAGGTTAGACATTATAGGCCCAATCCTTGTTTTGAGCAAGGGTCTAGATGACTTTCTACACTCTTTCCCATGGGTTTGAAAAGTAAACAATATTTCCCCTCAACCCATGGTTACCTTTTTTTTGGTTTGTTACATTTTAAATTTTATTTTAATTATAATAATATTTTTTTAAAAAAAATACTCTCTTTTAAATTTTTTCTTGGATTTTTTCAATTCTCTCTCTTTCCTTATTTGTTTAAAATAAAGTGTCATAATGTTCATTCTTTTTTATTAGTTTCCTTTGCACAAAATTCCTCTACATGAGGATATGTTTTTGGTTAATTTAATTTATAGTCAATTTAACTAGTTCAAAGACACATAATCATCTTTTTAAAATTAGAGGACAAATAATGTTGGTTTTTACCAATTCGAAGGCCAAATAAAAATTCAAATTCAAATTTTAGGAATTTTTTGCTCCTCAAAACTTTAAGAATTAAAAATGTAATTTTATAATATATATATATAAAAATTTTCAATAATTGATTTTAAGATTAACATATTAATTTTTAATTTTAAATTAGCATATTATAGTAAAAAAAATATCATTTTCAAATTAGTTAAAGTTACAAAATCTATGAAATTTTATTTTAAAACTTAGTGAAATTAAAATATTAAATTATAGAAAAATAAATAAAATAAAATTATAATTTTACTCAAATCTCAATTTCAAAATGAAAAAAAAAACAGATATTATTTTAAAATTTTATGGAAAAGTAATTGAAATTGGGTTTAATTTGAATTACCTACTACTAAACTATATTTATTAAACTAAATAATACTCAATTTTAGATTAGCGATATTCAAAAAGTATTTAATTTACAAATTAGATTTATTCAAACCAAAAGAAACGTATGATATTCAATTTAACCTTACTTATATACAAATTAAATATATATTTCATTTTCACGTAGTCAATTTAAAAAATCTACCAAATGAATTTTGTTTAAATCATTCAGTTTTTTTACATATTTAATTGGTCAATTTAAAATAACAAAAATATATGAAATACAGTATTAGTTATTTTATTTTAAACAAAACCATTTTAAAATAATAAAAATAAATAAATTAAGATGAAGAACTTAAACTAATATTAAATCTAATCACCGATGAAAGACAATAGAATATTTCATAAACTGGAGATTTATAAATATGAAACTCATTCCCAAACTTAAACATGCACTACAAACACAATTTTATCAAACTCAAGCTATCTAAACCCCCAAGTTAGTCCCTTAGACTTAACATTTTCAAGCTTAAGATTCCAAACCTGCCTATCAAACGCCTCTGTTTACTAAATCTCATGGCAACTACCAGATATGGAACTAAGGACAATAAAAGGAATGAAAACAAAAATTGTTAGTTATATTAATTGTCAAGAATATGCAGCAGTATTTTAAGATGTCTGGTAGTCCATGTATTAATAGCTGGGATAAAAGCTCAGGGATATGCGACTTCTAATCAACAAAAGACAGGCCATTTAGGACATCACTTTTCTCATCTACATCATAGAATCTCTCACACAGAACTTGTAATCTCAAGTATGACGAGTGGCTTAGAGGATTCATATTGGAGTTTCTAAAAATCCTCTCCATATCTTCTTTGATTACCTTTATAAAGTCTATGTCAGTAAACATGGCAATACCGAATACCAGGAAGCGATTATTAAGACCAATCTCCCAGAAAAACCAAAAATAAAATGGCATACACCTTAAAACGATCTTCTGAAGGCATAAATGTGCTGATAGTGGCCACAAGTTTAGACAGAAGATTAGGAAGCTTATCATTGAAACCAGACAGCTGCAGCTCCAGCTTGTCCCCATACATAGCCACCGAAGTTTCCAGATTTGCAACTCTGGCCTGAAAAAGACGAACATAAGCTCGTTACATTAAATGGGATACAAAATGCCGGAACTGTAATCTTTCTATTTAGTTACAACTCACAATACTACTGTGTTGATTTCTGACAGTATCCACTATGGTGATTAAAGATAAAGTCTTAATAGAAACAAAAAGGCAGACTCTTAACAAAACAGTTAAAGCCCATTAATGGACAACAATCCCTTGGCCTCTCTTACGGAATAGCCAGAAATGGAGTAATACAAAATTGCCAAGTAATTTACCGACGTAAGTGGTTAACTTGATATATAATCACATTCAGCTTGTCTTTAAGGAGGTGAATAAACAGCTCGGTCAAGAGACAATTTTTCAAACTACTGTACGCCCCATGTATTCGCCCGAGGAAATTGTCCAGCTTGTACCACAACTTCATCAATGGTTCATCAAGTATGCATCTTGGAGAAGATTTGAGCGGAAGATCATTACAAACTTTACAAGCACGAATTGAAAAATCACATGGAACGAATTCATTCTTTGAAGGCAGATGAAATGAAGCATCAATTTCAGGAGGGTCCCTCCACAGATCCATCAAAGAAGGAGCAATATCATCCACATAATAATGCGATCCAAACCAGGGTTCAATTTTGAACTCTGGAAGAGAGAGAAATTTAGCAAGTGGACATTGAATATGTTACTTATAAGCTTAATAAATTGGCAGAAATTTTCATTGTTTTAGAAAAAATAAAAAATTAATTATATTTATACCAAAAATATTGCACAGATGAGTGTAATTCCTCAGTGTTGAAAACCAATGGAAACATTGACACTCACTTTATTCCAGCCATCGTCTAAACTGCAATAATTTTCCTCAAAGATAAAACCCCAACCAGATGCATAATCTGTATTGTAGTGTCAAGGTGGCCACATCACAGTTTTTCCTTATTATTTAGTTACTTCTGAAACCAAAATGGGTGTACCTTGTAAAAAAACTAACTTGACATACCTCCCAACTGACCGAAATCTTTTGATACTATATCAACCCTCATGTTTTCGGGTGTAAAGAAACCAATAATATGCTTGACCAAATCCTCGTCCCATATCTTGTGTACATAGTTTCCATAAATGACATGTTCTGCTGGATAGACAGATAAATGCTCTGCATTAAAAGAATTAGAATAGTTAATAAATGACTGGTGTTCATCACAAATAAAATTAGTCAGAAAGAACATTCACAACACTCCAACATCACAAACCTTAGGTCGAATTTTCAACCCTCGACTTATTTAAAAAAAAAACAACAATATTTTTACAAATAGTTTGAAAACGACAATATTTTCCTAAATAGTTTCTAAAAGGACAATATCCTTTTAATTTTCCCAGCTTTCATTCAATAAATTCATACGGTAAGAAGTCACCTTACATCATGCCAAGAATCTCGCACTGGAAAAATTAAGGGACCGCACGAGTTTATAGGATACATGAACTACTCTTTTTATTGCCAATTGATTTTGAGATGAAACCTTATGTTATCTAATATAATATTATGAGTGCACATGAAATCTAAATGGTCATTTGGTTAAAAAGAAAAAGAAAAAGAAAAAGAAAAAGAAAAATGGGATCCAATCCAATGGTGTACCCAAACAGGCATTAACTTGAAAGGACATTGAGAATCTCAAATTGGAAATCAAGAGACCTCATAAAGTTTATAGGTTACATAGATTACTGCTTTCATTATCAATTGACTTTGAGATGCAACCCCATGTTTTTTTTAAACAAGAAACAAGTCTCTTCATTAAGGTAATGAAATGAGGCTAATGCTCAAAGTACAACAAGATACCAACAAAGCAAAACTCGGATCAGGAGGTGCACCCCTGTATAGATGCAACCCCATGTTATCTAACAAATAAATCAATTTCGTTCTTCCAAGGGAGTGATCACAACATTTGGTAGTAGATGGAAGAGGCTGTACCAGGAATCACTACCATGTCTTGATGCGACTTGATTTGTGTTAAATGGAGAACTATATATGGACAATGCTTTGGGGAAAAGGCTCTGTTAATGAGGGTTACTATGGATATTATACAAGGAGTGTGACAGACCAAATCATCATAGGTTGGCCTAGTGGTAAATAAAAAAAGCATCCCTGATAGTGTACATTAACATGCAGCGGAGAAAATCAAAATTAATAAGCACTCTAATTATACTTAATTTGGGTTTAAAACATGTTTCAAAGTAATTATTACAGAAGAGGGTTTGTTGAACACAATACCTTTGATGAATCCTCTTCAACACCAACTGAATTCCACGTAAAAGTGTTTCAATCTACAAGTAGACCACCACGAAGATCTTCTCTACTATTCTCTTGCAAGGATTGTGTGGTGGAAACACTAAATTGAGCTGGATATTATGAAGATATGAAGAGGGTTTTGGTTTTTGCAGAGTTCTTGAAGAAGTTCTTGAAAGCTTAAAATCATATTCAGCCTAGCACTTTAATTTATAGAGCTTTCATCATGCAAATTCAAAACTTGCATAAAGGCCAGCTCCTACTTCATGGAGAAAATGGAATTAGATGAATAAAATGCCTTGCACCATAGTGGAAATTTTGGAAATATCCACTTTGAATTTTCAAATTTGGTTTTGCTTTCAAATTTAGTTTTCAAAAATGATTTCTAAAACTAATTTCCAAATAAAACAAATTTATTTGATTTATTAGTTATATATATGTGTGTGTAAAAATTATTCAGTTAGTTAATTTTTAAATAAAACTAATTAATTAAATCTTTTAATTAATTTTGTTAATTTAATATATGATATTAAAATAATAAAAGACCAATTCCATTATAATGAAATTAATTTTATACAATTAATGTTTAAATCTATTTTAAACATTAATCGATTCTCCAATTTCGTTTAATTTTGATAAAATTAAACATTTCAATTGTATCGAATACAATAAATAGAAACCCTAATTGAATTTGAACATTTCAAATTCTAAACCCTAATTTCAAATCTCATCAAGATTACTCAGTTTACTAATCCAAATTACGAGCTAATAGAGAGACCTTATGGACCTACAAATCATGAGCTCCAACGATTTGTAATTGATTGGTTAAACTCTTTAAACTGAACTAATCACTATTCGTTAACTATCAAGACATTCTACTATAGCTCGATAGTTGCATTCTCATCACTGTAGATATATTTCTGTCCATTTTAACCATAATCGGTAATCAATCTTTCGCAGGTCGTCCGTATTTACAGCTAGGTCAAAGATTATCGTTTTACCTTTGTAAATACATCTTGCTACTTAAGCTCCCACTGATCGTCCATTGAACAATTGATTTATAGTCCAACTTATATAAATCATAACCCTCTCTTCCATGAGAGGGCGGGACCATGTTGTTCAAGACAAGACATCAGCACTTAAGAGAACAACCCATCTGCTAACCCTAAATCAGGTAGGAGTGAATTCCATATTGCAAAGCTATGTATCCAGCTATCTATCCGATCTTATCCCCAACATAGGAGGCTTATTGAGAAATGTTATTGGACTACTCTCACCTATATAGTTCAAAGGATAATCCCGAATAAACAGAAGTTTATAGTTAGCTCAGGATTAAGATCGAGTTACCCTAGGTCATTGAGTTTGAGATAGTTAGTTTTAACAGTAAATGGTTGTTATAAAGAAAAGTGATTATTTCGAGGTCTGGCATTATGCAAACTCATTGCACAGAATGCCTCACTCACATGTCTCTACATGAATGATTTTTGGTTCACATCATTTGTATCAGTATACAAAATGAGTCGCATCCAATAGTGTCACCAGAATGAGGTACCCAATCGCATCCATATACGTATAGACCATTTTGGCTACATACTAAAACTTGATCCATTTTTATGTTACCACACAATTTTTATGTCACCAGATAAAGTTAAAGTATTCATGTTATAGCCATGGATTCGTTTATAGGATTTTCATAAAAGGATGCAATATCAATAGTAATTTATTGAATAAAAAACTCAATAACATTTTTATTGATAAATAGAATATGTTAACAATATTTAGAAACTGTGAGTTAGGACATTCTCAACAATCTCCCAATTGGACTAACGCTCTAGTAAGATAAACATATAAATATATAATGTTTACAATGTTGAGAAATAAAGAGAGAAAAATACAATAAACTAGGGCATCTAAAATACCCTTTGACATTCTCCCACTTGCCTTAGATTATGTTGCTCGTAGTCCTAGTCTAACCAGGTGACCCTTGAACACTTTAGCAGAGAGGACTTTTGTAAACGGATCAGCAAGGTTATCTTTTGAGGCTATTTGCATGACTATTACGTCTCCTTGGTGTACAATCTCTCTGATAAGATGGTACTTTCTTTCGATATGTTTTCCACGTTTATGACTTATAGGTTAATTGGAATTAGCAACTGCACCACTATTGTCACAATATAGAGCAATGGGTAGGTGCATATTCGGAACTACTTCCAAATCTGTCAGAAACTTGCGTAGCCACACTGCTTCTTTAGCTGCTTGGCATGCAGCTACATATTCTGCTTCCATCGTGGAGTAAGCTATACAACTTTGTTTAATGTTTCTCCATACTATAGCTCCTTTGTTAAGAGTGAAAACTGATCCTGAAGTAGATTTCCTAGAATTTACGTCAGTCTGAAAATCAGAATCAGTGTATCTTGTAAGGATCAAATCCTTAGATTCATACACAAACGTATAGTTCCTCGTTCTCTTGAGATATTTGAGGATGTTTTTTTTACAGCCGTCCAATGATTGTGTCCTAGGTTAGATTGGAACCTGTTGACAATTCCAACTAAAAAGCATATGTTAGGGCGTATACACAACATAGCGTACATCAGACTCCCAACTGTTGATGCATATGGAATTCTTTTCATTCCCTCAATTTCTTAAGGTGTCTTAGGACACTATTTCTTTGACAGATGGATTCCATGTCTAAAAGGTAACATACCATTTTTTGGAATTTTGCATGTTATATCTTGACAACATTTTGTCAATATAAAATAAGATATAAAATGTCTGAGATAATGTTAAGGTTTTATTCTTTCGATTTTGAAAAATCTGAATCCCAAGAACATATTGAGCATTTCCTAAATTTTTCATTGGAATTGTGATGTTAACCATCTCTTTACGTCAGCAAGGTAATTTGTGTCATTCCCAATGAGCAATATATCATCAACATAAAGTATCAAGAATGCTACAGTTTTGTTGACTATTTTATTGTATACACAAGGTTCGTCAACATTCTGTTCAAATCCATAAGATTTGATCGTAGTGTCAAATCTTATATTCCAGGATCCAGAAGCATGCTTCAACCCATAAATGAATCTCTTAAGCTTATAAACCTTTTGTTCTTGACTCTGTTTTATGAACCCTTCTGGTTGAGACATAAAAATACTTCCATCAAGATGGTCATTCAAAAAAGTTGTCTTGGCATCCATTTGCCATATTTCATAGTCATAATATGCGGCAATGGATAAGAGTATTATTATTGATTTTATCATGGCAATAGGAGAGAAGGTTTCTTCATAGTCAACCTCATCCTTTTGGCAAAAAACCTTTTGCCATGAGTCTGGCTTTATAGGTTTGCACCTTGCCAGTTTGGTCTCTTTTCCTCTTGTAGATCTATTTACAACCTATAAGCTTAACCTTATGTGGTTGATCTACAATATCTCAGACAGAATTGAAGTACATGGACTCCATTTCTACGTCCATGGCTTTTATCCATTGTTCCTTATCAACATCTTTCATTGCCTGTTTAAAGATCAATGGATCCTCTAGACCATCATCAAGTATGATATCTTGAGTTTCTGTTAAACTCATGTAGCGTTCAGGTTGATGAACAATCCTCCCACTACATCGAGATATTCTCAACTCTGAGAAGAATGTGATGGGGCAACAACCGTTGTTGATAGACCAGCTTTATCAATAATTTTTGTTGATTTATCTGTAGTATCTTTGGTCATTTATTTCAATATTAGTTTACTGTGAGGTCGATGACTTCTAATATGATCTTCTTCCAAGAATGTAGCGTTTTTCGAAACAAATACTTTTTCTTCTTGGGGACCATAGAACAATCCTCTTTTTGTTTCTTTTGGGTATCCAACAAAGAGGCATAACTTTGAATGTTGTTCCAATTTCTTAGGGTTTTGTACTAACATGTGTGTCAGACATCCCCAAACCTGAAAGTAATATAAACTACCTTTACGTCCTTTCCACAGAAATACTTTTTGAGGGAAACACAGAAACATTTTTTTAGGGAACCATGTCAGAATATATATCGTAGTCTGTACTACATACCCCCAAAATGATTGAGGTAACTGAGCAAAACTCATCATTGATCGAACCATGTCTAACAAGGTTCGGTTTCTCCTTTCTGCAACACCGTTTTATTGTGATGTTCCAGGTGCTTTGAGTTGGGATTGAATTCCATGATCTACCAAATAGTTCTGGAATTGTAAATTTATATACTCACCACCTCGATTTGATCGAAGTGTTTTAATTCTTTTACCTAATAAGTTTTCTGTTTCGATCTTGAATTCCCTGAACTTTTCAAAAGTTTCAAACTTGTGACTATTAAGTAAATATAGCCATATCTAGAATAGTCATCAATAAAACTGACAAAATATTCATATCCACCTCGTGCTCTTACATTCATTGGACCTCAAAGGTTTGAACGTATAAGTTCGAGGGTTCTTTGGCACGAAGACTTTTTCCAGTAAAAGATCTTTTAGTCTTTTTTCCTTTAAGACATGACTCACAAGGAGGTAAAAAACTGTCTTCTAACTGATTAGATGACCGTTTTTAATTAATCTCTCAATTCTATTAAGATTTATGTGACCAAGTCTGAGATACCAAAGATAGGCGTTAGAAGAAATTTTCCATTTTTTGTTTTGAGATTCTGCCATTGTAAACATCTCTATATTTAAAATGACTTTTTCTTCAGTTGATTTTAACACATACAAATTATTTTCAAGTCCAGTAGAACAAATATGAACACCTCTTGAAGAAAACGAACAGTTCATTAACTTCAAAAGATACTTTACACATATTTTCAAGTAGACATGAAATGGAAATTAAGTTTCTTTTCATCTTTGGTACATAATATACATTTCTTAACACGACAAAAGAATCTCCAAAAAAACAACTTGACATCTCCCACTACTGCTGAAATGACTTCCCATGTTCCCACCTTGAAAGTCATTTTGTACTCCGAGAGTTGTTTCCAAGAACTAGTTTCTTATAGAAAAGTGCAAACATGGTTAGCGACTCCTGAATCTAATATCCAAGTTAAGTGAGAATTTTCCACTAAACATGTTTCAATTACAAGTAAATTTGATTTACCTTGATTTGCCTTTTTTGCTTTCTTCTCAACTAAATACTTCGGCAGTTCCATTTTCAGTGCATGTCTTCTCCATAATGGAAACATTTTCCTTTGGGAGCCTTGTTCTTCTTTCCAGTGAGTTATTTATTCCCTTTTCCCTTTTTCTTCGTCTGTACACTTTTGTCTTTAAATGAAGAAGGGACTTCTTTCTGTCAGCGGGTTTCGTTCCTGACGAAGAACCCTTCAAAAATTTCTTTTGTCGTGAAACTACATTTGCTTCACTCTCTTTCAATTTCATCATTGACTGGTAAGTCTGCTGTAGTTCGTTTAATAAAGTAGTCAAATTGTAACTTATTTTATTCATTACGGCATTAGTACAGAAGTTTAGGTAGCTCTTCGAAAGAGACTCTAATATCATACTAACTTGACTAGTTTCGTCTATGGTAGCCTCGTGAGCTTTAACGACATTAAAATGTACCATCATGTCTAGAACATGTTCCCTGACATTGGTTCCATCTTTCATTCGCGAATTATAAACATACTTTATAGCCTCATTTCGAATAGAAGATGACGGTTGCCCAAACATATCTTGTAATGAAGCCATAATTTCATGGGTCGTGGGCATGTGGGTTCATGTTTCTTGTTGAGCACATTGAATATGCTCGCTAAGATATAGGCCCTAACCTTTTCATTCGCCCTTACCCACCTATCATAAGCATCCCGAACGTTTCAATTTGCTATTGAACTTGGAATAGGAGTACATTCCTTCGTCAACACAAATCTCAAAGCATCAACTACTAATATTGTGTTTAAATTTGAATTCTAGTTGGAATAGCCCTCTCCGTTAAATTTGTCATAAGCTAAAAGTTGTATTATTGAGTTTGACATGCTGAAAAAATTAAACAAATTCTATTTAATAAAGTGCATCTAAATCCAATTTTAGTAAAAACTAATAAAGTACCCATAGATCTTTATTTATTTGCAACGATACTATAGTGAGCTAGAATAAATGTTACTTGAGGCAGTCAAATATTCCTTCACTAAAGCAAGACATTCTTGACTAAATACTGTCTCCAGAATAACTCATATTCCGACAGTTATTTAGCTACCGTTTTTCGGTCAAGAACTTACTAACACTTAGTAATTTTGTAAGTGTGACCCGCCATTTTCAGATATTATAGAACGGTATGAACATGCCCCCGAATTGGAAGACAATGTGCAAGACGGAACTATAAGACCCTATTCATTTCTAAAGCTTGAGTTGTTCTAAATCGTATGTTACAACCCTTCGAAGGGATCGCCGTTGTTAACAACCAGCTAGTGCTGCCTAAAAACGACAGTAGTCGCAACATAGAAATCTCACGGTTCAAACTAATGGAGGAGATTGTAGGATACGTTGACACATTTTCTTCACCCACTTACTATGAACTACTTCCCTCATTCACCTTGTTATTGACCCATGAAAACACTTTCCGAATAGAGCAATCAAGGTAAAATCGACACAAAGCCGAGCATAGATCTCACGGTGTAAACTCTTAAGGACGTGAAAGCTAAAAATGATATATCATATATATTGTTAATCTCCCACTGAAGTGTTCTAAATGATTGGGTATTCTTTAACTCAGGTTTGTTACGGCTAATTTTAAACAACCTAAGTTTATGTGTTTATTATCCAAGTATAACGTTTACATTTGGATTTAAACCTACGATGTCTAGGTTAAAACTAATTTTAAACCTCACACCACTTACACAAGCTCATAAAACTGGTTATCAATTCTCGTTATTTCAATCATAATCCCCAAGTAAGAGGTGTTACGTAAACGGTCAACTTAAATACCCCTAGCCTTAGATAGGATTGTGAACTGATTGAGTTTGTAACAAAATTTTATAAGATAACGACCTATTTTAACTATTAAAACAAGTTGTTAACCTAAGTGAGCATTTTTTTTTTTAATCTTTGTTATGGATTTTAATGTCTAATTCAATTTTATAACAACTTACAAAAATAAACATGCTAAACATCCATAACATACATCAAAGACATTCAACTTTTAACATAACCTTTATATTAAAACAATTGAAACCCTAGGTGCATATTATACATTATAACAATTTTATGACATACTTTAATGCATGTAACATACTTCCTATGGTGGGTTTTTTTAATTTTACATGGCATACTTTATGCATATACAAGATTTATTTAATTATAACATACATCAGATGCATAAATAATTAAACACAAAACTGATATGGTTTTTGGTTTTGGCATTACCAAGCAAACAAAGGCCTAACTATTACATTAAACAACGAAACCGGCTTCAAAAACCTCATGGACCGCTCAAACCACCTTGAATCGAGCAAAACCCATCGAGTATCAGCATCGTGCATCGAGTATTTCATGAAATATCATCGAGTAAACACATTAAGTACCATTGAGTATTGGCATCGTGCATCGAGTATTTCATGAAATACCATCGAGTATGTCGTCGAGTATTCCATCGAGCATCGAGTATCTAGCAGAAATTTGATTTTCCAATTCTTGCTACTTCGACCTTCTTCACTTCTTTCTTCAATTACATCCTAATTGCAACTTTAATGAATCCAAACGAATTACAGACACTAAAACACACATTTAGGCTCATCAAACAAGAGCCAATTACAAGAGTAACAACATAATTGAAAAGATTCAAATGCCAAAACACTGAAAAACTATATCCGTTCATCATTTTTATACAGTTTATGAAGAACACCACCAAACTTAAATTAACAACAATTGAGTGCTTAAATCATACTCTGATACCAAATTGATAGAGTATATTAACTTGCGGCAGAGAAAATCAGAATCAATAAATACTCTAATTATACTTAATTTGAGTTTAAAACATGCTTCAAAGTAACTATTATAGAAGAGGGTTTGTTGAACACAATACCTTTAATGAATTCTCTTCAACACCAGTTGAATTCCACGTAAAAGTGCTTCAATCTACAAGTAGACCACTACGAAGATCTTCTCTACTATTCTCTTGCAAGGATTATGTGGTGGATACACTAAATTGAGCTGAATATTATGAAGATATGAATAGGGTTTTGGTTTCTGCAGAGTTCTTGAAAGCTTAAAATCATATTCAGCCTAGCACTTTAATTTATAGAGCTTTCATCATGCAAATTCAAAGCTTGTATAAAGGCCAACTCCTACTTCATGGAGAAAATGAAATTAGATGAATAAGGTGCCTTGCACCATAATGGAGATTTTGGAAATCTCCACTTTGAATTTTCAAATTTAGTTTTCAAAAATGATTTCTAAAACTAATTTCCAAATAAAACAATTTTATTTGATTTATTAGTTATATATATAAATTAATTCAATTAATTAAATTTTAAATAAAACTAATTAATTAATTTTGTTAATTTAATATCTAATATGAAATTAATAAAAGACCAATTTCATTATAATGAAATTAATTTTTACAATTAATATTTAAATCATATTTTAAACATTAATCGATTCTCCAATTTCATTTAATTTCGATAAAATTAAACATTTCAATTGTATCGAATACAATAAATAGAAACTCTAATTGAATTTGAACATTTCAAATTCTAAACCCTAATTTCAAATCTCACCAAGATTACCCAGTTTACTAATCTAAATTATGAGCTAGTAGAGGGACCTTATGGACCTACAGATCATGAGTTCCAACGATTTGTAATTAATTGGTTATACTCTTTAAACCGAATTAATCACTATTCGTTAACTACCAAGACATTCCACTATAGCTCGATAGTTGAACTCTCCTCACTATAGATATATTTCTATCCATTTTAACCATAATCGGTAAGTCAATCATTCATACAGCTGGGTCAAAGATTACCGTTTTACCCCTGTAAATACATCTTTCTCCTTAGGCTCCCACTAATCCTCCATTGAACAGTTGATTTATAGTCCAACTTATAAATCATAACCCTCTCTTTCATGAGAGGGCGGGGCCCCATCGTTCAAGACAAGGCATTAGCACTTAAGAGAACAACCCATATGCTAACCCTAAATCGAGTAAGAGTAAATTCCATATTGCAAACCTATGTCCCCGACTATCTATCCGGTCTTATCCCTAAAATGGGAGCTTATTGAGCAGTGTTGGACTACTCTCACCTATGCAAATCAAAGGATAATCCCGAATAAACAGGAGTTTATAGTTAGCTCAGGATTAAGATCGAGTTACTCTAAGTCATTGAGTTTGACATAGTCAGTTTTAACAGTAAACGGTTGTTATAAAGAAAAATGACTATTTCGAGGTCTGGCCTTATGCAAACTCATTGAATAGAATGCTTCCACTCACATATCTCTACATGAATGATTTTTGGATCACATCATTTGTATCAGTATACAAAATGAGTCACATCTAATAGTGCCACTAGGATAAGGTACCTAATCTCATCCGTTTACTTATAGACCATTTTTGCTATATACTAAAACTTGTTCCATTTTTATGTCACCACATAAAGTTAAAGTATTCATGTTATAGCCATGGATTCGTTTATTGGATTTTCATAAAAGGATGCAATATCAATAGTAATTTATTGAATAAAACTCAACAACATTTTTATTGATAAATAGAATATGTTAACAACATTACGAACTGTGAGTTTAGGATATTCCCAACAATCCCCTTGATAAAGGGCTAAGAGGTCATAGGTTCAATCTTAGCCACCTACATGGGGTTTAATATCCTACGAGTTTTCTTGACACCCAAATGTTGTAGGGTTTTCCGTGAGATTAGTCGAGATGTGCGTAAGTTGGCCTGGACACCCACGAATATATATACATACATATATATAAAAATGTGACAGTCCAACATATTCATGGTATGGAATGATAGAACGAACTCAAGGTCCTGAGGGATAGAAAACACTCAACAACAATGAACGTGATCATTCATTGTCTACCATAAAACAAACCTCCTAATGTTGAAGGAAGGGGAAGCAAGAAACAGGAACAAGTTGTTATTCTAGAAAATTACTCCATTGAAGAACACCATGGAATAGATACTGAAAACTAAATATTGCAAAAGAATATTGCAAGTACTTCATATCAAGCATACCTGATTTCAAGTGGTTTCAACAAAAAGCCTCATTTGGTCTATATCAAGAGCAAGCCACTGAAATGAAGTCGAAGTAACCAATAAGTAATGATTTGGTCTTTTCAACATTCAGTCAATAACCGACACTATTCACCCGAAATAATGCAAAAACTACAAACTAACTACCCATCCATAGCCTTGCAAAGAAGCACCTTCACAATCAATTTTCTGAATCTCGGTCAAGGATTCCAACAATCCAAAACGGTCGTCAATATCCTAACATAACATACTAATAGACTTATTATCTTCTGTAATTTTATTTTGTTTTTTCTGTTGAGTGTAGGTTGTTACTCTTCAAAATATTTTTCTGTTATTTCTTCTCCTATATTCCATTGACACGTGGCCCAATTAGGCCTATATATTCAAATGAATAGTCCATGGCTCATTATAGAGTCCTTTAATCAATTTAGTAGTTTATTTTTATTCTTTTCATGGTATCAAAGCCCTAGGCTCCTTTCTTCTTCCTCATTTGGTAATGGCGTCAAGTACTAGCACATCTGAAGAATATCAAATTGAAGTTCCTACAACGTCTATATCAACAACGCCTTTTATTCCACTTCCAGAAAATACAAATGCTCCGCCTCCTCAAAGTGTTCTAACTACTGTACCCTTTCAATTTCCAGGTACACATCGCATACTTGTCTAAAATCCCACTCCTCATATTCCCTTTTCACAACAATCCCCATTTTTCTCCAATCAATCTAGCTTACCCTATCCACCACCACCCTTCTTCAATGGGGTACCCACACAGCCAGCTGCTCTTATGCACATGTCAATGCCCACTCATTTTCCGTTCATTAATCAGCCTCAACACACTCCATCGCCTTTTTAAATGTTACCCAATCTCTTACCATTAAACTTTTAGACAATAATTACCTTCTCTGGAAAAGTCAACTCCTCAATCTTATTATCGGTCATGGCCTTGAAAGCTTCATTGATGGCACCTTCCCTTCACCTCCTAAATACTTAGATCCTCAGCAGACCCAAACAAACCCTTATTTTACCTTTTGGCAGAAATGTAATAGAACTATAATAAGTTGGTTTTATTCTTCTCTCAATGAGGATAAGCTGGGAGAAATAGTTGGTTTCAACACTGCTTTTGAAATATGGGAGTCCCTTCGTACCGTGTATGAGTCCTTCTCTACTACTAGGATTATGGGTTTGCGATCTCAACTACAAAAAATTAAGAAAGATGGACTCTCTGTCTCGCAATATCTCTTTCAAATAAAAGATGTGGTAGATAAATTCTTGGCCATTGAAGAACCCGCTCCTATCGTGATCATCTGGGTTATATCCTTGAAGCATTGGATACTGAGTATAATCCTTTTGTTACTTCTATTCATAACCATCTATTGCAGATGTTCGTAGTCTTCTGTTGCCTTATGAGGCGCGGTTGGAAAAGCAATCTTCCGTTGATCAGATAAATTTGATTCAGGCAAATATTGCAAACATGTCTCTCTCAAACAACTCTCGTCACCCAAAATGGCCACTGGCTGGTAAGTCGTCTTCTTCTTCTACTATGGTGTTATGCCCTTTTATAATGCTACTCCTACTGGTTCTGGTATTTTTGGGCCCCCTCCCCCTCGTCATTTCCCCCCTTCTCATTCTCAATACCCCTAGTTTAATCGTCAACCTAAACCTCAATGTCAAATTTGTTCAAAAATTGGTCACACAACCCTTACCTACTATCAACTTCATAACCCCTCCTTCCGTGCCTCCACACCTACCCCCAAGCTCATTTCACTCAACCCAATTCTCCAAATCACTCGTCTTCTTTGTATTCTAATCAATGTCCAATTTCTCAGCCCGATAGTCAATCCCTTCCTCAACTTCCACATCCCGATGAAGGTTGGTTTCTTGACTCTGGAGCTACTCATCATATGACTCCTGACATAAATAATATGCAGCAAACCTCTCCTTACTATGGTGCTGAACAGGTTGTTATTGGCAATGGTATGTCCCTTTCTATATCTCAGGTTGGCAATACTACTTTATCTTCTGTTATATCAAATCAGTCTATCTTTTTGCATCCTGTCCTTCATGCTCCTTCTTTGTCTCATAATCTCATTAGTATTGCTCGCCTATCTAAGAGAACTTTACTCCAAGGCAAGCTTGATGGTGGTCTTTACAAGTTGCGCCTGCCTTCCAAATAGTCATATGGTGTTCATCTTTCTAATTCTCCCATGGCTCTTCCCTCTACAGTCCATGATTTGTCTCTGTGGCATCATCGCCTTGGCTACCTTGCTTTTAATATAGTCAAAATGGTTTTATCTCAGTGTAATCTCAAATATTCTGATAAAAACTTTAGTCATTTTTGTGAATCTTCTCAAATGGCCAAGAGCCACCATCGACCTTTTGATACTTCTTCTTCTATAATTCACTCTTCTTTTGAACTTGTCTACTCAGATGTTTGGGGATCTTCCCCTGAATTAGCAATAAACAATGTTCGTTACTTTGTTTTGTTTATTGGTGCTTTTTCTAGATTCACATGATTGTATTCTCTTAAAACTAAGAGTGAAGTTCTCCCTACCTTCATCCAAGTCAAAGCCATGGTTGAAACACAATTCTGTACTAAGATTAAATCCATTCAAACCGATTGTGGTGGTGAATTCTATGTCTTGTCTTCTGTCTTAAAACAATCTGGTATACTTCATAGAATTTTTTGCCCTTATACTCCCTAGCAAAATGGGACTATTGAACGAAAAATAGACATGTTGTTGAAGTTGGACTTTCTTTATTAGCCCATTCCCATGTCCCTAAAATCTAATTAATAGAACCCCCACACCCCTTCTTACCAACAATAGTCTTTATACTGTCTTGTTCAATAAAATTTCAGACTATAAACTCTTGAAATCTTTTGAATGTACTTGTTTCCCTTTTTTACGTCCCTGCAATGATAAAAAAAAAAAAAAAAACCTTCAATTTCGGTCTCGTAAATGTATCTTTCTTGGGTACGCCTTATCTTACAAAGCTATTTATGCTTAGATCTTTCAAGTGGTCGTATATATATTTCCAGACATGTTATTTTCAATGAATCTACCTTTCCTTTTGCTTCTTCCTCCACTTCCTCTGTTGTATTTGTCACTCATAATTCTTCTTTTCATCCTCTGGTTATTCCTATTCCCATTTCGCTTCTTGTCTTGCCTCCTATTGAGATAAACTCTTCCCATAATCCTGCTAACATTGTTGAACCCAATACGTTGCCTCCTATTTCCACCTCTAACACGATTCCTTCTTCTTCTTCACCTCATACTTTACCCATTATACCAACCACTTCCTCCTCTCCATATTCTTCTTCTCAATCTTTATCCTCGGCTCCAATGTCTTCCTTTCTTCCAATAGCTTTCACTTCTTCACCTCCCTCTCAACCTTCGTCCTCGCCCTTAATGCCTTCCTCTCTCCCATCCACTTCTCCTCTGTCCACCTTATTCCCTAAATTTATCCCTTCCTCCTCTGCTCCCCCAGTCCAGAATACTCATCCCATGATCACCAGGTCCAAAGATGGCATTTTTAAACCTAAGGCATGGGTATTTAAGACAATGGTCTCTGATTTAGATACAACTAAACCACACTCTTATAAAGATGTTCTCTTGCATCCCCAATGGAAAAAGGCCATGGTTAAAGAATATGAGGCTCTCCTGTGCACCAAAACTTAGACTCTTATTCCATCTCCTTCTGATCGAAAGGTAATGGTGCAAATGGGTTTTCGTTTGAAACTTAAGCAAAGTGGTGAAATTGAAAGATACAAGGCAAGGTTAGTTGCTCAAGGGTTTAACCAAGACTATGGAGTTGATTATTTTAAAACATGCAGCCGGTTGTCAAGCCCACAACCCTTAGTTGCATCTTTAACGCAATTAACAAACTTGCGATGTTTTTACTAATTACTCTTTCTCTTTCTGATTCATTCATAAAGACTTGTCATCGCATACTACGATCCTTTGTATAACTTCACAGTCAGTCTCGACCTCAGCATCATATATCATGTATCTTGTATCTTGTATACGCCAAGGGAAAGCGGAACCTTAGTTGCATCTTTAACGCAATTAACAAACTTGCGATGTTTTTACTAATTACTCTTTCTCTTTCTGATTCATTCATAAAGACTTGTCATCGCATACTACGATCCTTTGTATAACTTCACAGTCAGTCTCGACCTCAGCATCTCTGGAAGTACTTCTCGCTTTAGTTAACGCATTCTTCTAACCTTCTCTCGATAGGCGGAATCACATCTTCACTTCTGCTCTCACAGGTGAAGATGCCATCGAGCATGCTTTAGCTAAACTTAATTATTTCCTTAACACAAATTAATTTACTTGCTTAATTCTTGCTAATTACCCAGGGAATTAGGAAAACATCATGGAGAAAATAGATTATGGATGAATGGAAATAGACATAGAGATGATAATAGTAATGATCATAACATTTAATACTAAGATTAAGCGTTCGATACATGGTGTGAATGAAAGAGTAAAGAAGATGAATACAAGTGATGAAATAGAGATTAGAAAAAAATACAGAAAGAGTGTCAACATCTTGACACAAATCTGAACGGAGACCGTGCTTGCCGACGTATAGAAGTGGTGGAGAGGAAAGTTTTCTTCTCATGCTTGCTTTCCCGGTAGATTTGACCTTCGCACAGAGCTTCAGCTATGGGGATCGGAAGGATTCTTTTCCTGGAGACTCACCTCTCAGCCTTGTCTCGTGGTTCTTCCCGGATCTACTTCTACTCTGGACAGTCGCTTCAGACTAGTCTCTCTCTCAGAATCAGTATATACACGTTTCTATGTATTCAAGTATATCTTTCAGTGAATTTGCAGAAACTATTTATAGGTGAAGCTTGACTCTTTGCATTATGGTCCTCACTGTATGGTTAAGGTAGTTCCTGAAATGGGGGAATGAAAATTCCTTCTGTTACGTAATCAATCACGTCAGAAATGCACAACTGAAAGTTGTACACGCGTCAGAATCCTCCGCAAATGCATTGCTCTTTACATCTTCGATCTATCGCCGCATGCGGTGTTGTTTTTTTTATCACCGCATGCAGTTGAAATTGCGTTGATCGCTAAGCTCTTGATCGATTGTCGCATGCACCGTCATTGCGTTGATCATCTCTTCGTTCTTGATTGATGGGCGCAATGCGACGTAGATGCGTTATTCATTTCATCTTTGAGCCATGAACGCATGCGGTGACTGATTTCCTGCAAAACATAATTGAAACATTCTATTCTACCATCGCAATGATGTTAGTGGGTGTATTGACGACAATTTATAATTCTTGCATTTCTTAGCTAATTTCTATACTATCGATGCAAATTTTCTTCCTTTTAGCCGCAATATCTAAATCAAACAATATAAATAACTTGTATTTCTACAAGTTATCACACCCCCAAATTTAGATATATGCTTGTCCTCAAGCATATCTTCAACTAAGGCAATATTGTTCAATTTCTATCCTAACTTTTTGCGTCGATTGGTTGCTCCGAATGCTCCACCTAGGCAACATTACTTAACAACGCAATTTCTTCTATCCTTGATAATTCATAAACATGCCCTACTTTATTCTTTTATACAAAAAATCTCTATTAAAAAATTTCCTTCTTGTTTTAAAAAGAATGTTTACCTCTTCTTGTAAAAACAACTTGGTGCGTCCGTATGCGGTGGTCTAATTTGCATCATTTATTAGAGACTATTGATCATGGTTACATCCACTTGATCGCATCGCATCTGGTCTGATTTGCGTATTGTTTTTGGATTTCCTTTACGCTGCATCCACTTGATCGCATCTGCTCAGACCTTCCCCACCCCCAAATTTAGAAATGCGCAAGGTCTTCATTGCATTTTTTTGGACAAAATAAATAAACACTTAGTCAAAATTTTGAAAAGAAGGTTTGAGCAAAATTTTGAAGGATAAAAGGTAAAGCAGTGCTATTGCTACGAATTATTAAGTGTTAGTCAGAAAATACAAAGTGTGGGAAGTGTTACTAATGGTATGCATATTGGTCATCATGGCAGCGCAATGAATAACGCAAAAGAAAAGATAAAGAACATCGCAATAAATGACAAAGGATGATAAATAAGAGGCTAACACATACGGAAAGAATTACTACTTAGTTGTATAAAAAATTAACTAAGTATACAAAGAATTACAAATAACGCAATACAAAATTGGAGCATGTACAAAGAATCAAAGAATTAGCTTCTATACATAGAAATAATAATGAATGAAATAAAAATAAAAGAATGATAGCAATAAAAAAATTGTAGAGTTATTGAGGAGGAGGTTCAGGTGGAGGATTTTGATAAGGTACACGAGGAGCTTCTTCGAAGTGCAGATGTTGCTGGAGATGCGGAGGAACCATGGGACCATGTAGATATGTTGTCAAAAAGTTGAAGTATTCATGGTTGCGCTCCGCCACTTACCTTTGGTTCAGGTGTATCGTATAGATGTTGCATTGAGTATTGATTAACACCTGCCTTGTCGTAGCAACACTGCATTGTAATTCTACTTGTCGCTCGTATACCTCTGTTATGCGCTGGCAGAAAAAGTCATTTTGATGGAAGAGAAGAGAACGCATATCAGCAAGGTTAGCAGCTAAGGAGGCAATGGTGGGTTGTGCCTGCGATGCTTCGCCATCATCGTTTTGGGGTTGGGCAGAAGTGCCTTCATCCAAATCGCGTGGGTCATCAACATGCGACGGTGGAAGGGAAAATTGTGGTGATGATGAAGGGGATGATGGAGCCACTAGATATGCGTTTGGTGAATCAGGAGCAAGGAGAAGGTTGGTAAAATGTTCGGGAAGTGGGGAAGGAGGTTCTACAGGAAGGCTTGGAGGGAAAATCACCAAAGGTAAAGGGTCAAAGGTTTCTTGATCTTGCGGTGATGATTCTTGGACTTTTTCCTTTCCTTTGTCATTTTTGTGGGCCTCTTCAATGGGAGTTCGGGGCAATGGGGGGAATTTTTTAGAAGCATTCTTAAAATCTTGATGTTTATGGGGCCATGAACTTCTGGCATTGGTTCTTCCTCAATACCTACACCCAATGATAGGCATAAGCTTGAAACTGTCCAAGGGAAGAAATATTGACCTCTTATATNCATTGGTTCTTCCTCAATACCTACACCCAATGATAGGCATAAGCTTGAAACTGTCCAAGGGAAGAAATATTGACCTCTTATATGCCCCACCAAACCTCGAAGCTGTCTTGCGATCAACTAACCCACATTGATTGGAATGCCACGTGCGATGCAATATGCGGCCATGACTCTATCCCTCGAGTCTGTTTTGTCATGAGAAGTTGGGATGAGTCGTCGTTTCACCAAATATACCCAAAACCGCGCCTCTGGAAGCAGTGTCTTGGACGCAAGGGTTCTGATGCCTTTTAAGGAGACCGACCACTGAGTTCCATGTTGCGTTGATATCTTCAGCGCATTTTCCATGCATCTTTAATGCCATGAAGTCGTCCATTGTAGAAGTCTCGCACTACCGTTGGGATGACGATGGATGGGCACTGGAAACTTGTTTCTCATCCATGTTCCAATACAACACTCGTGATCAAGTCCGGTAGTGGCATTTGCGCAAGGAAGAATCCCATCTCCATCAGCATATCGTCATTTTCTTTCTTCTTTGATGGACGTCCTTTGGCCAACGCAGACTCACTACTTTCTGCTACTACTTTGCCCTTCTTTTTTGTCAACGCAAGGCGGAATTTTTGTTTTTGTTTCCTTTCCCTTTCCTTGCATTGTTCTTCCTTCTCCCACTCCGTAATTTCTTTGCCCTTCTTCTTTATTATGCGCTGAACATTTGCTCGGCGCCTCTTCTCCTTCTCTTCCTTCTTCTTCCTTTCTTCTTCTTCCTCTTCTCTCAACTCTCTTTCAAATTCTCTTTTAAATTGCTCTGAGGCCAGCAAAATGTGTTCTTCCTCGAGCCTTATTCTTTCCTCTTCTGTCGTGCGTTGTTGCGGCACACTTCTTCATCATGTAAGTTCCTTTTAAAATCGCCTTTTGCGATGATCTGTTGTGCCCACAACATCTTCTCTTGCTTCTCTTCCTCCTCTCTTCTTCTCCTCTTCTTTTCCTCTAATGCACTTTGCGAAATTTGTGGGTCGATTGTTGACCCTTGCGGCGCATTCTCCTTGCGACGCCGTATAAGGGGGTGATGTCCGAATCTTCTCCATCATCAGTCGTAACCATTCTTACTTGCGTTATTTCCTCCTCAAGTTGTGCTGATTCTCTCAGTTGCGCTGACTCCTCCTTATCCACCCTTGCGGAGGTGGATTCTCCATCGATTTTTGGGCTCTTAGCCATCTTTCTCCTCTCTTCCTCCTTCTTCAGGCGCTTCTCCTCCCGTCTGTGTTCCCTCTTCTCACTCGTTCTTCTCTTTCTTCTAGATTGGATGGGTTTCCTCATCTTCTTCAGCCCTCTTCTCCTTGATCTTCTTCTTCTTCTTCTTCTCCTCAGCCATTTCTGGCTGCTTCTCCACCACTACTTCCTCCAAAGCAACTCTGGAGGGTCCCTCATAGGATTCTGCGTGAGCAGTTTCCTTAGTATTCGAGATTGCCAGAGCGCTCCTTCTCGATGCTTCCTTCATATCCTCCTACGAAGGTAGTGGCTGGTTCACAACCCCAGCTTCTAGCAATCCTCCTTCCTTCTCCATGTTACTGAGTATGCTCCCAAACACCTCTCTATCATCCCTTCTCTTCTTTTCACTTTCAAAAGACAATGTTGGGAGTGGGGCACTCTCCGAGCTCTGCCCCCTTCTAATCTGGAATGGTCTGACTGTTAAAGGCTTTCACCGAAGTTTTTCGGCGACTCGAGGGATGGGTTGTGGCTAGGCGGCGAGACGACGATTTGCTGCAAGGATTGTCGCCTCTCTTGTAGTGATTTGGGCTTGTGAGGGTGATGAGGGTAAAGAAGATGGATAGGAAGACTGGTCTGCCATGGTTAAGTGAAAAAACTGGGAAACTCTTAGGGTTTAAGGAAGAAAGTTTGAAAGTCTGGGTATGCTAAAGCTCTGCTAAGGTTTCTATCTGCAAAAGACTCAAATAGGCTCTCTCAGACGAAGGAAGTGGGAATTTATAGGTTGGGTCTTGATAGGCCCAACGTAAATTCTGCGGTGGCAGGCCTCGAGGTACTCAAAAAACTTGCCGCCGTGCTCCCCACATTTATGAATCAGTAGAGAAGTACGTCCTTTCATTTGTTAAATCATCATTTCCTGGGAAGCCTAAACGATTGGACTACTCTATTTGCAAAAAGAATTGGCCTTTTATGTTTTATTCGGATGGGTGCAAGGTTAAGAATTAACGCAATGCATCCATTAACGCAAATGCATCTTTGCCGAGGACAGGCAACAACGCATGTATCAATGCAACACACCCCTTAACTCAATACATTTCTGGAGGACGGGTGCACTGTATTTCTAATGGCGCAACACTACCTCAACATAGTGCATTTTTGCTAAGGACGGACGAAAAACACATACGAGCGCAACACACCCCTCAGCGCAATGCATTTGAGTAGGATGAACGCAAAGTGTATCTTGTCAGCACAAGATGTACCCATCATCACAATGCATACCGGATATTGATTATTTTTTTTATTATTATTATTATTTTCATCAACGCAAGTCACAAATACTTTGCGGTAATCATTTTTTCTTACACAATCATTCACCAAAATTTAAGAATAACGCATTTAACACAAAAAAAAGTAAGGAAATTAAACAGAGCATGAAAATTAACGCAAGTGAATTAAATGAGTAATTTCATAAAGCAATAAAAGCAAGTTTCAGGAAGCAATAAAGAAGGTAATTAAGAAAGCACTTAAACATAGAATTTAAAGATATGGACCGAAAGACAATTTTTCCATGATGAACGCAATCCACACCTCTGCAGGTGGTCAAGCTTGCTTGCACAATTTCGTCAAGGACATTGCTCCTTCCCATGAGATCCTAGGGCTTCGAAATTACTTGGCAGCATTCCAGGTGTTCTATTGCGTAGTTCGGCTGCCAATTGCCCAACTTGGATCTCCAAGTTTCTGATTGAAGACGCCTACAACTGCATAACAGCATCGTTTTTCTCAATATATTGCTTAAGTGGGGACTCCAATCAATTTCCAGAGGTGTTTGAGGAGGATGGTTGGTTTTTTGGTTGTCTCTGATGACCCTGATTCTGGTTTTGGTGAAAAGGTGGAGGGTATCCTCGATTCCCGGAGTTGCTGTTCTGATGGTTACTCGGCCCATCTTGGTTGTGATTTCTTCCCCAGCCGAAGTTAGGGTGATTATTTCAACCGGGATTATAAGTGTTGTTGTACGGATTGTTCTGGATAGCACACACTTGTTACGAGTTTGATGGGCACATTTCTACCGCATAGCCCCTTCCACATTGGACGCAACTTATTGCAGCCACTTGTACCGGCGCATTGGGTTGCACTGATCCTTGGGAGAGGGCACCTTGATTAAGCGTCATCGATTGTAGAAGAGAGGTTATCGCGGCCATTTGTACGCCCAAAGTCGTCATTGTATCCGCAGGTACAATGACATTATTGTTTCTTCTTCTCTCGGAGCCTCTTCCCCCGTACTCGTTATCTACCCAGTCATCCATATTCCGCGAGATGCAGTCAAGGATGACCTTGGCTTCTGTATATGTTTTATCCATAAATCCTCCTGCTACGGAGGCATCAGCAACAGCTTGCGTTGATCTGTTCAGGCCATTGTAAAACTTTTCCATTAGAACGCAATTAGGTATCCCGATATGCAGATAATTCTTCACCAATCTTCTGAATCGCACCCAGGCGGTGCTTAGGGTCTCATTTTCCATTTGCTCAAAGTTCAGCACATCCTTTCGTCTTCTTGCGTTGACTGCTGAAGGGAAGAACTTCTTCATAAACTGTTCCACCAACTGGTCCCAGGAAGTTATTTCATTTGGCTCCAATGAATGAGCCCAGCTCTTAGCCTCATTCTTCAAGGTGTATAGGAAGAGGTAAAGTCTGATACCTTCTGGGGTTACGCCAGGGATGGAGAAGGTACTGCACATCTCGACAAAACTGGTCAGATGGGCATGCGGGTCCTCAACTTGTAGACCTCTGAATTGCCCCGTATTTTGTATCATTTGGAGCATGACCGGTTTAATCCCGAAACGTGCATTCTCCTCAACTATTAGACGTAAATTCCAGGCGAGAAGTCATAGAGATTGGGCACCGCATAGTTTCTCATTGGCATATTGCGGTCAACAACAAGAAAAACGGGATCTTACGCTGGCCAATTTATCCCTTGATTTACTTCGGATGCCTCGTTATTATTGTTATTTTCTGGCATATTGACTCTTCTACGCCTTGCTCTGTTCTGGTGTGCCCTTGCGCGAAAAGTACGCTCGATCTCTGAGTCAGCTTCAAATTCTGGATCGGTTCTAGTACTCATAAACTGTCAGCCTGTTCTTCGCGTTAAACAGACAGTACAAAGAGATCTGTCCTACAAAATACCACAAAAGTACTCAACACTAATCATTACCAATGCTCGGCAACGGCGCCATAAACTTGTCACGGTATTTTTATATCTTTAATCTTTTTCTTTAAACATGTGGACAAATATGAATATGAATGAATGAACAAGTATATGCGTTAAAGAGACTTTATGCGATACTACATCTAAATATTTGCGTTGTTAATGATATGCTTGTAGTAAGCGATAGAGTAATGTGTGTCACAAGTTTCTTTGCACTGAAACCAAGTACAATTCCAACGCAAGTTTCTCAGAATAATCCGAGGTCGAACACAAGGATTGTTTTCGTTAATGCATTACTTTTGTGATACATGCGACCAGTTTTTACAATGAATAAAGAATTTGGTTTATACAGGAATATAAAGTGCAATGAAATAAAATTGCATTGATAAAAAAAAATTGCGTTAATAAGTAAAATCCTAAACTAATATGATATAAGATACAAGATACATGATACATGATGCTGAGGTCGAGACTGACTGTGAAGTTATACAAAGGATCGTGGTATGCGATGGCAAGTCTTTATGGATGAATCGAAAAGAGAAAGAATAATTAGTTAAAACATCGCAAGTTTGTTAATTGCATTAAAGATGCAACTAAGGTTCCGCTTTCCCTTGGCGTACACCTCTTGGTGATCGGCCGTGTTCCCATATCTCTATGGTGAAACAGGGATGAACGTGATGAATGCAAGGTTACTTCCATCTCTAGAAGTACTTCGCACTTTAGTTAACGCATTCTTCCAACTTTCTCTCGATAGGCGGAATCACATCTTCACTTCTGCTCTCACAGGTGAAGATGTCATCGAGCATGCTTTAGCTAAACTTAGGAAAACATCATGGAGAAAATAGATTATGGATGAACGGAAATAGACATAGAGATGATAATGGTAATGATCATAACATTTAATACTAAGATTAAACGTTCGATACATGGTGTGAATGAAAGAGTAAAGAAGATGAATACAAGTGATGAAATAGAGATTAGAAACAAATACAAAAAGAGTGTCAACGACTTGACACAAATCTGATTGGAGATTGTGCTTGTTGGCGTGTAAAAGTGGTGGAGAGGAAAGCTTTCCTCTCAGGCTTGCTTTCCCGGTAGAAGTGACCTTCGCACAGAGCTTCAGCTACGGGGATCGGAAAGATTCTTTGCCCGGAGACTCACCTCTTGGCCTTATCTCGTGGTTCTTCCCGGATCTACTCTGGACAGTCGCTTCAGACCAATCTCTCTCTCAGAATCAGTATATACACATTTCTATGTATTCATGTATATCTTTCAGTGAATTTGCAGAAGCTATTTATAGGCGAAGCTTGACTCTTTGCATTGTGGTCTCCACTGTATGGTTAAGGTAGTTTCTGAAATGGCGGAATGAAAATTCCTTCTGTTACGTAATCAATCCCGTCAGAAATGTACAACTGAAAGCTGTACACGCGTCAGAATCCTCTGCAAATGCATTGCTCATTACATCTTCGATCTATCACCGCATGCGGTGTTGTTTTTTATTACCACATGCGGTTGAAATTGCATTGATCGCTAAGCTCTTGACCAATTGTCGCATGCGCTGTCATTGTGTCGATCATCTCTTCGTTCTTGATTGATGAGCGCAATGCAACGTAAATGCGTTGTTCATTTCATCTTTGTGTCATGAACGCATGCGGTGACTGATTTCCTACAAAACAGAACTGAAACATTCTATTCTACCATCGCAATGATGTTAGTGGGTGTATTGACGACAATTTATAATTCTCGCATTTCTTAGCCAATTTCTATACTATCGACGCAAATTTTTTTCCTTTTAGCCACAATATCTAAATAAAACAGTATAAATAACTTGTATTTCTACAAGTTATCAATGGCCTCAAGCAAAGTCCAAGAGTTTGGTTTTCCAAACTCAGCTCATGTCTTATGCAGTGGGGTTTTGTGGGTGCTAAGCCGGACTCTTCAAGGTTCATTTGTCGAACTACATCTCATTTAATCATCTTACTCATCTACATTGATGACCTTATTGTTACAAGAAGTAGTCTTTTTGCTATACATCATTTTATTCAAGCTTTGAATCAGCACTTTGCCCTTAAAGATCTTGGTCCACTGTCCTTTTTTCTTGGGATTCAGATTACTCGTGACAAGGATGTATTACACTTAAGTCAAGCAAAATATATTGGAGAACTTTTCACACGATTTCATCTCAAAGACTGGAAGCTTTGTCCTTCTCCTATCGCTCACGATACTCAACTGTCCATTAAAGATGGTAAACCCTTGGCTAATCCCTCATATTATAGAAACTTGGTGGGAGCTCTACAATATTGTACTTTCACTCGACCTTACATTTGTTTTTCGATCAACAAACTGTGGCAGTTTCTCCATGCTTCAACCTCTACTCATTTTCAGGCTGCTAAAAGACTCTTAAGGTATTTAAAAGGCACCATTAGTCATGGTATATCGACCTCTAGATGCACATCCTTTGCCCTTACTTGTTATACAGATTCTGATTGGACCAACTGTCCTGATGATCGATGGAGCATTAGTGATTTTTGTGTCTTCCTCGGTTCCAGCCTAATCTCTTGGAGTGCCTCTAAATAGAGAGTGGTGTCCCGTTCTAGTGCCAAATCTGAGTACCGTGGTATGTCCAATGCAGCTGCTGAGTTAATGTGGATTTAGTCAATCTTATCTGAAATTGGCACTTCGTGGTTGTGCTCCTCCTTTGTTGCTTTATGACAACTTAAGTGTACTTACATGGCTGCAAATCCGATCTTTCATAGTCACACCAAACATATTGAACTAGATCATAATTTTATAAGAGAGAAGGTTGCTCACAATCAACTTTGTATTCGGTTTGTACCTTCAGAGGATCAACTTACAGGCATTATGACAAAAGCTTTTCCTTCTCCACGATTTAATTGCCTAAAGATCAAGCCACGGTGGTTCCCTCCCCTTGTTTGCTTGCGGGGGGATAATAGACTTATTATCTTCTGTAATTTTATTTTGTTTTTTTTCCTAAGTGTAGGTTGTTATTCTTTATAATATTTTTCCGTTATTTGTTCTTCTATCTTCTGTTGACACGTGGCCCAATTAGGCCTATATATTTAGATGAATAGTCCATGGCTCATTAAAAAGTCCTTTCATCAATTTAGTAGTTTATTTTTATTCTTTTGACATACCATCCACCGCCATCCTACAAAAATTTAGAAATGGTTACGAACAATGAAATGAGATTCAAGTAAATTTAATAATGAGAAAGCATCAGTCTTACTCGGACTGGAACGAGATTTTTCCCGAAAAAAACAAAGTAATAAATGGTTTATCTGACCTGTGAAATGACCCAACACAAGCTAAAAGAAAAAAAAAATAAAAAATCACACCATCAAACACTAAAAATCAGCAATAAATGTGCCCAAGTTTTTATATCATTATTGGTTACTTGCATTACACTTATACTGAATTCTCTATCACTAATTGGAAAAAGTTTATATGCAGAAATCGGATCTTTTATTTGAATATAGTAGATTTGAAAACTTTTTAGAAAAATATGGTTGTTTTAAAACTAATTAGAGATTTGGGGTAGTTTTGTCTGTTCGAGGCTAGATGTCGAGGGTTGAGAATTCGACGACGCTTTGCTTGGAGACTTGTCGAGTGTTAAATATTCAACCTACATAAGTTGAAAGTTCACCCTCGACAAGCTGAGTCGTCCCATCCCATCTGCCGCTGCCAACCTGCACTGCTGACCGAATCTGGGCAGCTTTAATAAGTCTGCCATGCTACCGTGCCTCCCCAACCATTGCTTTTAATTTCAACTCCCGTTGGTCGAGTGTTCAACACTCGACCTATGTGTTTTTAAACAAGCCTCGACCATTCTCAGATCACATTTTCGTCTTTGCCTTTGCTATCTCATTTTCGAAATCTCTACCTTCTTCCTCCTCACGGATACTAAATCCCTCTCCTCCCATTTTTTAACTCACTGCTTTCCATTTCCATTTCTCTTCTTCTATTAATCCCTCTCCTCCCATTTTATAACTCAATGCTTTCCATTTCCATTTCTCTTCTTCTATTTCATTTGATACAAATTGTTCCCACACTTCTCCCTTGATCACGAACTATACTGGTTCGTTACTCTACTAAATTTTTATTTTTTAAGAATAATTATAAATTTTATTTTTGTTCTTATATTATTATTTTCTTATAGATTCTATTTTTTTTAATTTTTTGTAATTGTTGCCAGATAACAAATAACTGGAAAAAATGGTAAACGTTGTCACTTTGAAGGAAAAAAAGAACTACCATCGAATTTGTGAGTTGAACTTTAACTTTTATTTATTAGTAGTTTTTTGTTTTTAATATTTTTTTATGCCAAATATATCATTTTTATTCCTTATATTGAGGTCTACCATGATAATGTTAATTTTCTAATATTATTTTTTAATTGAAGATCAATAAGTAATTTTATTTATTTGTCGTTTTTTTAATGATATTCTATATTTTAGTATTGTTTTTTAGTTAACAAGTTTAGTATAGTTTAAAAAGTTTAGTTATTGTTATTGTTTAAAAAGTTGATATTTATAGTTTAATAACAATAATTATTGTGATAGTTAACAAGTTTTAGTATAGTTTAAAAGTTTAGTTTATTGTTATGTTTAAAAAGTTGATATTTATAGTTTATATACAAAATTATTGTGATAGAGTTAACAAGTTTAGTATAGTTTAAAAGTTTAGTTTATTCTTATGATATTTGATTTCTTTAGTATTAATTTTGATGTTTATAGTGTTAAAATGTTTAGTTTATTGTTATGTTTAAAAAAGTTGATGTTATAGTTTAAACGCTTTAGTATTTTTAGTTTAATACAAAATATATTGTGACTTTTTTTAAATATATTTCTTATGATATTTGATTTCTTAGTATTAACTTTGAAAATTATAGTTTAAAATAGTTTGAAAATTTAATTTAATTTAATTTTTTATTTAGTATTAAATTTGAAAAAAAAATAGTTTTAAAAAAGTTTACCTCATTGTAATTTGAAATTTTTAATTTGTTGTTATGTTTAAATAATAGTTATAAAAGTTTAATTTATTGTTATGTTAATAAAGTTGATGTTTATAATTAAATTTTAATATTTTTAGTTTAATACAAAATTGTATTATGATTTTTTTTAATATATCTTCTTATAAAAAGTATAATACAAATTATTGTGATTTTTTAATATACTTCTTATAAAAAGTATAATACAAAATTATTGTGATTTTTTAATATACTTCTTATAAAGAATATAATACTAAATTATTGTGATTTTAAAAAAAAAAGTTTAATATTTTTTAATATACTTCTTATAAAAAGTATAATACAAAAAGTTGAGGTTTTTTTTTTTTTTAGAAAATGACGGGCAAGATTGCCTTGGGATTTTTATTGTTTACAAATGGTAATATGATTTATGGTATTGATGGAGTTGACTATGACCAACCACCAAGTGGAAGTTTTAGAACAATGGAATTGTATTTGAACAATTCATTGAAATGGTTAGGGATATCACTTAGTGTAGATATGGGAACAAATCAGATAAAAATAATATATAGACATCCTAACCTAAAACCATCAGGATCAATAAGGTTTATGTCATTCCCTATTTCGAATACACAAGCTATGAACTTGATGTTCTCAATCGCAATGCCACTGCCGAATTTAGTGCATTTGTATGTAAATGTAAATAGGATAGAGGTGGATATAAACTTGAATACATCATTTAGCTAGTTTGAAGATCCAACTGAATGTATTGATCCTGATCTGGAGTTAGTTGCATCGCCATGTGATAATGAAGATATGGCAGCTAACAATCTGTATAGAGACTTCAGAACTGAAACTGATGATGAATTTGAAGAGTTTGATTTCGATGGTTGTGAACATGAATTACTTTCAGATACATTCAACGATTTGGATATGAATGTACTGGATAGCATTCGAGAACATAACCCAATTGTAGCCCTGTGGACGTTGACAATACTCAATTGCATAAAGGGATGATTTGTCAAGACAAAAAAATGCTACAACATGCGGTCAAATGTTTTGCAATAAAATGTCACGCACCATATGAGGTTGTTGAATCGACACCGACGATTTGGACAATTCGGTGTAAGAAGTGGGAGGAAAGTTGCAAGTGGAGACTTCGTGTAATAAAGAAAAAATCGCATGGCTTATTCAAGATCACTAAGTACAATGAGCAACATATATGTTTTTATTCAAAACTAAGTCAAAGTCATGTACAATTTGATTCATCAATGATTGCACTAGAATTATGTGATGCTATAAGAGAAAAATCATCTATCATTATGGCACAATTGCAATCCGACATCAAATCAAAGTTTGGATATCATGTTCCTTACCATAAGGTATGGTAGGACAAAAGAAAACCGTTGGCTAAAGTGTTCGGTGATTGAGATGAATCTTACAAATTGTTACCTAGGTGGTTGTATATGGTTATCCAGGAACACATGTAGAGTGGAGAGTGAAAGAAACACTTACTGAAGGCCATGTTATCCTAACTTCTGTATTTTGGACATTTGGTCCTTGTATAGAAGCTTTTAATAAATGTGGGCCGATAATTCAGATGGATGGTACACACTTGTACGAAAAATATAGAGGAAAATTGTTGATTGCTACATTAGTTGACTCGAACAGTCGTCTTCTTCCACTTGCATTTGTCGTTGCTGATAAAGAGTCTGCAGACTCATGGGGATAGTTCCTTAAACACTTAAAGAGAAATTGTAACACACGAAAAGGTGTGTTTAATTTCATATCGATGTGTTGGTATAATCGCAGCAGTGAACAATCCAGTAAATAGTTGGACGGGAACAAAATGTCACCATCGTTTCTGCTTACGACATATCGTCAGCAACTTTAATAAAAAGTACAAATTTAATTCATTGAAAAATTATGTTTATCGTGTCAGGTGTCAGTTTCAAATTTGGAAGTTCAATAAAGCAATTGAAGATATCAAAGGAATAAATCGGAGCTGTCTGAGTTTTTTTGACAACATTAATTTAAAGCAATAGACTCAAGCACATGATGGAGGATTCAGATATGGGTGGATGACGACAAATCTATCAGTGCATAAATGGAGTCCTCAAAGGAACTCGAATGTTGCCTATAAATGCTCTTGCTCAGATAACATTCTTCAAATGCGTGAATTATTTCAAGAAAAGAAGAGAAGAAATAAGGGATGCATTGGAGCTTCAAGATAAATACACCCGGTAATATTTATATATATATATATGTTATTAACAATTTATTTCAAGTATATTTTATAATACTAAGTGGAGTAAAAATCCAGGTACGCACACAAGAAAATAAATAAATGGGCTGCAAGATCTAATAAACATAAAGTACAATCATACGATCGGTATGAAGGTGTGTTTCATGTGAAGGCCGGACGTCATAGTCACAATGTCAAAGGAGGAAACGTTCAAATATTGAGGCTAAACAGGTTCGAGCAGTACTATTCATGCAATAAGTGGCAAGCATTCAGCATTTCATGCTCGCATTTTATGGTCGTTTGCTTACATTTTAACATGAACTACGAAACTTTATTGAGGACTACTATAAATTGTCAACGTATGCTGAATGTTACTCTCTCCAATTTCAACCTGTACCGCATGAAGATTACTGGATCACGCACCATAATATGCCCGTCTTATATCCTGATCCATCATTGTTGAGAAAATCTGGTAAACCGAAAAGTTTACATTATCACAACGAGATGGATTGGATTTTGTAATCAGTTAGGCCATAATCGAAGGAAGTGTCCTTCGTTACTAAGATGGGTCCCAGATAGTTAGGGATTGAAAAATAAATATTTTTTATTATATATTCATTTTATTGTATATTCAATTTTTTTATTATAATTTATTGTATATTCAATTTGTTTATAATAATTTATTGTATATTCAATTTTTTTATTGTAATCTATAAAGTTATACATTATTCTTTTAATTGAGAAATAAATACTTCTTTTATCATGTATATTTAATTAAGTGTAGATACTTTTATTGTATATTCAATTTTTTTTATTATAATTTATAAAGTTGTACATTATTCTTTTAATTAAGTTGTACATTATTTAATTAAGTTAATTAAGTTGTACATTATTCTTCTAATTGAGAAATAAATATTTTTTAATTGAGAAATAAATATTTTTTTAATTAAGAAATAAATATTTTTTTTCTTTTAGATCATGACTTTAAACCCAGGACCTGTTGATCTCGATGTTTTGTACGACCAGTCCATTCATCGATCATCTGTTGTATGGCGAGATCGTACTACTGGAGAATGTGTCGAGAGGAAGTTCTCCAACGCACTATCCCACTTCACCCTCGAATACTACCGCTACTGCGCACATCTGAATTTATGGGGTTGCCAAATTGTGATTTATTCAGTTGAACTTACATCTAATCACAACCTTGGTCGAGAGATGGAGGCCTGAGACGCATACATTTCATATGTCTGTTGGAGAGTGCACTATCACTCTACAAGACATAGAAGTGTTATTGGGGTTACCTGTTGACGGTGAGCCAATCACCGGAGTGACGTACGATGACTGGTCACAAGTTTGTCAACGGTACCTCGGTGTGACCCCACATGCCGATAAAATTAAAGGATCGAGATTAAGTTTGATATGGTTAGGAACACAATTCTGTGAGCTCACAGATGATGCAGACGAGGAAACCGTCATAAGATATACGCGAGCATATATACTACAAATGATGGGTGGAAGTCTTTTTCCGACAAATCAAGTCATTTTGTTTACTTGATGTTCCTGCCACTATTAGCTAACCTCTATGATGCGGGGCAGTATTCATAAGTGGAGCATGTTTAGCATGATTGTATATACAACTATGCAAAGCAACAAGACCTGAGGTTCGAGAGATAGTTGGGTCTCTCATACTTTTGCAACTATGGGCTTAGGAGCGATTTCCAACAATGGCTCCACAGCTATAACATGTTAATAACGCTCACTTAGCTGGACGAGCCTACGGTTCTCGGTATGTTGTTTTAATTCAATTTAATTTTTATATCACTGATCTAGTTAATTTAGATTCTAAATTATCAATTTAAAAATTTAGGTGAAGAGACAAATTTTGTGTAACTAGGACAACCACATATATAGTCAGCTAGTACAGATACATGTTTGATCTGCTTCAACCTGATAAGGTACATTACACTGAACCTAATTGATTATTTTATACACATTTTTATTGTATTTGTCTTTAATGTTCTCCAATATAATATTTTGTGTTTCAGGTTATTGGGAGCTGTACAAAATTATCAAAACATATGGCGGACGATGAGTCCTCTCATATGTTTTCACATTGGTGAGTGGCATCTTCCAGGGTGATGAGATAATTCAGTTTTCAGCAAAATGTCCCATCGCCTTGTAATACTGAACCCCTATTGCATGATATTGACTTAAAGACTAGAGATTGGTCCGAAAAGTTGCACATTCGTGCAAGGTTTATTGCAGTGGGGGTTTCTATTGAACAGTTTGACAGTGATGTCACTCAAGACTATATTCATTGGTATAATAATATCACAAGGCGTTACGTCACTCGTCCGAGAGCTGTTGTGGGTCATTTGGTAAATGAATGAATATTATCTAATTATTTTTAATTTAAATTTATTTTAAATATTATCTAATTGTTTTATAATTCACAGAGATCGAACAATAGTAGACTCGTGATGTTGCGAATGATCTGAACCAGGTTTTTGCTATATGTAGTGACAACCAAAGCTATATGGAGGAGATACATTATATGTACGATATACCAATTATTCCTCCACCAGCTCCTAGACGTAGAGGGCCTGTAGGGGAAGAAGATGAGTTTGATGAGGTTGCCCATAATGTGGAAGAGTTGCCCCTGTGATGCAGACACAGAGTCAAACTGATTATGTTAGTCCGATGATGATGATGCCAGCATTTGGTTCAGGACATTATGACTCAGAGGCTGGTCCTTCGTCTTCATACGTGCATGGACATGGTCGGGGTCGTGGAGAGCATAATGAATATTTATATGATCAAGCGGCTGCAGAGGTACCAGAGTAACATCAAGAAGAACCAGAGCAACCTCAAATTCGAAGTCAACGACGACAACCAGCTCGAAATCGACGACGTCTACCTTGTGGGACACATTGATTTTTGTAATTATTTTTATATAAATGAGATATTTTCATTTACACTTTTTTATTTTTATGAGATATTATTTTTTTAAATTTATTCTTTTTAGAGTTTAAATAAAATAATAAAATATTTTTAGAAATTGTTTTTATAAAATGGGAAAAAAATAAGAAAAAGGTCGAATGTCTAAATCATTAAAAAGAAAAAAAATTCTAAAGATCCTAAGTCGAATTTTGAACCCTCGACCTATTAAAAAAAAAAACAACAATATTTTTCTAAATAGTTTCAAAAGTACAGTATTTTTCTAAATAGTTTTTAAAATTACCATATTTCTTTAAATTTCCCTGCAGAAATCACTAGTCTCACGATGTTAATATAATGTAAGAGATTCACTCCAGCCTCAAAATTTTGAGATTATGATGATTTGACGACTTACAAATGAAAGAAATGGTGTCTTACAAACAGCACAGGCATGGCAAACAAGACTTTTATAAGGAACTTGAGAAACATTACAAGCTTTAAGAATCTGACAAACAATATTTGGTGCTGAAAGGCCTAGGCGCCAATGCCAAATATCAGAAATAAAAGCAGGGAATTAGAAGACCAAATATTGGGAAAATACATATTAACAGCAGCAGAATGAACTTCGATATGTCCTGACAAAATAAACATCAGGATGAAACTCAAAGTAGACATGATTATCAGCAGCAAATTTTCAAACACGAATTAAATTTTTTATTATTTGAGGAACATGGATATATTTTAGATGAAAAATAGGACAGGGAGGTTTAGCACTAAATAAAGAAGAAGCAGTGTGTAAAGCTTAAGCTTGCAGACCTGCACCGTTATCAACTTTGATGTCATTGCCTCCATTGTAACAAGACCGAACAGAGAGATTGTTGAAATCATTTGTGACATGGTTGATAGAGCCCGTATTTGGATATCAGCTGGTATCGATGTCCAGAAAATCTTGATTGAGCAGTATATCAGACATTGATCCATTAGTTTGAACAGGAGCATTATTCTGACTATGAGAAAATGGAAAATTACGATTTCCAGAAGTAGAGTTATTTCCTTTCTGATAGCCTCCTTCATAACGAAAGTAACACCAAATAGTTGTGTGACCAAGATGTCCACATATCTTACATTGCGGCCTGCTGTAATTATTCCGGTTTTGATGAAAGAAGCGTCTGCCACCGTGATTGTTCCTATTACCTCTACCTCGATAACCTGGATGATATGAACACTGTGATTCAGAAGAGAAATTACTTGTGTCTTTCTGAGCTTGATGTTGAGCAGTAAGATTGATTGAAGGTAAAGAACTATCTGGTGTAATCATATTTCACTCATTACGGGCTTCTTGTAACAGAAGAAGAGAGTAAACCTTCTGAAGTGTTGGAGGTTCTGTTTGAGCAGAAATTACAGATATAGTGGATTCAAATTTTGCCCCCAATCCGGCAAGGATATATATTACCTATTATATGATCTCTTGAAATATTGTAACCAGCAGTAGTCAGAGAATCAACTAAATTTTTTATCTTAGGAAGGTAGTCTTTCGAGCTTAAATTTCCATTCTTCATATTTTGAAGCTTGAGTTTTAATTGCATAACCCTAGCTAAATTTCTTGGTTGAATTTTCTAAACCTCCTTGGTGATTGAACAATCGATCACCTCTCCCAGGATATCTTCGAAAATTAAACCAAAAAGCCACGAGATGATCAGTTTATCTTGACGTTTCCAAGTATGAAACTCAGGATTTGCCACTCGAGCTAAAGACGATGTAGAATCATCCGAAATTTCAACAAATCGTAGTGGAAGTTCTGCATTTTCTTCAATGTGGTTTTCTAGTCCCTAACCTTCTAATGCCGTTAGTACCTGAAGCTTCCAGATCAAGTAGTTGCTACTATTCAATTTAACTTTAGCAATTTCTTCTTCTGGTATGATCAATTGAGACGATAAACTTGGCGCTATAAGATCCGAATTCGTCACCGTACAATCATCAAAGATTTAATAGCTCGCTGTTAGCCTAGACTGAGGCTCCGATACTAGCACAAGAATTCAACTAAAAATGACAGAGGAAAACGAGAGAATGGGCATAAACCACAAAATGACTTCATCTCTTATCGAAACTGATCAAAGGTGACATGGAAGGATATATAATAAATTATCGTCAGAACGTCATACACAAACTATTCAGTTATCACTATCACAATACCAGAACATCTAAACGAATAACAGCGGCAACGCTACTCAGAAAACTACTGTTCTTGCGTAACATCTTCAACAGTAAGTACTCGTATCAGTGAAAAGAATAATATGATTGATCTCCAAATAAAATGCAGTACCTCCGCCATTGAATCTGATTGCTCTCTGCAGTTGAACAGCATTAGAAGAGCGTCCCTCAGCCATGGCAGGATCGAGCTGGTCAAGAGCCTTGTTGAAATTCGAAAGATAAGACGCATGATCTCTCCAACAGAGCTCCATAGTCATAAGGAAGGACAGGATAGGCAATCATCCAGCCCAGCCAGAGTGAAGCCTAATCCGTCATTTTCACTCAGTATCAAAGTTTTCCTGCTCCGCATCAGAGCCATTTCTCAAAAATTTCTCCCATTTCTCTCTTTCCTTGCTTGTTTCCTATATTTGTATTTGCAGCGTTTACGCGCGCCTTTCAACTTAATAGCCTACGCCTGTAATTCAATTTGGATTGAAAAATACTTAGCATTGGAACCACTCTCTTCCTCCATCTTACCAAATTATTCGATCACGGTTTATCATACGATAAATTATATGTTTTAAAATATATATATTTTAATTATTTTTACTATATATATGATGAGCGTGAAATAATAAAAAAAAATAAGTGATACTCGAGATATACCTGAGATTCACTATTAATGAAAGGCAACACAAGATTCTATTACTTAAATCTATTTTCGAATTCTATCATCTAAATAGGACAATTTCTGAAAATAACATTTTTATATTTTCATTATATTTCGATTTTGAATTTTAGATTGTAAAATGCATAATTATATTAAACAAAGAAAAAAAATTAAAAATACAATATATCATGTTAACTCAATACATTTTTTTAAATTAAAATATGTTTTATATAATGTACTATAAATTATATAATATTTAAAAATAATAATTACACAAATTTTTAAACATAAAACATGTTCATAAATAAATTAATATTAGTTTGTTGTCAACTAATAATATATGATGGGTAACTACAACTAGTTTTATGATGTATAAATATAGTATCAAACACATTTAAATCATTGTTTAAATTAGAATATAATTTCTGAATTTGCTACTAAACATGTATTTAAAAACATGAAATACAACCATGTTTTCATTAATCTCTTGTTCCCAAATTTACGTTTTTAGATTTACTACCAAATTGGTAGACGAGTAGGAGGTACTAGTGTCGATTTATATTGCAAAAGCCCTCCCCTTTTTTTTTGTTATTGCCATAAACGACCTAAAATTGCATTCAGTTATACTTTTTGTTTTTATTGTCATTGTTGTTCGTATGAAGAAAATACTTGGGTGCATCTATTTTTATGCATCACTCACATAAAAAAAAAATAATAAGAAGAATTTGTCACATGGAAAATTATGATTGGACAATTTGATGAGATTGTTCGGGATGCACCTAAGTATTCTTTCTTCGTAGAATTGAGTAATACTTAGTGATGTTGCTTTTAGTTTTTTTTTTTTTTTTTTTTTTTTTTTTTTTTTTTCTTTTTTTTTTTTTTTTTTTTTTTTTTTTTTTTTTAGTTTGCATCTTCTAATTTTTCTATTATGATGTTCATTTAAACACTTATTTTTAAATTTTAAAAACAAAAACAAGTTTTTTAAAAACTATTTATGAGTGAAAATAGTGTATATAAATTTAATTTCTAAAAATAAAATGGTTATCAAACAGACATCAAATAGTTATCAAACAAGTTTAAACTCATTAGATCTTTCATTTCCATTTAAGCCCCGTTGATAACTATTTAAATTTGTGTAATTGCAGCACGTTTAGGGCCAATAATTAAGGCCACGTTTATCCCACTAAAAACGTAATAGATCAGTGGGAATAAAAAAAGTGGACTCCATTTGATTACTTTTGATATTATTTAGTTGTGTTCACACATGAGCTCCACATGCATGTCTATAACGAAATAACGCAATCTAATTGATGAAAAAGTACTCAATCCAATTGAACTTGAGAATTATATCATATCGTTATCGTTACCATTACGGCTACTACTATTGTTACTGTTACAGCTGAAAAATTATCAATTTTGACATATTTATTATTATCGTTACCGCTTGACCCTCAGAGGTAGAGGTAAGGGTAACGATAATAATAGATTTGACAAAATTCATAATTTTAAGTAAAGACGATCAAAATCAATCCAATTATGTTTGTGATTCAAATTCATTACAATTGATTCATCAATGAAATTTCATTACGATTACATCGATTTTTATTATGGTTTGATAAACATGGCCTAAGTATATAGCAACATTTTTAAAGAAGTATAAATATAATAAAATCTATCAATAATAGACTATAAACTTCCAGAGCTGGATCTTAATTTTACTATATCTACAAATTCTTTTACATTGTATTAGTTGACTAATACTTTGAGCGGATGCCCTTAAGAACAAGAGGCCAGAACACATATATCTGTTCTTTTTTCCTTTTTTCCTTTTTTCCTTTTTTTTTACTTTTTAAATAACTCCAAATCAAAGAAGTAATAAAGTTCCCTCGACATACACTTTTTTTTTTTTAGCAAAAACGATCAAATAAGAATTGTACTAATATTCTAAAAAATTGCGTGTAGAGAGTTTAATTTTAAATTTTGGATATTTATATTTAATACAAGGAGAAATACAATGCTGTATTCTCTCTCCAATCACTACAAAATAGTTAAATTGCAACTCTTTTATTCCTTATAATCTTCTTTCCTTCTTTCTTTCTTTCTTTCTTTCTTTCTTTCCTCTTCCTTTTTTTTTTTTTATAGGAATAAGAAATATAAAAAAATAGATTATATTGGAACTCTTGTATTGCAACTCTTGTATTAAAGAATTAAATTTCAACTATTGTATTCCTTATAATCTACATTACAAAACTCAGTTAAATAGAATTGATTGATTTTCAAGCTCATGGCTATCTTGACCGATCAAGAGCATAACAATCAGACAATAGATGTGATATCCCAAATTGGTTTGAAATTAATTATCTTCAATTATTTGGAATTATATTTTCGATTTTTGGAGTTTGACATTAAATTAAATGTGATAAGATAATTAAGTTTATATTTAGTGATTTGGATTTGTGGATTATTTTTGTGAGAGATTGAGAGGATAAAGGAAGAAAGGAAAAGAAAAAAATATATGTATATTGGGTGTTGACTGGTCAAATTAGGGTTTGACTTAATCTTAATATATATATATATATATATATATATAAGTAAGGTTAAAAAGAAAAAATAAAAGAAATTTAGTTTTTCCCTCTTCTCCACGCCAGCAGTTGTGAGCCCCCCACCCAATCCACAACTTTTTCTTCTCTTCCATTCGCAACCCACACGAGAAGCTCCAAATCTGTCATCCCGCACCGCTTTGACCACATTAGTCGCGAGTTCTCTTAGCTGTGACCCAGCGCCGCTCGTTCCACCAGAGTTTCAGATCGCGTCGTAATCCAGGCGCAGCCCACCTGATCTCCAACCACGATCTCCAGCCGCCTGCTAGCACCGTCGTTGGAGTCTAGCTGCCAGATCTGAAGCCATACCACTATCCATAGTCGTCCATAGCTGGTGCTTAGCGTGTCATTCGTGTGGGTTTTTGTCGGGTCGTCTGTTCGTTTCAACGTCCGCTGTTTGGTCTGCAGCACTCATTCATCGTCGATCGTTGGTCACTACCACTAAGTCATCGCTTTACATTACCAGATTTTTAGAGTTCGATGGGTTCTGGTGAGTTGATGAGATTTCGTTGGGTTGTTTCCGATCTACTAGTATGTGGTTAGTTTAATTGAGTTTCAAGTGTGGCCATGGTAGGTTGGTCTAATTTCAGCTTTCTCACGCTGCCTTGATCATAGATTTAATGTTCTGGAAGAATTCGAAGAAGTTTAAAGAAATTTCCAACAAGGTTGGGTCTACAATCGGTGAGTTTTGTTGGGTTCTTGTTTAATGGTAGATTACCCATTAAGCTTTATGCTGGTTTAAGTTTGTTACTCACAATGTTTGTGTTAGATTGGAGCTTTGAAGGACTTTAAGGCACTATTAGAAACCACTGGGTTTTTGTAGGTTATCTTAAGTTTAATTGTTGGGAATTTAGTCATTATCTTACTGGTGATATGTGCATAGGCTGAACTACTTGGTGGACGTCTTTGAGTGAAATCTTAGATCGGTCTTGTTTGGACCTCCATTTGGACCAGTGGTTTAAGGATAGTTGAGGCCAAGTGTGTTGGAAATTTATGCTTTATGGGATGAAACTGGTTATGATTTATGTTTTAGGCTTTGGATTAAGAAGTTTGATAAACAAAGAGACAAAATCGTTTGGATTTAGTCTAAGGTAAGTGATTTACTACTTGTTCGCACTCGAACCTAAGTTGATGTTAATTCTGTTTTGATGGTTGAATTGCTATGACTTGCTATGGTTGAACTATTGAGGGTGTTCTGGAAATTTGCTAAGTTTGAATGATGGATGGACCGTTGAGACTGTTCTAGAAACTCTCGAGTAAGTATGTTCTAAGATTATGATTACATGCTTATGACTATGTTAGATTGATGGTGATTGTTAGCATTCCCCTAACAAGCTGTGTACATCCCCTGTGTATGTTTTGACATCCTTATGGGATCTCCACCTATATTTATGATTTTTTTGTGCCTTCGGATTCGCTCCTTATGCCTATGCTTATGCATATACCGAGATGCACACCATTTGTCTTATTAGGAAGACTAACCTATACACTTAGTGGGCCCAATAGTAAGACTTACATAAAGATATACCGACGTATGACGAGGAATCCGTGACAGGGTCATTGGAACTTGACATTGCTTCCGCACATGATTTCTCAAAGTGTTATGTTTTGTTTTAGTCAAATATTTAAATTATTCGATTGTTTTAGTCAGATATTTATTTAATTTATTTTGAAGTGGATTAGGGATACCCAGTATTTTTATTTTATTTTATTTTATTATTTTAGAGCTTTATTTAATGAAAAAAAATTATTTCTTTTATTGGATTTTTTTCTAGAAATATGTTTACAAGCTTAGGCATGCATGTAGTGGCGTCCTTGAAGTATATTAGAAAGTTAGGTCTTTACCTATAAAGCAGCTCAAGCAGACCCTATTTAAAACTAATACATACAAGAAAATAGAGAATATAACTTTATGTTGAGGATTTGAGGCTTATTTTTAATTAGTAAAAAAAAAAAAAAAAACTCAATATTTCTAAAAACTTCCAACTAAACAATGATATCACCTCTAGCTATTGTATACATGTCCCAAATTCTTATTATTTCCTCTTTCATTCATATATTGTCACCCTCTTCCAAGAAATCTAAATGCATTAATAAATCCCTTCTCAAAAATGAATAAATTAAACCAACGGTTGTGATTTACTACTACGATTCTCATTTACCTCCCTCAACAAAGGCTTGGGTAGAACATTGACGACATCTTAAAAGCTTCGATGTCTTTAATGGCTACTACCGATTTCAGTGGCATCTCGGCTTCGATCATGTTTGCCTCACAACCCCATACTCGAATTGCAAGTCTACGACATTTGGGTGATGATTCTTGCATGTATGTTTTGTACCATTCTATAATGTCGTTCTTTTGAATGTTCTTCAATTCCTCAGCTTCCTTCTGTGAGAAATCAAACATGTACCTGAACCGATATTCCATCTCAGTAACGGTAAATATCTGTCATTCAGAAGTTTGATGCATGTATTGGACCAAGAAAGAAAAAGAACAATACCTCTTATCGACAATTTGATTCCATAATCTATTGGTCTCGTAAGAGAGTGATGGATCCTTCTCCAACAGCTTACCGATTAGTCCATTTTTATAATTCTCAAAAGAAGCTTCATCAAGACCAAGCTGCCAAAAAACAAACAAACAAATTTTCAAGATATGTATATGATAAAATAGGATTATGGCAGAGAAATTCCTATACTTTTTGTGCCAGAACATCAAAATAGGACAACTAACTTTTTATTATAAATCGAACTTTCATTTGAAACGAAAAAGAAAATTTAAAAAGATACAAGGGCTTACAAAATAAAGCCTCAAAAAATAAGAGAATAATTTTTAAAACATTGTCAAGAGAAACAAGAAATCTTAAAGAGGGTAAACATCACTCAAAGACCTCTTCATCCCTCGAAAGTTCTATGATCTATCATTCCTCTCATCTCAAAGACCTCATGAGATGGTAAAAATTCCGACTTACCACAAAAGCCTATCTTTCTCACAAGATTAAAAATCAAACCGATGAGATCGATTAAGTTTTAAAACATATGAAACCATATATATCCATTGCACAAAACTGCTATATAAACTGTGAGAAAATGAGGAGACAGCTACTACTCTAACTCCACTAAAATGACGAGACAGAATCTCAAGTAATGTTCATATGATAAATTTATCAACTATTAGTAACAGTATGAGGAAGGGGCTTGCACTGACCAGTAGTTCTTTCAAGCCAGTTATGAAGTTTTCAAATCTCTCTTGCAAAAAGATTGGACTGTACTCGGATGATTGAACAGAGAAACAAAAACCATATATCCGGTATGTTATCCGCGGACTGCATTGGACAACATAACCAAGTTGCTCCTTTGTCCTGTACCATTCATAAGTAGAACATTAACGATACATGTGCAAATCCCTATTATAAAAAATTTTAGTCGACATTTTTTATTTCATACACTAACAAAATTTCAGGAGTCTGAAAAGATGACCGGTATGGTCTATTCGCTTCACTCGCTTCGCTTGTATTGAAGTAATAGAATAAACTCTTTCAAACAAGTGAAAAAAGTGATATACATGCACTCACTTCACAATGATCAGATTGAATTAAATAACTTCATGGAGCAAAGTGCATTCTTTAACAAGCACATTGGTCCAGAAGATCTGTTCGGACACAATTCGCTGCTCCCTGCCTAGCTTCCTCCAGGCCAGGAAGTACTTGTATGCCTAGGCTCACTCTAATGATCAGAGTTCAGTTTCTTTACAAAAAGGAAACAGACAATAAGCAGGTGACTCAAGACTAGGAGCTGCGCCTCTCCCAGTTAAAAAAATCACATTTTTGATCCCCCAGTCCATTCCTAAATCTGAAAATGAAAAAAGAACTCTCCCAAAAGGACACAAAAACATTTGTCACATGCTTTCCCCCAGATTCACCAGATGCAATGGGGATAAGAAGAGGAAACTGAAACACTAGGTTGAACAATGAAATAAACGAAGGGGTTTCCTCAAAAGCTGATTTGGTAACAAAAAGTATTTCCAATCACAAAAAAGAAGAATGCAGAGAGCTCCAAGAGAAGAAAAACAAATAACATCACATCTCATCAGAACTTACAAAATAATAAAACAAAATATACTTTTCTATGTGAATGGATCTCCCTTAAAAAAATCACCTTAGCTGATTGAAAAGTGGCTCATCAATAATTTCATCAAATAAATCAATCAGAGCCTTTTGTCTGATTGACTCCATTCCAACCTCCGGCTCAATTTGAAAGTACAGCTGCACCATGAAACAAAAAGTAAAAGTGCGTCGAGAAACATGTTGACCTGTGCCATCAGATATGATCGGCAATGGTAAATCGGAGTTAGACTCCAGAGGACAAGGGAATAGATTTCGTTCGTCATTACCTCCAGCACAGAATTTCTCTCCAATTTATTTTTTACACTGACGTCTTTAACAAGATTAGCCCCAGGAGGTAAGCATATTACACGCTCATAATGCCTCATTCCAAGAGGAAGTGGTTGTACAGAGAAGTTGTCTTTAAATATGTTAGACAGGCTTATTGCTTCCTCTTCTAAGAAATTTCCATGGCAAAGTCCCTCAATGTAAAGCTGCCCAAAATGGAGAAATAAAACTGTCATCCTCAGAAAATAGGAATGTCCCCATATAGAAAATTTTAGAGAAATAAAATGATAATGAATTAACCTAAGTGTGGATACGAATACAAGACAGTTACTATGCCAAACAGACAAACCAAGCACACAGAAACGGACATGACAAGGACACATTTATTGAAATATACATTTTTTCTAAAACAAGTATCATTTTCATATCAGGAGATTTAAAGGCAATGAGTTTGTACATTAATAAGCTTAAAAATTTATTTTGATGTATATCGCTCTCAAAATTTATTATGTTTGTCATATATGTGTCTTTTTGGCATACAATATACTTAACAAGTGTTTGATGCATGTTTAATATATGTTCGACTTGCTGTGACTATGTACAACTAGTGTCTAACACATCTATTGCTCTAATAGGTGTCTAATACGTGTCGGAGTGTCTAGCATGTGTCAAACACAGACACACTAGCCAAACACTAACCAAACTATTGTGCTTCTTAGAAATCAACAATTCATTCCATTACTAAATGTCATGGCAACCACAAATTATGAAACTAAGGATAATAGAAGAAATGAAAAAATAATTGTTGGTGATACTCATTGTCAAGAATATGCAGCAGTATTTAAGATGTCTGGAAGACCACGTAATGATACCTGGGATAGAAGCTCAGGGATATGTGCCTTCAAATCGACAAAAGACAGGTCATTTAGGACATCACTTTTCTCGTCTGCATCATAGAATCTCTCACACAGAACTTGTAATCTCAAGTATGAAGAGTGGCTTCGAGGCTTCATATTGGTGTTTCTTAAATTCCTCTCCATATTTTCTTTAATTACCTTTACAAAGTCTGTGTCAGTTTTTCATTGTAAAACCAAATACCAGGAAGCAATCATTAAGACCTATCTCCCAAAAATCCAAGAATTAAATTATGCCATACACCTTAAAACGATCTTCAGAAGGCATAAATGTCTTGGCAGTTCCCAAAAGTTTGGACAAAAGATTAGGAAGCTTATCATTGAAACCAAACACCTTCAGCTCCAACTTGTCGCCAAAAATAGCCACCGAAGTTTCCAGCTTGGCAATGCTAGCCTGAAAAAGACAAACATGAGCTCGTTGTCTCATACATTAAATGGGATACAAAAATGTTGAAACTGTAGTCTTTCTATGTAGTCAGAGTATTACTGTGATAATTTCTGACATTAACCACTACGGTGATTACTGTCTTAATATAGAAAACAAGCCACAGACTCTTTAAGAAAACAGTTCAGACCCATAAATGAATAAGAATCCCTAAACCCCTCATACGAAATAGCCAGAAATGTAGTAATATAAAATCGCCAAGTAATATACGGACATAAGTGGTTAACCTGATATATAATCTCATTCAGCTTGTCCTTAAGGAGGTGAACAAATAACTCGGTCAAGAGACAATTTTTCACACTACTGTACCCCCCACTCAAATTAATACGAAAATATGTATTCGCCCGAGGAAGTTTAAAGGAATTATCCAGCTTGTACCAGAACTTCATCAATGGTTCATCAAGTATGCATCTTGGAGAAGATTCAAGCAGAAGATCATTACAAACTTTAGAAGCACGAATGGAAAAATCACACGGAATGAATTCATTCTGTGCAGGCAGATGAAGTGAAGCATCAATTTCAGGAGGGTCCCTCCACAGATCCATCAAAGAGGGAGGAATATCGTCCACAGAATAATGCGATCCAAACCAGGGTTCAATTTTGAAGTCTGAAAGAGAGAGAAATTTAGCAACTGGGCATTGAATATATCACTTATAATCTTAATAAATAGGCTGAAATTGTCGTTTTTTAGAAGAAATAAAAATTAATTCCAGCAAAAATATTGCATGGATGATTTAACCCCTCAGTCTTGAAAACCAATGGAAACATTTAACACTCACTCTACCTCCAGCCCTTGTCAATATTGCAATAATTCTTCTCTAAGATAACCATTTCTAATATCCCAAACCAGATGCATAATCTGTATTTAGTGTCAAAGAAGTACAAAGTTTTTTTTTTTTGTTTTTTTTTTTGGGGGGGGGGGATTCAAAAAGCCTTTTATCCCAACTTGAGTTTCAAATGGAAATTTCATAATCAGCTTCATATTTGTGTGATTAAATTCTTTTTCAGAAATATGATATCACAAAATATAACAAGGTGCAGGTGGGACAGGCATATATCTTTGATAGGTGGACAACATCATAGTTTTTGCTTCTTATTTAGTTTCTTCTGAAGCCAAAATTACCTTGTAGAAAACAAACCTGACATACCTTCCAACTTACTGAAAGATTTTGATACTATATCAACCCTCATGTTTTCGGGTGTAAAGAAACCAATAATATGCTTGACCAAATCCTCTTCCCATATCTTGTGTACGTAGTCCCCATAAATGACATGTTCTGCTGGATAAAAAGATAAATTCTCTGCATAAAAGAATTTAGACAAGTTAATACATTACTGGTGTTTGTAGCAAATAAAATTAGTTCCATCAGTGATCCATCATCATGTAGATAACTCGATATGAAAGCTGTGGTACTAAATCACCGTCAAACGACAGACTATTAAATTAATGTTACACGAATATTTCACATGCATGCTAATAACAATAATTTTGCGTGAATGTTAACCAACCATCCTTCTGCTCTTGCTTGACATTTTCTTGTCCTGAATCCTGATGGGTAAGCTAACCAGACAGCAAGTAATTTATTGTTTCAAATTAACACTTAACAAGTGAATAGAATAAGATTCTCAAATTTGTAATAAAAAAATATAATTAACATGATTATCCAAAATATAAGGACACCAAATTTAGAGTTGACAACATGAATAACCTGCAAGTTCTGCAGCATAGTCATCCTGAGGCTGCTCCTCGGCAAACCTAAATTCCATGTTTCCAATGTCCTGGAGTTCTTTAAAGATCCACTCTTGAGGAGAAACTTGCCTTAGCAACTTAAGGTATTGATAGACATAGCCAATAATCTCAAAGATCTGAAGAATGTTCATCCAGGATTAGCAAGCCATGACAAGCAAAAACTTGTATGGTTAAAACCCATACATTTTTATTCTTTTATATATCAGACATATTTCATTTCCAGAAAAAAGTAGCTACAAAAGCAAGGGGGCAAGATATCCAAAAAAGTACACCCAAGCTTTTTGTTACTGTAAATTTTCAGGCCCCACTCATAGAAATGGCGAAATCCAGGTGAACAACTTAAAAAAATACATATAGTATGTGGGGATATTAGAGTTGACTTAGCGTTCGTTGTCTGTACACTAAAATTGAAGATTCTAAAATCTTTCTAAAGGTGTACAGACAATAAATGCTAAGTCAACTCAAATAACCTAACATACTATATGTATTTTTTAAAGTTGTCCAGCCGGATTTTTCCATTTCTATGAGTGGAGCACCCAGATTTATGGCAACAAAAAGCCAGGTGTACTTTTCACCCATAACGGATCCATGGTTGATTTCATTTTCCTAACTTTCTGAGAAGAGCAAGCTCAAAACTTTAGTTGGTTTCCAAGATTAAGAGAATCATATAATATACTACCACAAGCAAATCTGCAATGAAAATATCCACCTCAAAGTAAAAGTTACAACATCACCTTCTCTTTACCAGAGTCAGTCAGATATATTGACATTCCAAATACATAAGCCATAGAAGACCGATACATTCCTTCATCCCCAACACCAGCAGATAAAGATGTTGCCCATCCTTTAGCCTTCAGGAAGAAATGCAAGCTTCCCTTGCCCTCTGGAAATTAAAGGTTATGAGGTTCAAGTTGAAATATAAAACAAGAAATGATGTTTGGTGCGGCCAATGAACTTAAGAATCAAGAGTTGGAAAGTTTTTTTGGAAAATAAAAACATCAATACTGGGAAATGTAGCATTTTTTTAGTTACATATAAACATAGCAAACTTTGGACTTAATATTGAAGAAGTCATGACAATCTCACCATGCCCAAGGAGATGGGCAATATAATCTTCAGGCTTCTTCAGATAATCGTGTTTAAGGCACGGCAACGTCCATGCTAAGTCAAGGATGTGAACATCTTCAACAGCCTCTAGCTTGTAAAGCTTCCCAGATTGCCAGATTGGATCTTTTACTGTGAACCTTGGCTTCGCTTGAACACCTTTTTTAACCTTACCAAACAATTCGAGAACCCAATTCTCAAGTATATCCAGAGGTTCTGAAATGCAATAGTTCATAACCATGTTAGAAAACTACCCAAGTAAAAGAAGGTGCATATAAGATTGGAAATCTTATTATTTGTCCAAATAACATTTACGCTTATAACAAAGCTGGTTCTCGCTCCTCTAGCATTTTAACATTTGTTTTTTTCATTTTCTCAATAAATAATCATATGGCCAAATCTAGGATAAGGAGCACAGAAAAAGCATGACATAAGGGTTGGATTGCAATGATAAACCTCAGGAAGATTGATTGCATCACCATAGAAGAAATTTCAAGTATGTCGAATTCTGACTTAGCAAATCTTGCAATTTTGTGGGGTGTTTGGCTTGAAAGAAATGGCAGTAGAGGACTTGATCAATCTTGAGATGTAGATTTTAATTTTTTCTTAGGGTAGTGGCCTCTACCTCTACGGCCTTTGGAATGGAAGCCCTTTTTATAGGTTGAGGTTCCTTTCATATGGGTTGCTTTTTTATATGCCCCTGTATATCCTTTCATTTTTTTTAATGAAAGTGTGGTTTCTTATGAAAATAAATAGAAACAAGACAAAAACAAAGCTTAAGCAACTCTTTCTCTTTCTTCCTTTTTTTTTCTCCTTTCTTTTTTCTTTTTTTGTGTGTGGGGGTGGGGTGGGGTAGGGTGGGGGTGGAACACCTGAATTCAAGCGCCCCCATGCCCAAAACAAGAAGATGGTCAATGGGCCTAGAAATGACAAACATGCAGCCCAAACCCGGCAAGAATATACTGAACTGATAATTGAAGTAAAAGTGAAATGTATGAAATTGGAATTCGCAGGACTCAAAATAGATGTTTTTCACAAGTGAAGGTTGAGTTGAGAATTCTTCTTCACCAAAAGAAAGTATTGATAGTAACTTCCATCATTGATGCTGTAGAATAATAAAAACATGTAACTAGAAAGTTTGGTGTGTATATATATATATATGAAAATCATACAGCTGAAATACTGAAAGATGTCATTTGTACTTAGCTAGCAAAGGCCTCCAAACAATGAATTTGAAATTCCATTTTCCTGCATTCTATATTTTGTGACATAACACATAGTATCTCAAGAAAACTGGTGTGTGTGTGTGTGGGGGGGGGGGGGGGGGGGGGGGGGGGGGGGGGGGGGGGTGGCCTCACCTCCACCAATGACAGTCAGCTTCATTAATCCACCATGGTAATAATCTCTGAACAGTTTCAATATTTGTTCTCGCAGATTTATACCCTTTTCCATTGCATCAACCAAGCTCTTCTTATTACCTTCCATTACAAGAAAATGAGAGATAAAAATGATCTTATCACATGACAAGACTGATCGATCAGAAAAAGAAAATAAGGCGATAAGTAGGCTAACCCCAGAAGAATCTGTTAAAAGGATGACCAGGTACGGATGAATAACATTGAAGTTGTTGAAGTCGGCATGCGTCATTTTGCAAAACCTGGTTGAATTCTATTTTTCATATGTTAAACATACAGTTAGGCAGTAAAAACTTGTTAGGAGCATGATAAAGTGTAAGAAACAAAGAGCTTGATCAGAAGATTGATCTGGAAACAATTTTCAATTTTATACTTCTAAAACTGATAAAAGAACTGTAATCAAGTGGTTTACAAAAGTTAATATATTATCCACTTGAAATCAGTGCGTACAAGCTTGTATTTTGTTTTAGGGAAAATTAACTTTGGTTTTCCTGAAAGATGGTCTATCCAAAAAAAAAAAAAAAAAACAACCAAAGGGAAACGAAAGAAAACAAATTTTAAGAAAAAGTTAAACAAACATGCATCCAATGAATTTTTATTCTCATAATAGAAAACCATTTTGAAAAACAGCTTTCAAATAGTCCATAATATTTCTAACGAGCAGGAACCTACCTGAATCAACCGCAAGTACCTCTCTTTCCATGGCTTCAGTTTTCACTAGAGGTGAAATGAAAAACTGTGAAAACCTGATAAGAAAACAGATCGATTTTGATATTCAACCAATCAGCTAGAAAAAGGAATGCACTACAACTAAATATCAAATCTCAGATAATCATCAGAAATGGACACGATTTTCCTTGCAATCAACCATTTCCTTAATATTTTAAATAATAAATACATTATATTAAGATTTAGGAATAGATTAAAACATAGTGATGAACCTGGATGCTAAACCTGGTTGCTACAATTAGAGTTTAGGGGTAAATTTTGTTATCCAAGATATATTCGGGAAAATCAATGAGAGATTTTGTGTTTTTTTTTTTTCCTCTCATCAGAAACAGAGACATATATTCAAAAAAGGAACCGTATAAAAGACAGTCAAGGGCAAAGGGAAAAGGAGATGTTTTTATACATAATACATTAGCTATATTGTTCTTACAATTCTCAATTAAAGAAAGGTGTTATGGTTCCACACACACACACACACACACACAGAGACCATCTATAAAAGCAACCATGGTTTTTAAAGAAAGAAAAAAAAAATGATGATGAGGGTTTTCTAGATAAACTTTTCAATTTTGCAGTGAATGTATGCAGCAGGATACACTCTGTGGGCTACTTAGTGGGAGTTTATTATATAGGATTTCTCCAATATTTCTTCTCTCTTTTTGATATGAGAAATACATGTATTGGGGAGAATTAGAAAAGACGTACAAATAGGTAATGGATATTTAGGTGCTCATTCCTGCTTCAAGTCGCAAAGGACACTAGAAAGGAAATCAGCCAAAATGTGAAGAACAGAGGAATTTGCTTCAGAGGAACCGTCTGTATTTAACTAAAAGAAAACCAGCTCTCTACAACTTATAATATTTTTGCAACCCTTCAGTTCTTTTCTGGCCTATACGGTAAAGGATATTCCAATCCGAGGGAGGATGGAGGAAAACAAAATACAGTACCAGGATATACAGACATGTTATTTCTTTCATGAAAATGCCGATGAAAACAATATTAACCTTTTCAAAGCACCTTTAAGAAACTCTCGCTTCACCTCAAAATGGTAACAGGTATGCTCTGCTTCTGTGTATGCATTTGAGGAACCTCCGTGCTTGGATAAATAACTATCATACTAGGAAAGCAAAGAGAGAAACTCAGACATCAAAGTAGTAAACTTTCATTCAAACCTATTTCATGCAAAATCTGATATTATGCACAATGGCTTTTCAAGCATAAAATTTGTCTTGCAAAATATATCATATCAATAGCCAATCTTCTATTGAGTTTTTAGACATTCAAACCTATTCATGCATTCAGTTCTTTATCCTTCAACGCCATTATTCTTTCAAATGGAAAATAAATAAATAAAAATGCTTGTACTGTAACAATTTCTTTTTAGATAAGAAACACTTCATTGAATGAATGAAATAAGGGGAGAGCCCAAAGCATCTATAGGTGATTACTGCTTGTACTGTAACAATTTCTTTTTAGATAAGAAACACTTCATTGAATGAATGAAATAAGGGGAGAGCCCAAAGCATCTATAGGTGATTACTGCTTGTACTGTAACAATTTCTTTTTAGATAAGAAACACTTCATTGAATGAATGAAATAAGGGGAGAGCCCAAAGCATCTATAGGTGATTACTGCTTGTACTGTAACAATTTATACAAACAAACCTCGTTTTCATCTGGAAAATCAGTACTTCCCATGAAAAGCATGTGTTCTGCAGAACATGTAAGCATGTTATTTCCAAATTTCCAGATATTAAGTTTGTGGGCAAATGCCATAGTTCAGTATCAATAAACCACATCAGTAATTATGAAATAATGTAGTATTAACATTTTCTGGTAAACTAATGCAACCACCAGATAAAAGCGTTAAAGGATTAACTTGAAATGGTTAACCGTAAATGCATTCAAAATATGAAATGGTTAATCTTGAATGCATTCTATATTTATGGAATCTACTAGTGTGATTTACAAACTTCACATAATTAGTAAAGTAACAAATCACTGAGAGCCTGCTGCAGGTAAACAACAAAAATGTTCCCGAAGAACAACATCCACAACTAGCGGTATCTGAGGGAACCTCAACATTTATACAGCTCAAATTTTAAAGGCTAAATAAATTTCCGTCTCTGCCTGTAGATTTAATTGGAAAAATTCCAATGAAGTGTTCATGCAAGACAAATGAACTAACCTAGAAAATGAGCAAGTCCCTGCGCTTCAAAAGGATCAGAGAAGCTGCCTATTTCTACGCACATTGCAGCTGCAGCCTGTAATCGCAAATAGCCAAAGAAAAAAAAGTTAATGTACGAATTAAACATGCCAGTTCTAGAATTTCCTTACAATATTGAAAGATTCCTTAATTTCAATCGATTCGTACGTCAAAAAGCTCACTAGACCGAAATAATTCGATCAACTTACTCGTCGATATCATGTTCATCAAAGCTTATCCACACATTACTTATTTGAAACAATAGAGATGAAATCCAAAATCGTCTTACGTAAAACTATCACTAACCTTCTTAGTCTGAACAGCAGCTTTACTCCCCTTCCCTTTCCCTTCTTCATCAGTACCATGACCTTGCTCCTCCTCCTCCACCTCCTCTCCTCCTTCCTCTTCATCTTCTTGGCCGTCATCTTCCTCTTCTCCTTCGCTATCCTCGCTTTCTTCTCCTTCCTCTTCCTCTTCCTCCTCATCCTCCTCCTCCTCCTCCTCCTCCTCCTCCTCCTCCTCGCATTCTTCATCCTCATCTTCGGAAGGCTTGGGGCATCCATCCGGATAAATCTCAGGATCATGAACGAGCAAAGCAGATAAGCCATTCTCCAGCTGAATAAACCTGTAAAGCCTTCTATCATTCGGTGACTTCACCACTATATCGTCTGAGGAGAAAGTGAGGCGACTTGTGACCATCCTTGAATCCGCTCGAGCTCTGAGCTATGGAAATGGAGGATTGAAGAAGCTAGAGAGAAGAGAAAGCTTCTGCTAGGTCTACCGCGAAGCGAGAGTTCAGTGCGTTAGCCGTAATTAGGTTGTGTTTGTGCTACCGCGCCAAGCAAGAATTTTCCAGTTAATGCTATAATTTCTTTATTGAATGAAACTACGTGTCCGCCTTCTTGGCAAAATTGTACGGATGGCTCAATTTTATGGTCCAAAATGTCAAATGACTCATTTTTAAAAAATAATGTCAATTGAACATCTGTTTACGTCATCACGGGATGAGATTACAAAAATGCTCCTCTAGTCTATATGAGTGCGCTCAAACTCAACGATCGTCACACTCCGCTCAAAATTAGGGAAAATTGTACGTGGAAGTGTCGTTCATCTCGCTCTACAAAACCATCGTCCATCTACTGCCGTAATCAAAGTTCTCTACTGCCGTAATTGAAGTTCTCTACTGGGTTAGTGAATTTAATTTTTGTCTTCCATGTTGTGTTGCGTCTGTTTAGGTTGGTCTCGTTTGATCGGTTGTCACGTTCATAACTGGTTTCGCGTTTATCTTTTATTTTGGGTTTTCGATGTGTTCTGCATTGGTTGAGGACGAAGAAGATATAGTTAGATGACAAGTTAGTGGATGAGTTTTGCGAGAGCGAGATGGGATAGAGCAATTCGAGCTAAAGCGAGATGGGCTAGAGCGAGACAACCGAAAGCGAGATGTGCTAGAGCGAGATGAGCGAAAGCAAGATGGGCAAGAGCGAGACTAGCGAAATATAGTGAGAGATAGCGAGAGTGAGGTCAGCGAGAGATAGCGAGGGCGAGATTAACGAGACTTTTATAGTATATTTTGTTAGTGATTTTTTAGTACGGACCTATTAACTAATAACTTGAATGTTCATACAATGCAGGAGTAATTTAAGATGTCAAAATCTTTGAAAATTCGTGAAGTTGATAGGTTTCCCGGGCAAGTAACTTGCCTGGCCCATGTTGCCAATGCCAACAAGATTGTAAAGCATAAGCTTACCGAAAGGCAGTTAAAGATATTCAAGAAAACAATTTTGGTCTCTTTCTAGACATTGAACTTGTATTCAACAGCCCTTTAATCCACCATATGTTATCGAGGGAAATGAAGAACTCAGGAATGGGCTCAATTAGTTTATTTGTCAGAGGAAAGGTCGTCACATTTTCGAAGGACGACTTTTTATTGATCACTGGTTTGTAGTGGTCTCCTACGCAAGTTGGACAGAGTGAGGAGTCCTCACAAGAACTTTTTACTAGGTACTTAGGTAGTCGGTTGACCTCATACGCATTCCACTTGCATTTGCTTGAAGAAGAATACAAAGAATTGGTATTTGAAAAATGATGATGCTATGAAAATTACCCCAGTATATTACACAGAGGTTGCAATGATGGGTAAAAACAAGCAAAAGAATGTTGTAGATCGTATTCTATTTGACGATGTTGAGGACATAGACTACTACAACAATCTTGATTGGGGTACAATTATTTGGCAAAGGACACTTGACTCCCTAAAGACCGCACTTAAAGACAAGGTTGGTTTATACAAGGAGAAGGTGAGGAGAAATAAAAATTATGTTGTGAAGTACTCCTCCATGGATTTCCCCAAGCATTCCAGGTAGATGTTCCTTAACTTAACTTTATCTTTGGTTTAACATTAACATAATTATAAATTTGAGTTGTTTGGATTTAGATGTGGACGTACGAGATCCTTTTGTCAATAGCAAGAAACATTGCCACTCGAAAGAGCAAGGTAGCCATTCCTCGTATATTACGGTGGTCATGCTCCCACTCGGTGTCATTCAAAACACTCGAGAGAGACATTTTTTAGTCTGAAAATATAAGTGTAATCTATGTAGCCACAGTATGTTTATTCGGTAGCTAAATGTACACTAACCATCTTACTGGGTTCCTTAATGCAGACAAAAGTCAAAGAGGGTCTTGTCATGTCCGATACTGAGAAGGAGTTTCAGGACACCCCAATTGATAAATGGGCCGTAAGACAAGCACATTCCGACACCGAGAGTTCAGGGAGCTCTAATAGTTCAAATAGTGACAATAGTTCAGATAAAAATAGTTCAGAAGGTGGAGAAGGTGAACAGCAGGGTAATTCAAAAGGTGGAGCAAGGGATGACGAATCCGATGGGGACCAAAACATCCACCAGTCTACTTACACTCCCAGTGAGGATATGTTTCATAATGTACTGGTGGTTGGTGACGTACGTCTTGATTTTGAGGATGAATGTTCTGTCCCGGAGGATTCGGGCCATAGGGAGGGAGGCAATGTTGGTCCTGGTGTATATGCGTACCTGCGGACATTGACAGCTCAATATCGAGCTTGGATGCCCATGTATCGAACCTAGAGATGGACGTGAGAGACATGAAAGCACAATTGTCAACTATTTTGTCTTTATTACAGTCTATGAAAGGTTCCATGGTGTTTGAGGCAACGAGGTCTCCCACTCCACAGACAGGCCATGATGCCACTATGTCCCCCATCCCGACTGTACGTAGGTCACCTACCCCACCTGTATGTAGGTCACCTACCCCACATCCACCTAAGTCACCTACCCCGCCTGTACGTAGGTCACCTACCCCACCTCCACCTAAGTCACCTACACCACCTCCACCTAAGTCACCTACACCACCTCCACCTAAGTCACCTACCCCACCTCCACCTAAGTCACCTACCCCACCTCCACCTAAGTCACCGATCCCACCTCCACCTTCATCCTGTCTCTTATACACATCTAGATGTGTATAAGAGACAGCCTGTACGTAGGTCACCTAACCCCACCTCCACCTAAGTCACCGATCCCACCTCCACCTTCATCTGTACAGCTTGATATCACGACCTCCTCTAACACCCTACATCTCGATTCACAGGTATGATCATTATGTGATTCGAAAATTTCTTTCTTCATATTTATTATTCAATATGTTCAGCATTTTGTTATATTTCTGTAGGTTATGGTCAATAGTAGAAAAACAATACGTAAGAGGAAAGTCGTTGATAAGTACATACCTCCCGTTGAACCGAAAAGAAAATAACAAAAGAAAAGGAAGTTAAGGTTCAACTTCCTTTGGATCGTCCAAATATTAAGTACCCTTTCCCTGGGGTACCTACGATACAGTTTAAAGTGACAATCCAATACTCCTTTGAGCATGAGATTCCAGCGGCTATATTGAAGGAAATGGTGAACTGGATTACTAATAAGAATACGGACAATGAGGTTTGAGAAAATGCAGTTCGGCCATTATCCAAAACCTTTTTCCATGAGTTGACTGAACCAAGTTCATGGGTTGAGTGTGACATAAGTTTACGATCATTGTCCTTTTTACCAAGTACATAAAGTTATAAACCCTCTCCTAACGTATATCTTGTTCTAGATGCAAACCCTAAATATCCTTTTTGAGTTCACAAAAGATAAATTCTATAGGCGACCAGACATGTGTATGGCTCGCTTCACCATCTTGCCAATTGGAATAACGGTAACCATTTACTGCACTTTTGAATAGGAATATGTTGGTTGACTATTATGTGTTTTAATGTTCGTTTTGTTGTGTAGAGTCATCTAAATTTCAAGATAGGATCTACAAACATATTAAGAACAAGTCGACCTTGGATGTTGCCGTAGCATGGGCGGATGAGACGTTACCGGATTATGTCATGGGTAAATTTGATGTCAAGTGGTCAGATGTGGACTTCGTATAGACGACAATAAACATTGATCAGCATTGGATGTTGATAGCATTCGATCTAAATAGAGGTCGGTTGTTCGTATTTGATTCACTACCTTCCATGACATCGAAGAAGAAGTTGGAGTTTTTCCCTGAACCATTGACTTACACCCTACCATCGCTTCTTCACTACTGTGACCTGAAACGTTCGAAGTCATACATCGAAACGTCTCATTGGAAGATAGCCTGACCTACCTCTACGAATACACAACACGAGCCGTTAGATTGTGGAATATTTGTTGTAAAATTCTTAGAACATTCAGTGACTGGTAGTGCCCCATCTGTAATAACTCAGGATAAGATGACTGACTATAGGATGCAAGTGGCACGTCAATTGTGGACGAACACTCCATATTATTGACGTACATGTGTATTATATATATTATTGATGTAATTTTACTAACATGTTATTTAAATTGTTAGTGTAGAACTACCATGAATATAGAAGATTCATTCATAAATAGCCAACAAGTTAAGTTAAACTTAGATAAGCGAGACATCTGAAGGGATTCATTAATTACACTTATAAAAGGGATTCATTAAGCCAACAAGTTAAATTAAACTCCGCTACATGATCGCTTAGAAGAAGTAAACGATAATCATTAATTACACTTATAAAAGGGAGAGCGAAATATGCGAGAACGAGATTGGCAAGAGTGATATTAGCGAGAGCGAGATTCACGAGAGCGAGACATCTCCATAATGGTTCATGAATAGACAACAATTTAATTACACTTACAAAAGGGAGAGCGAGATATCTGAAGAGATCCATGAATAGACAAACTCTAGTAATCAAACTTATAAGCAAGACGTTTTAAAAGGGATTACAATTGATAGCGAGAGCGAGATTAGCGTGAACGAGATGGGCGAGAGCGAGATTTGCGAGAGAGAGATATGCGAGAGTGAGACGTTTCCAGAATCGTTCACGAATAGCCAACAATTTAATTACACTTACAAGTGGCACATAAAAAATTACAGTTTTGAGGATTCGTGAATAGACAAGTGGCACATAGAGAATTACATAGACAAGTGGCACATAAACAATTACAAAGACAAGTGGCACATAGACAACTACAATCGACCGACATTTGAATCATTTGTATTAGAATCAATAGGTCGCCTAGTCATCAGCGGTTCACTGCAGTTTTGTCGATTATGCTCGTAGTTCCCACACCTACCACATTTTATTTGTCTGTGTTGTTCTCCTCTTAATGGTATTCTTTGTACTCTTCACCGTCTGACCTGTACCACTTTTCCAGGAGGTGCAATATGCTTTTCCACATATCCCGGAGGTCTCTTCCATTTAGATATGTGACCGAGTGGATTTACAGGCTCTGCATAAGCAGCCATGAGGGAGTCAACGCTATAGAATGGACTGCACAAACCATGGATGAGGATGTTTCGTTTTCACGCAGCCACGATCGCATGTGAACATGGGATATCGAGTGAGTTAAATTCCTTGCATGTGCATTCCTTCGTATGGAGGTTCACAATACTGTCCAATCGATTATCCCGCACATGTATCCTATAACAATCAATCGGCTCAACTCGATATCGTCTGCCTTTGTCACACTTAGTTGCTAATCAGTTTTCATAGTAGTCCGAGTGTGACATCGTTCGAGATGCCCAATAATTTCTCCGTTCATAAAACCATGATTGGATGAGGCCTCGAACGTGTTCCAACAAGCACATTATGGGTAGCTGTCGATATTCTTTGGTCAATGAATTGAAACACTCTGCACTATTGGACGTTATGTTATCGTATCTTCATTCTGTTTGGTAAACATGCGCCCACCTTTCAAGACCAATGTCCTCCAAAAATTTCGATATTGCACCATTTCAAAAAGTACGTAGTTGGTCCCAGTGTGCTTGGAACTCTGACATGCGAAATGCCCTGGCTGCATCCTTGAACATCCCAACAATCGTGTTGTCCTTAAAGTTGGGAAGAACATTATTTTCTAGGTGGTAGGTGCACAATCCATGAAATGCTGTGGGAAAAACTGCACGAATGGCATTGCCAATAGATACCGTTCCATCGGACACAAACACCAAGTTAGAGGGTTCTCTAATGGCACACTTCAAGTTTGATATAAACCACTTCCAAGCTCGATCAATTTCATTGTCCACTATGGCATATGCTAGTGGGTAAACTTGGTTGTTGCCATCCATGGAGACGCCGACCAACATAGTTCTTTTGTATTTTCCTTTCAGATGCGATCCATCAACAATTATCACCGGCCGACAACTTGAAAAACCTCTAATACAAGGTCCTAATGCCATAAACATGTACTTTAAATGGACATCATTTTCAAGTTCGATTTCAAACCTTGTACCTGGATTCTCCATCTTTAACGCTTCACCATATGCATGTAGAACAACGTACGACTCTTCTGGAGTACCCCTGGCGAGAGCATAAGCGGTTTCCCTTGCACGCCACGCTTTATCGTAACTTATGTTTACGCCGTACTCTTTCCTCATATCCTTGACGATGTGACAAGGTTTATAAACACATCCTATGCCTGTAAACTTGTCTTTGATTAGTTCACCAACTACCGCAGCCGTTGCTTGTCTATGGTCATGATTTAAAATTCCAATAGAACATGTGTGCGACCGTATATGCTTCGTGATCTTAAATATGTCACACTCTGGAATTTTAACCGCATGAAGAATCCACTTACAATTATCCTCTATACATTTAACAGTGAACAAAGACTTAGTTGACTTCCTTACCTTATATTCAAAATTATTGATTATGTACAAAATAGATAATCTCATTTTTAAATCAATCTTACTCAAAAAAATTTGACCAACTTCAACATCTGTCTCGGATGAAGAGGTGCCAGACATAATCAATTCCCCTTTACGACATGAAGACATGGAATTCAATCTTCCTGATCTCTCACTAACAGCCATTGTAGGTCTATATACCTCTGAAGGACCACAGTCCATAGAATTTAATCCTACTGATCTCTCATTATCGACCATGAAAGGATCACGCTCTTCTGAAGGACTACAATCCATAAAATTCAAGCCTGTTGATCTCTCATTACCAGGCACAGGTCTATTACATTGAGTTTCTCTTTCCCAGTCCACTGCACGAATGTTGTCATTATCTATTGATAATGTTGATGGTTGAGTGTTCATAGACAATGGAATATCATTCTCTTCTCAATTAAACTCATATGATGCCTCGTATTGTCTGACTACACCTATACCATCATCATTTATATTCACATTTTTGTCGTGGTATGATTTTAGTGTTACATATAGCTGAACTATAGAAAGATCGTCCCGACAAAGAAGGAAGTCAACATCACCATCATTTCATATGTAGTGTGGAGGGGCTTCAAAGTCAAGCTTATATTTAACTCTCATAACAACATCAAACTCTAAGCAACTTATATTTTCAATCCTGTAAATGTGAGCTTTAAGCTCTTCATACTTCAAGGTAATAGGCACAACGATTCCTATTAGCTCGCCTCCAACATACAAATTTTGGTTCTCATCCCAATGACCTCTGTATCCAATTAGTACACATTTTCGTGTCATCCTACAAAGCAAGAGAACATTTTTTATTAAATAGATAGAAATACACATGGATCTCTCTCACTGTCGCTCAAGCTCACTCTCTCGCTGTCACTCAATGTCACTCTCTCCACCTTTCTCTTTGTCCCTTTGTCTATACATATCTGTTTTGAGACTACGTTTCTACAAACGCCAATGAGACCAAGTTCAAGAAAAGTTTGTTCCATTCTGAAAACTCTATTTGGTTTCGAAAAACTCTGCTCTAGAAAACCTCATTCAATAAATCTCCGTTCAACAAAATGACAGTTCAAATGAAGTTTAGATTTTAAAGAATACACCATTTGCTGTGTGTTAATGATTTTAAGTTGTAGACAAATTTCGTGAAAATTATCAAATCAATCGTACAGTGACAAACAATCACATCACGATGGAAGATCAACAGACAGTGAGAGCGAGAGGGTTATCAGGGGAAATTTTTGTAATCTCATCCCGTGATGACATAAGTAGAGGGTCAATTGACATTATTTTTTAAAAATGGGTCATTTGACATTTTGGACCCTAAAATTGGGTCATCCGTACAATTTTTTCCCACCTTCTTTTTGTTGTGGCTGAATGACAAACATCCTCGAAGTTTTTAGGTTAAAAAGTAATGAGATAAAAATACAGTCGAATATAGGATTTGACTGTTGGACCTTGGAATAGTTGAGAGGAANTATATGTATATGTATATATCAGGGGCAAGTGTAACTTTAATAAAAATAAATAAATTGAAAATTTGACGCGTGTCTCCAGGTTTTACTTTTTTACAAACATGGCAAATGATTTTCGTTTGAAAATTTGACGCGTGTCTCTAGGTTTTACTTTTTACAAAAATGGAAAATGACTTTCGTCTGAAAATCTGATTACTATCTGATTTTTATGTGATTACTATATTATTCATATGTGATTGTTATATGATTGTTATGTGATTGCCACAACTGCAATTACAAAAAAGTTGAAGTCACATCTTAAAATGTATTTATCATATAATGCAATTTCCCTATATATTATTTATTTGTTAGTCAAAATATAGATTATAATGTCAACCAGACCGTGGTTAATTAGTTTAACACGACCTTGAGAAAAAAAATAGTTTAGCACGTTTTAAAATTTTTTATGCAACACTTATTTCATCTTTTTTGGTATAAAAACTATGGGATAAAGGGATCAAACCTTTTACTTCTAAAGAGAAAATTCATGTCGATGTACTTTTAGAATTTCTTGGTATAAAATGTAAATATTTTTTTATTTTAAAAAGACCCCTAGAAACAATGTCAAACTATTTATAGAAATAATAAAAATATATATATATATATATATTGATAGACTTCTATTAGTTTCATTACTAATAGACATTCATAAATTTCTATCAGTCTCTATCAATGATAGACTTTCATCAATGATTTCAAAAGTACAAGTCTATCATTGATATAGACTGATAGAAATTTATCAGTTTTTATCACCGATAGACACTGATAGACTTCTATTAAAGTCTATTAGTGATAGACTTATATCAGTCTCTACCACTGATAGACTTCTATTAGCATTTATCTGTGATAGACATTTAAAAGCAATGAAACTCAAATCTAGCATCCAACTTCATGGGTAAATCAATTTTAACACCAAAACTTAATGGTTGTTCAAGAGCCAAACAGAATTAACCCAAAATACCAAAAATCTTACCCCTAATGGCAAAAAAATTTGGCGAACTCGTGTTGGAAGCAACAAGACAACGACAACGAGGATTAGGCTGCATGGATCTAAGAGTTAGAGAAAGAGAGAGAATGAATCGGGTGGAGAGAGAAAACTTGGCTTACTGACGACGACGTACAATCAGATCTGCGATGTAGACCTGTTGTCTATCAAAAACTTGTTGCTTTGCGGCGGATGTAATGCCACTGTAAAGATTGATGATAATGATGATATGCGTTATGTGATGTATTATCTTAATCACGCTTCCAGATAATATATACGATACTACAAAATTCACTGTGGAATGCGTGCACGTAATTTATGCGTGTCATAAGTTTTCTTGCGTTGAAACCAAGTATAATTCCACCGCAAATTTCTCAGAGTAATCCGAGGGCAAATTTCTCAGAGTAATCCGAGGTCGAACATGGGGATTGCGATGTTAATGCAACGATGATGTGATATATGCGACTGTAATCAAATTAATGTTGTGAGGTGCTGAAAAGTAAATTGTGATGATAAATGAATAAATAGGTAAAGAGTAAGATGCGATGATAAATGAATAAACGGGTAAAGAGTAAAATGCGATGGTAAATGAATAAGCAGGTAAATAAATATGAAGTTTGTGCAAAGTGTGTGTGAGGGAATGTGATGGCAAGTCTTGTGAATTGAATCAGAGTGAGAACGGGTTTGGAGAAAGAACATCGCAAGTTTGTCAATCTTGTTGAGGACGCAACTAAGGTTCCGCCTTCCCTCGGCTTACACCTCTCGGTGATCGCCTGCATCACCATATCTCTATGATGATCATGGATGAACATTTGTGAATGCAAGGTTGTTTCCATCTCTGGAAATACTTCTTGCTTTAGTTAATGCATCCTATCAACCTTCTTTCGAGAGGTGGATTAGCATATTCACTTCTGTTCTCACAGGTGAAGATGCCATTGAACATCTGTTAACTAAACTTAACTGATTTCTTCAACATGGATTGACTTACTCGTTCAATCTTTTCCCCGCACCCTGGAGGTTTAGTTACTCATGGTGATAGAAATGGAAGATGAATGTGTTATAGTGAACAGAGAGATGAAGATGAACATGATAATGATATTAACTGGTAAAGATAAAGCGTTTGTTACAGAGATATGAATGAAATACAAAAAATGAACAACAATCAATGAACGGAAAGTAAGAATAAATGAGAGTAGGGTGTCAATGTTTTGGCATGGATCCTGATCAGAGCTATTTTGCTTGTCGGCGTGATGGAGGGATGAGGTGGATAATTCCTTCTCAGGAGAGTTCTCGAGGGAAGAGTGTCTCTTTTTCCGTGTGATTTTCTTCTCTATGTATTCTCCTCCTTTTTCTTGCTGAGTATTGATGTTGCTATTTATAGACCTTAGCACCTCATACATCAGTGGTCCCGCTCTCAAAAGTTACTTTTTCTTGTTGAGGTTTGATGAGAATGTCCGCTCTGCTCCACGTTCCGTTTGTTAAGTCGTACATCAGAAAAGCCATACAATCTCAGAAATCCCTGAGAATGCGTTGCTCTTCTTGTCCACGAGCAATTGTCGCATGCAGTGTTACAAAATCCCCGAGACGCGTTGCTCTTTTTGTCCACAAGCAATCATCACATGCGGTGATACCTGTTACCTGCAAAACAAAGATTTGGACATCCTTTTTGCCATCGCAATGCGGTCAGCGGGTGTGTTTCCGATACATTTACAATTTTTGCGTTTCTAAGCCAATTTTAATATGTTTTATGCAACTTTTCCTTCCTATTGCCGCATATTCTAAGTAAGATGATATAAATAACTAGTATTTCTACAAGTTATCACACCCCTAATTTTAGATATATGCTTGTTCTCAAGCATATCTTTTACTAAGGCAATTCAGCTCAAGTCCTGTCCTTGCTTTGCACCGATTGGCTACTCAAAATGCTATTCCTCTACATAATTTATCAAAATCACTAGTTCCTTCTATCCTTTGAACATTTCTTCAGCATGCTCTACTTTAGTCTTACCTTAGACAAACTTCTGCTCAAAGTTCCCTTCTTGTTTTGAAAAGATATTTTTTCTTTTTCTAAAAAAAAACGAAATGCACCTTTCATGTTATAGCCTGGTTTACGTTTTACCATAGAGATCGTTGATCATGGTTACACTCTTTATTTTGGTTTGCTCCCACAGGTGTCATGCAAACATCCAACTTTGGTTGTGTACCAAGCTCAACTTCAACTCTTGTCCGTTAACCAAGTTTTTTACTTTAGCTGGTCAGTGGAGTTGTCTATTTCTTTCTTTCTTTTTTTTTTCTTTTGTATTGCATCGATCCTGGTAACCTACCTTCGTTTTGGCTTGCTCCCATGGGTGTCATGTGAACATCCAACTACGAGCAGGTTCCTTTCACGACTTAACTCTTACCAGGTTGGGATTTTTCCCTTGCGCCGACAATGGAGTTTTTTTTTTTGTATGAATGCATTTGTTTGAAGATGATCGCATCTGCTCAGACCCTTTCCACCCTTAAACCTAGAGGGTTGCAAGGTCCTCATTGTGTCGTTTTGGACAGAAAAAACAAAACACTTAGTCAAAAGTTTAAAAAGAAGGTTTGAGCAGAGTCTTGTGCTAGAGAAGGTAAAGTTGAAACTATTGTGATGAATTGTCTAAGTCTAAGGCAGATAATGTGATATATAAAGAAATTGCGTTAAGGCTACGCATAATACTCATCATAGCAGCGCAAATAAACGATGCAAAAGAAAAAAAAGGAAATATCGCATCGAATTGACAAAGGATGACATAAATAAAAAGGCCAAAAAATAAGGAAAGATAAGTCATTCAATATATACAAATTGACTAAGTACACAAAAAATTGTAATGACTACAAACATAAAAATATTAAAAATAATTGAAGAAAGAAAATACAAAGGTAGGGAAGAAGGTGGTACACCCCCAAATTTAAACTTGCGGCAGGGGCTCATTATGGGGATGACATTGCGAAGGAGCTCCAGTCGGCGCTTCTTGAAAGAAAAAGGTATTGCAGATGTTGAGGAACCACGAGACCATGTAAGTATGCGATCGAGAAGTTGAAGTACTCGTGGTTGCATTCTGCTAACTGCCTCTGATTCAGGCAAAGAGTAAAGATATTGCGTTGAATGTTGATCATCGTCTGGTGCAGCTCTGCATTGCTTTCTCACAACTCCATCAGAGTTTGGCGTAATGAGGAGAGTTCGTGGGATAAGAAGCCCCACATATCCTCAAGGGCAGCAACTATGGATGCAGTGGGGGCTGTCTCTTATACACATCTAGATGTGTATAAGAGACAGACAGATAGGCATAGGCTGGAGACAGTCCATGGAAAGAAGTATTGGCCCCTGATGCAACCTACATAACTCTAATTTGCCTGCAAGAAGTCTGCCTACGTCGATCGGAATACTGCGCGCAATGCAATATGCGACTATGACTCTATCCCTTGAAATTGTCTGATCATGAGAGGTTGGGATGAGCCATCTCTTCACCAAATAGACCCAAAGTCGTGCTTCTGGTAGCAGACGGTTGGAAGCGAGAGTCATAATGCCAGTCAAGGACACTGTCCAATTGGTACCCGGTTGTGCCAATATTCTCAATACGTCTTCCATGTGTTCCTTAGCAGAATCATCAATCATTTTGTTGCCCGGTGTTTCTAAGAAATTCTTCAACTAATAGAGCTAATTAATGTCCTCGGCGCTAAAAGGCACTACCCTCCTGTTAACGACCACTACATCTTCGGTATCATGGAGCCGACCGTGGTAAAAGGCCTGCACTGCCGTGGGGATGACTATGGATGGGCATTGGTAGAAAGTTTCCCATCCATGCTCCACTATGATACCAATGACAAGGTCTGATAGTGGGGCAGGCGCAGGGAAGAAACCCATTTCCATCAATAAATCATCAATTTCTTTCTGGACCTTTGGACGCCTCCTAGCTGGCGAAGACTCGATGCCTTCCACCTTCTCTTTTCTTTTTTCTTGAGCGGACGCAAGATGGGATTTTTGTCGTTGAATGCGTTCCCGTTCCTTGCCCTGCTCTTGTTCTTCATTTTCCCATTCTTCTTTCTCTTTTCTTTTTAGCTCAATGTTGCGTTGAACTTTGGCTTTGCGACGTAACTCCTTTTTTCTCCTTCTCCTTCCTCCTTGCTTCCTCCTCTTCTTGCATTTCTTTTTCAAACTGTTTAGAGGCAAGCGCAATGCGCTGCTCATCCTCAAGCCTTCTCTTCTCTTCCTCTTCCGACCTTGCGTTGGCAAGGGGAACCTCCTCGTCATGAAGCCGTCTAGCCAAATCGGTTGATGCGATGATTTGGCGTGCCCTTGCCATCTTTTCTTCCTTCTCCTTTAATTTCCTCCTTCGTTCCTCTCTCTCATTCTCTATGCGCTCATTTATTGTTGGGTCTTCTATGGACCCTTGCAGCGCATTCCCCTTGCGACGCCGTATAAGTGGGGAGATGTGAGGATCTTCTTTGTCATTCGAACCGCGGAGTTGAGCCTCTGTCGCAACTAATCTTGGATGCGGCCATGAGGTTTGTTGCTGCGATGATGGTTCAAGTTGCACCGACATCCCCCCTTCCACCCTTACGGTGGTGGATTCTCCTTCGAAATCCGGGCTTTCTGCCCTTTGCCTCCGTTCTTCTTTTCTCAGGCGCTTCTGTTCCCGCCTTCTCTCGCTTCTCCTCTTCTCATTCCTTTCTTTTTCCTCCCGGGCAACTTCATCTTTCTCTACCCATTGATCATTGCCTCCCTTCTCTGCCTCCTTCTCGGGCTGCTCTGCCTGCCTCCGCGCCTCCATGACCTCCAAAACAGTCCTAATGGGTTCCTCATTGGAGTCTGCTGGGGCATTCTCCTTGGGATCCAAGATTGTGAGGGCCATCATCCGCGATGTCGAAACCATCTTCTCCTCTGACGGTAGGGGCTGGTTCACCACTCTTGCTTCCGGCAACCCCCCATCCTTCTCTAATAACTTAAGATGCTTCCCTATACCTTCTTATCGTCTGTTTTCCATTGTTCACTTTCTGTTGGAGGTAGTGGAAGTGCCACCTCAGGACTAGTGGCAGGGGCACTCTCCGTGCTCGGCCCCTCTCAGAGGGTAGACGGAGATACTGACGCTGAAGGTTTTCGCCTGGGTTTTCCGGTGATTTTGGGGACTGGTTTGGGTTAGACGACGAGAAAGGCCGCCTTCCGCATGGAGACTAGGGCTTTAGATGGGGATGATGGTTGGGAAGAAGAATGTGATGATTGTTCGGTCATGGGTTTAGGTGAAGGGAGAAAGAGAGAGTGGTGCTTTTTTTTGGGTAAGGAAGAACGAACAGCAGGGTTTGAGTATGCAGAGACCCCCAGGGTGATGTCACTTTCGTCTACGTATGCAATAATGGACCTCAGAAGTTTAAACGCTTATAGTTTATCTTCTCACAAATTCATTATTATTATTAATTATTATTTTATTAAATGGAAGACATGGGCGCAATGTGTACCACATCATCGCAACGCCTATGTACACCCCCACATCATATTATTAGATATATGTTTCAATTAACTTATTATTTTGGATTATTTTAGTATTATTATTAGTTGGAGGGCATTTTTGGAATTTTGGGACTACTTCAGATAATAAGTGCGGATTTAATTGTTTGGCTTAAAATCAATCAATTGAAAATTACATGGCAGACTTCATCATTGGGTAAGATTTTGCCGTTTGGAGTTTGTTTTGTTGATTTCATTGAATACTTATTTTACTTTTGACACAAATTGGTTGAATACCCATGTGTTTCACTTTGGATTTGTAAGTTTGTGAAGGTATTGAGGTGTTGTCCAAGTGAGTTGGCAGTTTGTTTTAGCGAGTTTTGGTAAGTTTATGTTTTGATGACCCTTCTGTGGATTAATTATTGGTGGTTGAGAATTTGAAAGTCATTTGGAAGTGAATTTTTTTGGACGAGCTACATATGGATAATTTTATTTGAGACATTGGTAGTGAAAGTCATGTATTTTTGATTCAAGCTATCATGTAAGGCTAATTTCAAATTATGATTATGGGGTTTTGATTCAAAAATTTCATTCAAAGATGAGAGAGTTTGGTTTGCTAAATTATTTGGGGGCTTAAATTAGGGAGGTTGGGAAAGGTGAATCGAATTGGATCACACCTTAGGTAAGTTATCTTGGAAATATTTTGTATATTTGATGTGTTTTGGAATTTCGGCACTTAACTATTAATTTTTAAAGCTTGGTTTATTGTTTATGGCTTGATTAAGGATTCACAGATTTCACAAAGATTCATTGCTTTTTGTTTTCGACTTAATATCAACGAGTAAGTAATCTTACTACTGGAACTGCACACGGGCCAAGCCATTAGATGTATGGCTAGACATGTTAAATTGAAGTTTATGGCAGGAATGACAACATGAAAGATTGATTAGTAAACATATAATTAAAGTATGTTCATGTTACGAGAACCGAATTATTTTATTTATAATGCATATAGACACTTTGAATGCTAGTATGAGATGGTTTGTGCCTTCCATGGTTGTTTGATCTGATGAATGTTGAGGATATAACATGTATGTCGTAGACCATGAATGTTGAGGTATATATATGTATTTGTAGAGCTATTGATGTAGGTTCTATATGTATGTCTATAGTTCGCTACAGTGATGATTATGAATGTTGAGAACTTGTGCAATGTCCTTTCCTGATTGTTAGATACCCGCCATTAAAATATTTGTGTTTCCTTTCGGATTCACCACGTTTGTGTTTCCTTCAGAAATTTCACCAGTTTTTGTGTTTCCTTTGCGGACTCCACTAGTTCTGTGTTTCTTCGGAAGCCACAGTTTGTGTTTTCCTTCGAGATTCACTATTTTTGTGTCTCCTTTGGGGATTCACCAGACGGTAGTGGGAAATACTTAACTACCAGTAGGATTAGGACTTAGTCTCCCTTTTTATTTAATTGTGTCTATATGTCCCATGAGGACCTAGAGCAAATGTATATGTTCACACAGAGGGTGTGGTATCTATCGAGGACATAGATGCTAGGCCTGACCCAAGTAGTGGCGTTTACTTACTGAGTATTTTATACTTATTCTTTTTCATGTTGTTGTTTCAGGTAAGGGTAGAGATGCACCGGCGATGACACAGTAGAATTCGTGATCGAGCCACTAGGACTAGTTTTTACGCTTCCGCTCATGAGATTTAAAGTTCTTTTCATGTTTCTCTATTTTTTTAGTTTTGATGTTTTAAAAATTAACTTTTAAGAATCGTTTTTCAATTTTTATTTTTATCCTTTATGATTTATGGGTTTCCTACTATTGATTTAGTATTTGAATTTAATGAAAGTCCTTTTGAGTTACCTTATTTAATTAGCATTTTATTTCGCCTAACCAAGCGTCGTTTTGAGTTCATGCATGCATAATATTTAGTAACGGCCTTAACTTATAGTCTAGGGGTCGGGTCATTACAGTCTACCGCCAACGTAATGCATACCCGTCATCGCATTGTATAACCGGCATCTCAATGCCCCTAATCCAAACCTAATGATAAGTTATTGCGATGTTTACACAAATCATTCATTCAATTAATAATAATCAATGCAACTAGAGACTGAAAGGGAAATAATTTAACAGAGCAGTAAAGATAGTTTAATATGGATGCTGCTTAAGAAAGAGATTTTCAATGTTACCGCAAGCGCATCCCGCAGGCGATCAGACTTTGTCATGCCTCAATGTCACGCTTGACATTGTTTCTTTTCCACTAGGTCTAGGTGCTTCTGAGTTGTT
>NC_052358.1:17944520-18011984 GCF_009727055.1 Benincasa hispida
GTTGGACAGTGTACCAGGTGTTCTATTTTTCAATTCGGTCGCAAGCTGGCCCACTTATACCTCCAAATTCCTAATGGAAGATGCTTGCGATTGCATGAGCATATCATTCTTCTGTATGTATTCCTTAAGTAGTGATTCTAAGTACGATGAATTTGGTGTAGTGTTGGATGAAGAAGGTTGGTTGTGAGGTTATCTGTTCTGATAATTATTTTGACCTTGACCTTGGTTATGAAAACCTGGGAGATTTCCTCTATTCCCTGAATGATTGGTCTGCATATTCCTCTGGCCTCCCTGGTCAGTGTTTCCTCCCTAACTGAGGTTGGGATGATTCCTCCAACCGGGGTTGTATGTGTTGCTGAAGGGGTTATTTTGGATCGAGTATATGGACTGTTTGTTGGATGGGCAGGCTTCCACTGAATGAGCCTCTCCACATTGAATACAGCTTACTGCTGCCACTTGCGTCAATGCACTGGCTTGCGCTACATTCTGAGAAAGAGCTCCTTGATTTATGGCCATGGTTTGTACGAGTGAGGTGACTGTGGCCAGCGTGGTCATTGTATCCACTAGTACAATGGCTCTGTTTGTTTTTCTTCGTTCCGTACCTCTGCCTCCGTATCCGTCATCAATCCAGTCATTTGTATTTTGCGATATGTAATCTAGGATACCTTTTGCTTCAGTATAAGTTTTATCCATAAACCCTCCTGTCGCTGAAGCATCTGCAATTGCTTGCGTTGCTCTATCCAGGCCATTATAGAAAGTTTCCACAAGGACGCAATCTGGAATCTCAATATGCGAATAGTTCTTCACTAAACGTTGAAAGCGCACCCATGCGGTGCTCAGAGTTTCATTTTCTGCTTGTTCGAAATTTAGTGCTTCCCGTCGTATTCTCGCGTTAACGGCGAGAGTGAAGAACTTCTTCATGAATCTTTCTACCAACTGATCCCAGGAGTTAATCTCGTTTGGCTCTAAAGAATGGGCCCACTTCTTGGCTTCATCTCTGAATGTGTAAATAAATAGGTAGAGTCTGATGCCTTCTGATGTCACGCCAGGAATGGAGAATGTGTTGCACATCTCGACAAAACTGGTGAGATGTGCATGTGAGTCTTCTCATTGCAAACCTCCAAATTGACCTGCGTTTTGTATCATCTGGAGCATAACAGGTTTAATTTCGAACCTAGCCTTTTCTTCCACCGTAGGTTTGGCGATACCCGGTGAAAAATCATATAAATTGGGTGCCGCATAATTCCTCATAGGAATATTGCGATCAGTAGCCAAGAAGACTGGGTTTTGCGGCGCCCAATTCATTCATTGATTTACTTCAGGCCTTTCATTGTTGTTGTTCGCCATATCCCTGCGTCGCCTATTACGATTTTGGCGTGCTCTCCTACGAAAAGTTCTTTCGATTTCTGGGTCGGCGTTGAATTCTGGATCCGTTCCAGTACTCATGCACCTTCAGTTGCTCTTCGCTTAAGCACACTGTACTCCAGAAATCTATCCTACAAAATATCACAAAATAATCAGCACTAAAGTTGTCAATCCCCAGCAACAGCGCAAAAAACTTGTTGCTTTGCGACAGATGTAATGCCACCGCAAAGATTGATGATAATGATGATATGTGTTATATGTTATGCGATGCGTTATCTTAATCACGATTCCAAATAATATATGCGATACTACAAAATTCACTGTAGAATGCGTTCATGTAGTTTATGTATGTCACAAGTTTTCTTGCGTTGAAACCAAGTATAATTCCACCGTAAGTTTCTCAGAGTACTTCAAGGTCGAACACGGGGATTGCTATATTAATGCGACGATGATATGATATATGCGACCATAATCAAATTAATGTTGTGACGTGCTGAAAAGTAAATTACGATGATAAACGAATAAATAGGTAAAGAGTAAGATGCGATGATAAATGAATAAACAGGTAAAGAATAAAATGCGATGATAAATGAATAAGCAGGTAAATGAATTTGAAGTTGTGCAAAGTGTGTGTGAAGGAATGCGATGGCAAGTCTTGTGAATCGAATCAGAGTGAGAACGGGTTTGGGGAAAGAACATTGCAAGTTTGTCGATCTTGTTAAGGACGCAACTAAGGTTCCGCCTTCCCTCGGCTTACACGTCTCAGTGATTGCTTGCATCACCATATCTCTATAATGATCAGGGATGAACAAATGCAAGGTTGTTTCCATCTCTGGAAATACTTCTTGCTTTAATTAACGCATTCTATCAACCTGAGGTGGAATAACATCTTCACTTCTGCTCTAACAGGTGAAGATGCCATTGAGCATGCGTTAACTAAACTTAGTTGACTTCTTCAACATGGATTGACTTACTCGCTCAATCATTTTCCCGCACCTTGGAGGTTTAGTTACTCATGGTGAGAGAAATGGAAGATGAATGTGTTATGGTGAATAGAGAGTTGAAGATGAACATGATAATGATATTAACTGGTAAAGATAAAGCATTTGTTACAGAGATATGAATGAAAGACAAGAAATGAACAACAATCGATGAACAGAAAGTAAGAATAAATAAGAGCAGTGTGTCAATGTCTTGGCATGAATCCCGATCGGAGCTATTTTGCTTGCCGGTGTGATGGAGGAATGAGGTGGAGAACTTCCTTCTCAGGAGAGTTCTTGAGGGAAGAGTGTATTTTTCCGTGTGATTTTCTTCTCTATGTCTTCTCCTCCTTTTTCTTGCTGAGTATTGATGTTGCTATTTATAGACCTTAGCACCTCCTACGTCAGTGGTCCCGCTCTAAAAAGTTACTTTTTCCTGTCGAGGCTTGGTGGGAATGTCTGCTTTGCTCCACATTCTGTTTATCAGGTCATACATCAGAAAAGCTGTACAATTTCAGAAATCCCTGAGAATGCATTGCTCTTTTTGTCCACGAGCAATCATCGCATGCGGTGATACCTGTTACCTGCAAAACAAAGATTTTGACATCCTTTTTGCCATCGCAATGCGGTCAGCGGGTGTGTTTATGATATATTTACAATTTTTGCGTTTCTAAGCCAATTTTAATATATTTGACGCAACTTTTCCTTCCTATTGCCGCATATTCTAAGCAAGATGATATAAATAACTTATATTTCTACAAGTTATCAAGACTCAAACTGCAGTGGATCGACAGTTAGACATGAGTGCGGTGATTGGTAGATGTCAAAGTACATGGGTTAGAGAGAGAGACCGAGATTAGACCAAAGAAGAAGAAGAAAAAGTAGAAGAAAAAGAAGAAGAAAAGTGTGTAGGTTATAGGGAGAGACCGAGATCAGATCGAATAATGAGAAGAAGAAGAACACGAAGAAGAGGGAAGATTAAATTTTGTTATTTTGTGTCAATAGTTTCCCTTATTTTTCTATTTTTGAAAATCATCCATTAAAATTGTTGATACCAATTCATTCCAATTTAATCAATATTATTGACTATTGGGATGAAATCTCGAGTGGAAGCGTGTGAAAGCATTGCATATCGTTAACCGATTTTTAAGAAACAAAAACAGTGTTCTAAAACAGAATGTAGAAGGATAAACACATTATAGTCATGTTTTAGATGGAGGGAAATAAGAAGGAAGAACCATTCTTACCTTTGAATATTCCCGAGCTCCTAGAACGATCCTCTCACTTTTCCAACGAACACGAACGTCTCCTCGAATGATATTGAACACGACCACGAGAATAAACGTGTTATTCTTTAGGATTTCGATAGAAGGATAGGTGATATCCAACTATTGGAAGAGGGTGAAGAAGGGATAATTCCTTAGAAATAATATAGATGATTTCTTTAGTGGCAAGGGTAAAAATTGCAAAATCAAATATTGGCCTAAAAGGGCTATAAGGAATATTTTATATAGAGAAGGATTAGCCCATTCTCCAAGTCTTTCCCCAATCTATCATTGTGCACAAGTAATTAAATATCACTTATTTAATTAATTAGAATATTAATTAAATAACCATTTATACATTAAATTAGACTTATTTAATTAATTAGAATATTAATTAAATAACCATTTATACATTAAATCCAATTTAACGTATACATTTAATTAATATAAACATCATATATGTATGAGCAACACCTCTCTACTAATCAATTAATTCTTTGTGAGTCTAATTCACTTAAATTAAATATTTGAATCTCATTTAAATGTTTATTTCCAACTTAATATAAATTATGGATCACATCCATAATCATTTACATACTAATCATACTAATATACGATTTCCTCAAATTGATTTGAATAATTCAAATCATTATTCTTTAATATCTTTTAGTGAGCTCACAAAGGAACCTGGTGGACCTGCAGATCAGAAGCTCCAACGATATGAGATTAATTGGCTAAACTCATTAACCAAATTAATCAATATTCATTAGTGTGGGTACACTCCACTAAAGACCCACGACTGCACTCTTCTCACTGTAGACATATTTCTATGTCCACGGATATAGACCAATAACAGCAAGTTAGTCCTTCACAGGTGTTCATAATGCCAACTGGATCAAATTACCGTTTTATCCTTTGGGTTACCTTTGACTCCTTAAGTACTAGTGCTTCTCTAATGAACAACATGTTTATGGTCCAACCAATAAATATAAACCCCTCTTGGACAAATGAGAGAGTCCATTTGTTCAACTCTCGGAGACACCACTTAAGGGAACACTCATTTACTTACCTTGAAGTCGGGAATGAGTGAATTCCATCTTGTATTATTATGTTCCCAACTCCTCACTCGGTATTGTCCCCAAAATGGTAGGCTTATCAAGTCGGACAACTAGCCGCTCTCACTCTTACAAATAAAAGGACAAATCCTTGTGAACAAGAGTTCATAATACACTCAGGATTAAGACTAAGTTGCCTAGGTCATCTAATGAGTAGGATATTGTCCACATAAAGTACTAAGAAGGCTACTTTATCGTTGATGATTTTCTTGTGGATACTAAAGGAAATCAGACATGAGAATTTTCATGAGCAGCGGAATGATCGTTCCAAATTCCATTCGTATTTGAACATACACAATTACAATCAAGAAACAGAAACATATTGGTTATGCACAAAACGAAATTACAGCATGCTTTACATAAAATCAAGGGATAGAATTGTACATACCTTTGAAGACTCATATTCAAACTCCTTCGATCACGAATGCTCGATCAATCTCTAAGACTGTAACACACGAATGCTCGTCCACCATGACCGCAACACAGCACGATCATAGCGATCTCCAAGATCACTAACACAGTAAACGACCTCCAAATACCTCGAACTATGTCGAGTTGAGTGCGACACCACCACAATGGCTACCTTGGTATTCTCAGTGTGAGAATCCAGAAGTGTGGGCTCTTTGTGGACTTGGTTAGAGGAAGAGACTGGAGGAATAACAATCATGTAAACGATTGAGCAAGTGGGAGATGACAAAGGTCTATCGTATAGACCATGCCTAATCGTTTTACAAATGTTATGAGATCGTTTAGCAAAAGTTCCGCGATCGTTTACTAAGGCCAACAAGTGAACTATCGTGTAGTGTCACTCTATGATAGTACAATATCTCTTCAGCTATCGTTTAGTGAATCTAATCCATTTGACAGCCAACTGTGAGTAATTCCAAGAATGGAAAATCTCAATTCAACAACTTTAGCAAATCTTCTAAATTTGGGGGGGGGGGAATTCTTTTACCTCACGGTTACCATGAAACCACCAATAACCTCCCACTCAATTTGTTATTAGAGAAAAGAGATAATTATCCAATAATTAATATTATTATAAATATATATGATAACCAACTTACCATACTATATTTATAACCTATAGTTTTAATATTTTATCTCATAAAATATAAAAACCATAGTTTTTTTTTTCTATTTCATGGTCCTTAATGTAAATCTCATTTACATTAATCCTCCACTTGATGTATCTCATACATCACACCGATCATATAATCGAATTCTCCTCTTGTCAATTTGAACATTTCAAATCAACACCAAGAACTGATTCTCAACTTGAATCCATTGAGCTCCCAAGGGGACCTTATGAACCTGTAGCTCGAAGCTCCAACCGTACGTGAATAACTGACTAAACTCTTTAGTCACAGGATCCACAATTCGTTAACTACCAAGCACTCCACTAAAGACCGACAGTTGAACTCTCCTTATTACAGATATATTATGTGTCCATATCAACCAATCAATAGTGCGATAACCCTTCACGGATCACTCGTAAGTATAGTTGGGCCAATAACCGTTATGCCCCTGTAGTTACATCTAACTCCTTAAGTACCACTGATTCCTCTGAACATAAGTCATAGTCCTACTATGACTGAGTCCTCTCTTCTGAAGAGAAGTTGTGGCCACTATGTTCAAGGCTCAAAATCAACCCTTAAGGGAGCAATCTATCTATTTACCCCTGCTTCGGGGAACGATTGAATTCCATCTTGTGTAACTGAGTTTCCAGCTCTCAAATCAGATAAATCCTCAAAAAGGTAGATATGTTGAGTTGGCAATCTGGCCACTCTCACCCATACTAATCAAAGAACCACCCTCAAAGGCAGGAGTTCCCAAAACACTCAGAACTGAGGTCATGTCAGCTATGGTCGTTTAGGTGAGATGTAAGTCTCCAGTATCAACGACGTTATATACAGAGACGAATCATCTCATGGTCTGGTCTTGTACAAACTCTTTGTATAGGACACCCACGCTCGCATGTCTCCACATGAATGGTTAGGATCTACCATCTGTAGTAGTTCACAATACTTGCAAACCTCTACAAAGTGAGCCGTACCTGTAGTGTCACTAGGATCAGGTATCCTTCCTTAATCCTTATACTACAGACCTATTTAGGTTATCACTTAAGGCATGATCCACTTGTATATCTCATATACATGCTTAAGTCTATATACAATAACCATGGAGCTTTGTTTATTAGATATGAGTAAATGTCAGATAAAATAACTCTTATTTTATTCATAACAATGTATACATATTACAAACTATGAGACTCTGGGAGAATTAGGACACCAATCCCAACAATCTCCCATTTGTCCTAATGCCTCGGGAGACTAATGTACAATACAAGATAAATACATGTACAATATACAATAAACTAGGGCATACCTCAATATCATCTCCCACTTGCCCTAGACAAGATGTCGCATGTCCCGTAGACCCAGACTATCTAGGTGACCCCTTGAACACTTTAGCCGTGAGAGCCTTTGTAAATGGATCAGCAACGTTGTGCTCTGACGCGATCTTTTTGATTATCACATCACCGCGATGCACAATATCCCTGATCAAGTGGTATTTCCGCTCTATATGCTTGCCTCAACAATGACTTTGAGGTTCCTTCAAATTTGTTAAAGCCCCATTATTATCACAATAAAGAATGATAAACAAATTCATATTTGGAACAACTTCCAAATCCGTAAGAAATTTCCTCAGCCAAACAACCTCCTTAGCTGCTTCACAAGTGGCTACATATTCGACTTCCATAGTGGAGTCTGCGACACATCCTTGCTTGATGCTTCGCCACACTACAACCCCTCCATTCAGAGTGAACATTGACCCCAATGTCGATTTACGAGAATCTCCATCGGTTTGAAAGTCAAAGTTTGTGTATCTTGTAATGATCAAATCCTTATCTTCATACACGAGCATGTAGTTCCTCATTCTCCGAAGATACTTGAGGATCGTCTTGACTGCCGTCCAGTGATCAAATCTTGGATTGGACTGATAATAACTGACAATCCCTACTGCATAGCAAATGTCGGGTCTGGTACACAACATTGCACATATTAAGCTTCCAATAGTTGAAGCATAGGGAATCCGTCTCATCTCCTCAACCTCTTGAGGTGTCTTAGGACATTGATCCTTATACAATACGATTCCATGCTTGAAGGGTAATAAACCCCTATTGGAATCATGCATCCTGTACCTGATCAACATTTGATCGATGTATGATGCCTGAGACAGGGCTACCCTCTTGTTCTTACGATCCCGAATAATTTAGAGAGCGTATTGTGCCTCACCCAGATCTTTCATTTGGAACTGGGCAGCTAGCCATTTCTTAATGTTAGTCAGAAACCCTACATCATTCCCAATGAGTAGGATATCATCCATATAAAGTACCAGGAAAGCTACTGAGCTGTTGATGATCTTCTTGTAAACACAAGGCTCATCAATGTTCTAATAAAAGCCAAATGATTTGACCACACTGTCAAATCTAATGTTCCATGATCTAGACATTTGTTTCAGCCCATAAATGGACCTATTAAGCTTGCAAACTCTTTGCTCTTGATCTGGAAATATGAACCCTTCTGGTTGAGCCATGTAGATGGTCTCCTCAAGATTCTATTAAGAAAGGCAATCTTGACGTCCATTTGTCATATCTCATAATCATAAAATGTGGCTGTGGACAGGAGTATCCTGATAGACTTGAGCATGACAACATGTGAGAAAGTTTCCTCATAGTCCACTTCCTCAACCTACGTATAATCGTTTGCCACGAGTTTAGCCTTAAAGGTTTGCACCTTTCCATCTACACCTCTCCTTCGCTTATAGATCCACTTACACCCTATAGATCTTACCCCATTAGATGGATCCACAAGCTTTTAGACGTTATTGAAGTACATAGACTTCATTTCCTAGTTCATGGCTTTAATCCATTAATCCTTGTCAACATACTTCATTGCTTTCTTAAAAGACAATGGATCCTCGACCCCATCATTAGAAATGACGTTATGGACTTCAGTCAAACCCATGTAGTGATCTGGAGGGTTCAAAACCCTTCTACTGCATCGAGGCAGTCTCAACTCTTGAGCTGGTTGACTAGATGTACCGAACTCAATAACTCTTATTGATCTGTCAGTCTGTTCAATAACTCTTGTTGAACCCTTAGTAGTCTCAGTCTCACTAGAAATGTCATGTAAAACGAGCTTACTTCGTGGCTTATGATCCCGGATGTGGTCTTCTTCCAAGAAGATAGCATTTATAGAAACAAACACTTTGTTCTCACTCGGATCATAAAAGTATCCACCCCTCGTTTCCTTGGGGTAGCCTACAAAGAGGCAAACTTTTAAATGTGGTTCCAACTTTTTCGGGTTATCACTACCTGATTACTGTTATGATGGTGAAGACATTTGGTTGACCGTTAGCCCTCTTATATGATTCCATATAGTAGAGTGGCATCATCCAGATCGTGTGTTGAGATAGTTCGGTCTGCGATAAACGATACCTTTGTTGTGCTATACACTCCCAACACTACACCAGATTGAATTGAAGAAGGTAAAGCACGACCAAGTCCGGCGTTGAATTCATGTGGAATATATACCTACTGGCATGGACGACATGAACGTTGTGCATAGGGAGAAATAATAAATGAGCCAGCTGTATCAGATGACTACGTTCCTGGTATGATTCAATCATGAGGCAATTTATCACACCTGACACGCTTACTATTACTGCATGGTAAGAGATTTAAAATCAGAAATTTTCCAAATATTGATATGAATATTGTTTAATATTTATTTTTCTCGTACAGAATAATTTTATCGAAATGTACAAAATATTCAGTACAACACAATTTACCAAATTGGATTCAATGTGTCACCAAAACATTGGTCAACATAGAAAGTATTAATATTGCTAACATGATCGAAGACATATTCCTCGTAGACGAAAACGACAATGGTAAAGCTAATTTTAGATCACATGAAGACAACCCCATGTGGGTAAGGGTCAGGGGGGTCGTCTTTAAATTTCAATGTAAACTTCTATTTTCAAAATAAAAAACTAATTGTAAATCTTCTTTAGAATCATGATTTTTTTTTTTAAAAAAATATGAGTGCATAATAATTATGTTTTTCATTGTAGATTAATATATAATTAAGTTTAATAATGAAGAAATTGTGGACCTGGTCCACGAGTCTTAATATTGTTGTACATCTCCGATTTAAAAAAAAAGTTAGACAATCGATTTTTTTTTAAAAAAAGTCGTGACCTGATCCACGAGTCCTCTTCAACCGGTTAACCAACTGAGCCGATGTGGTGCTGACTGGATTAAATGCTAATCGTGTACCCCGTACACGATTTCCCTTCATACCAAAACTACCCTATTTTTGTCAATACTTTCCATTCCACCAATTTTTAAAAATACTTTCCCATGTACCCCATTTTGTCAATAGTTTGAAAATCCACAATATTTTTTAACTTGATCCGTAATATTTTATTTGATACAATATAAAAACTATAACTTATGTATTATATTTGATATAACATTAGTTATATAATAAGTTAGTTATTATATCTTATTTAAATTAATTTGTTTTATTTTAATTTAAATTATTAAAAATAACTTCTCTCCCCTTTTCTCTCTATTTTTCAGACGTGTGGTTAGTGGTTACGGGAGATGAGCTATTCTTCTTCTTCTCTTCACGAGAAGGTCTGGGTGTTGAGTTGTTTTTTTTTTTTTTTTTTTTTTTTTTTTTTTTATAATTTTACAAAACTCCCTACAAAACAAAAATCTCCTTTCTAAATCTTTCTACCTCTTCCTGAAAGATCATAGAGCCCACATCTCCCGTGATTCTCAGCCCCTACCGAGAATACGAAGGTCTCACTTGTGGTGGTGCCCTTCTTAGATTACTATAAGTTTTTGGAAGTTTGGTTGACGAGAGGAGGAAATTCGCGAAGGCATCGATTCTTCAAGGGTAAGTCTTCTCTAACCCTTATTCTTCCTTTAATTCTTCAAAGTATGCTATAAAATTATGGTTATTTGCATTTTTTTTGTTCTGTGAATTTCAATTATGTGTAACATCGAGAATTGGGAATGATCCCCGCTTCCATAATCGAACTTCACGGTTCCTTCAGTTGGAATCAAAGCTAGGATCTTTTGTCCCAATTTTTAATTTTCCATAATGCTCTTACAGATTTGGTGGGTTGCATTCTGTAATATTGTTCATATTGATGAATTTTATGGAAAATATTATGGTTTGCAATTTTTTGGATGTCTGCGGGATTGGATTTTAGATTTATTGCTTTTTCTTTACAAATTAGTTTGTAAGGGCCCGATGTTTTGGCCATTTAATTGCAATAGAGTCTGTAATTTGAAAGTTTTGAGTCGTTCGTGGTCATTCCGATGAGTTTCTGAAGAAAATGAGGCCCAAATTGAAGAAGGTTCGATGAATTCGTAAGTGTATAGTGGCTATTGTAGAGTAGTGTTGCAACGTTGTGCCCTAGCGTTACAACGCTGTGAGCGACGAATGGAAATTTTTTTTGTAGCGTTGCAACACTCCGAGACGGATTTTTTTTCCATTTTGCGTGCGATTCTGATAGCTCTAAATAAGAGTTATTATTTCTAGCTTAATTTGGGCTCATTATCATATTTTATGTGTTTATTTTCCTATTTTGTAAGTACTGAGCAATCAAGAGGTAGAATTAATCATTTGGTGAAGAACGGGGTTAATTTGAAACAATTTGGAGTTGATTTGAGCACTCAGGCTTCAAAGGAGTTGAAAACACCAAAATACCCCTATCAGAGCGTCACAACGCTCATAATTTGCCTAGGTCTAATGCTCGTGCAATGCTTGGAGGTAGTAGATCGTGATGTAGGGGAGTGTTGCAACGCTGCCCCGAGTGTCGCAACACTCTGAAGTTAGAACATCGCCACCATTACAATGCCATGTAATGCTCCAACCCAATGCTATGCGACAGAATGCTCAGTGTTGCAACGCTACAAACTTTGACGAACGGAGTTCGGAGCGTGCGCACGAGATAGCGTTACCCCTAGCATTGGACTTCTGCCTCGACGCTCCCTTTCAGCCGTTTCAGCATTACAACGTTAGTTCTAGCGTTACGATGCTATCCTAATTTTCTATAAATATTCCTCTTCAGTTTTAGGTCAAAACAGGCTAACTTTTGGAGGATGAACTGATGGAGGCCGAAGTATAACTTCAATCTTCTTTCTTTCCCTTCAGATTTTAGTATCTTTAGGTTGGTTTTTCTTTTTATTTTGGGTTGTAATCGATGGATTGGATGTGTATCTCGGATTTGTCTATGAATTAAGAGGTAACTCCTATCTAATTTGTTTTGAGCAGGAATCCTATGTTTATTTTCTTGAATGTTTTCTAATTAATTTAACTGAATTGTTGTGAACTCTTTGGGATGATTTGATTGAATTTTAATGGAAATTTTATAAATTGATCTGACAAATTAATTTATCAAAATTCTTGTTTGCAATATCGTCATAGCCTATGCAATATTGATTGATTTAGTTGCATGTATTAGGATCACATGTTTAGGGTCTAGACTTTTTCTGACCAAATGTATGTATGCCCTAATATAATCTTTTCCAAATAAATCATGGTATAAGATATGGCTTTTCTGGCTTGTAGTATGTCTCAACAATTGAACCCTTTCATAATGCAATTCAATTTTAACTTGTATGTTACTAAGAAGGAAGAGTTGTAAATTGAATTAGGACTAATTTGGTTTAATGTCGAATTTGGCTAATTGGGCTATTAGACTTTCTAATAAGTTGAGAGGTTGACAGATTCAGTGTAATTAATTGATGACTAATGAAAGAAATTGCATAGGAAACTCTCTTTTGCTCTAGAAATTAGATAGACTCCTATTATAGATTATGTTACCTCTTTATTTTAATTTCACGCATATATCTCTTCCACACAAAACCCCTCATTTATCGCTCTAGTTAGAAAATTAATTTAACGAAACAAATCGTGCTTCCATGCGGATCGACTCAGACTTACCACTGTTGCTACGTCTTTGTAGTGATAGGAGTAGTTCGGTATTTACAAATTTTCTTTTGATCAAGTTTGAAGCTTATTAACGACGTAATTTTTAGGCTCTGTAGAAAATGGCGTCGTTGCCGGGGAAGCCATTGACGTTTCGATAGTTAAATTTCTAGTTAGAGTATTCTTTTGTTTTTTATTTGTTTTCCTTTTTGTGTCAGTATTTTAAGCATGGACAGATATCGTCAACAAAGATGGGGACAATCGAGTGGAGCATCTCGACTTAGTGATGAGGTTTGTGACCTTTGAGGTCAACTTGCTAAGTTAACTTCTTTGGTTAGTTAGTTGGTTGCAAGTAACTCGTAGCAGGTGCAAGCGTATAAGACTGATCACCCTGAGCAAGCATGCCCAAGTTTGCAGTGGAGTCCTACGCCACGAGACTACTCCATGGGAGGGTATCTTAGTTATATAAGTGATGATTTTCATCGGCCAAAATGAGAGGAGTCTTATGGCTATGAAAACCTAGGATGGGACCAGTTCCACTATGATTCACACCCTGCCTCATCCGACATGACGATGCATGCTCTACCCGTCGACTCAGGTATGTCATTAGAAGATGTGATTAGATAACTTGCTATTAACAATATTGTTTTTAAGTAGGAGATCTGCGACCTCCAAGAGAGCTTTAGGTTTCAAACTGAGGTTGGAGCTGATCTTCAGAGTTTAAGAGACTCAGACACTCGATCTTCTGATTCAGTTAAGAGAAGATGAGAACCCCTGTTACACACATCTTATGAATCACCGAGGTGTGTGCCGATGAGGTAATCTATGTCGATATTGAGGATAAGTTGGAGGATTTCATGTCATGTTTAGAACCAGTTTGTGAGGACTATGGAGAATCTAATCCTAAACCCATCGATTTCTAGGTGATAAAGTTAGAGGTTGAAAAACTTTGCCCTGTTCTGTCGTCCGGTATATCGTATATTTTTTAGTTTTGTTCTTCTTATTCTTGAGAGTCAATTGAGTCAGAGTCTTTATTTTTAGTTGAGTCAATCCTTGAGTCTTTTTATTTTTCTTTTTCCTTTTTTTAAACAAAATTAAAAATACCAAATTCGACCTGTCTGGTTCTCTTCAAAAGAGGAAGAGCCTTATAGCCTTATCAGACTATATCGACTCATCCAAGAAGGGACCAGAGAAATACAAGAATTTCTTTGTGCATTGACAGGGGACAGGTCACGTGAGCAATCAACGTCAAAAAATTTTCCTTCCTGGGGGGAGCCAGGTGAAAAGTTTACTGCTTTCTTTATTTGTTTTCTAGATTAGCTTTCTTTTTGTTTTTGTTTTGTAGGTATGACCTAGAGGAGATGAGCATCTTTTTTAAAGGCGAGCCTGACCACCACCATCCCGTGCGCGGCAATATTTGAAGGGGAGATTTTCTGTTCCCTTTAACTTTTTCTTTTTTTGAGCTTTATTTGAGATACATTGGGGACAATATATTATTTTAAGTTGGGGGTGGGGTACCCTTGGGTAGGTTTTTTTTTTTATTTTTATTAATTTTAGCTTGGGGTCCTTGAGCGTTGTGCTTGGACAATGCTTGGGTGATTTGATTGCCTTGTTAGCTCATTTGCTCTGTTGTTATCATGATAGTTTATGACTCACACTACCTGTAATGAAATTTTCATGAAGGAATGTTAGGAAAACATGATCATGATTTTAGCCCAATTTTAAAAGTGTTATGTATGTTTACTAATGAAATAGAATTGCATGAAAAATGACACTACTTTAGGTTATTTTATAATTGTTATAATTTACCTAAGTACGTTTTCATATGCAATAATTGGTTTTAGTTTATTTCATTTTTTTATAAAAGTTATAATTAAATGAAATTAGAAATTAAAATCAATAATTCAAAATTACATGCAAACCTTAGGTTAAAATTATTTTTTAAAAATAATTTAAAAACATGATTCACATGGACCTAAGATCACATTTCTAATGAGATTAGAAATAAGTTTAATCTTTTTAATCAGTTTAATATGATTAAATTGGTTTTAATTAAAAGATTAAATTTGTAGCAAATGTATCTATTAGGGACCTTTTGTCTAAGGCTAGTTTTGTCTAGGTTGGGGTATTTAAGTTGACGAAAAAAAACAACCATATCTAGTAACTGACCTAGAAAGGTGAATTAGATAAATTTGCTACAAGCATGCAATCATTTATTAAAGTTTATTGAAGTGTTTAATGAACATCAATCAAAGTTGTTTCACTATCCAAAGTAAGTGTTACTTTTGAGCAAATTTAAACAATCACTTGGTAAAATAATTAGCCCTATTTTTCTATGTTAAATAACCATAAGTAAACACTAAGTGGGAAGAAAATAGGGTATATGATGCTTCATTTTTCCTTTTCACGTTTCTCCTTCAAAAGTTCACACCGTTAGATCTATACTCGGCCTCGAGGCACCTTTGCTAGTGTCCCCCCAACGGATGGCATTTGCATGACTTTTTACTCAAACCCCAGAAATAGATATGATTGCTTTAATTTTTGCCCCAATCAATTTTCCCCTATGATTGACTCATTGAGGTGGAACTCTATAATCTAAAATGGGGACTTACACTTACAAGAAAATGTAAAGTTAGTTAATAGTTTTCGGACGGAAAAATGGTGACTGATATTTACAGTAATAAGGAGTTGTTCTGTATATTGGTTGATAAGGTCTCATTTCAATGAAGGGGTACCTGATCACCCTACGGTGGCTTTTACACTGTCTCACTGAAACGTAATTGTAAAATAGATGTCACATAGGCTGCATTAAATTATTTTGCTAAATTTGATTGGTTTTTCCAAAAGGGTAATGCTCGAATACTAATATAAATAAATTGTATGTTTCAACAAATTTCGTTATGATTTTCGCAACACTAAATTTACTTGTCGTCAACAAACTCACCGGCAAAAATTACGCTACATGGATAAACACAATCAACACAATATTAATCATTGATGACTTGACCTGAGATTTGTCCTAATGGAGGATTGTCCTCCTATTCCTGCTCAAAATGCTCTTCAAAACATTCGGGATGAATATGAGCGTTGGATACGAGCAAATGAAAAGGCTCAAGCGTATATCTTGGCAAGCCTTTCTGAAGTCTTGGTCAAGAAGCATGAGCCTATGATCACTGCCCGTGAGATTATGGAGTCCCTGCGGGGATGTTCGGACAACCGTCTGAACAACTCAGACATGATGCTTTGAAAAACATCTTCAATGTCCGTATGCAAGAGAGGGCAGCTGTTAGAGAACACGTTCTCAACATGATGATCCACTTCAACGTGGCAAAGATGAATGGGTCTATCATCGATGAGGCTATTCAGGTTAGGTCATCCTGGAATCTTTACCTAAAAGTTTCCTGCAGTTCCGTAGCAATGCTGTTATAAACAGGATTAACCACCTTACTCAACGAGCTATAGACTTTCCAATCCTTGAAGAAATCCAAGGAACAGAAGGGTGAGCCAAATGTTGCATCGACCTCTAAGAAGTTCTACAAAGGATCGTCCTCTGGAACTAAGTCTGTACCTTCTTCTTCTGGCACCAAAAAGTGGAAGAAGAAGAAAGGTGGAAAGGGAAAGCTAACTCACCAGCTGCTGTCTGGAATAGCAAGAAAGCCAATGCTGCAAAGGGAATCTGTTTCCATTGCAACTATGAGGGACACTGGAAGAGGAATTGTCCTAATACTTGGTAGAAAAGAATAAGGCCAAGCAAGGTAAATGTGATTTACTTGTTTTGGAGACTTGTTTAGTGGAAAATAATGATTCAACTTGGATAATAGATTCAGGCGCCACTAACCATGTTTGTTCTTCATTTTAGGGAATTAGTTCCTGACGACAAGTAGAGGCTGAGGAGATGACGATGCATGTTGGAACTGGATATATTGTCTCAACTATGGTAGTGGGAGGGCTTTGACTCTACTTACAGAAATATTATATTTTATTAGATAATGTATATGTGGTTGCAGGCTTGAAAAGGAACCTGATTTCTGTAAAATGTCTTCTAGAACAACATTACTCTTTAAATTTTCATGTAAATAAAGTGTTTATTTATAAGAATGGAGTACATGTTGTGCTGATCTCGAAGTACTAAGACCGTTAGCAACTAAAGCCCTCATAAACACTGAACTGTTTAAAACTGTGATAACTCATAATAAAAGAATTAAATTTCTCCTAAGGAAAATGCCCATATTTGGCACCTAAGTTTAAGACACATGGATCTTAGTAGAATTAAGTTTAAGACACATGGATCATTTTGCCTTCAAGGCATGACTCACACACTTAGGTGCCAATTCTTTACCTGTGTGTGAGTCATGCCTTGAAGGCAAAATGACTAAAAGATCTTTTACTAGAAAAGGTCAAAGAGCCAAAAAACCCATGGAACTTGTACATTTCGACCTTTGTGGTCCGACGAATGTTAAGGAAAAATGAGGGTTTGAATATTTCATCACTTTTATTGATGATTATTCTAGATATGGGTATGTTTGTTAATGCAACATAAGTTTGAAGCTTTTGAAAAGTTAAAAGAGTTTAAGATTGAAATTGAAAATGCATCAGTTAAAACAAATAAAACATTGCGATCTGATCGAGGTGGAGAGTATTGGATCTTATATTCCAAAACTATTTGTAGAACATGGAATAGTATCCCAACTCTCAACACCTGGTACACCTAAGCAACGTAGTGTAACAGAAAGGAGAAATTGAACCCTGTTGGACATGGTTCGGTCTATGATGAGTTATGCTTCTTTACTTTACTCATTTTGGGGTTATGCAGTATAGACTGCAACTTACATTTTGAACTATGTTCCATCCAAAAGTGTTACTAGAGTACCTTTGAAATTATGAAATGGTCGTAAAGGTAGTTTACACCATTTCAAATCTGAGATTGCCCAACACTTGTGCTTGAGAAAAATCCTAAGAAATTGGAACCTCGTTCAAAATTGTGCCTATTTATAGGTTATCCTAAAAGAACAAGAGGTGGTTACTTCTACGATCCAAAATAAAATAAAGTGTTTGTATAAAAAACGCTACCTTTTTAGAAGACGGTCACATGAAGGAGCATAAGCCCCATAATAAGAATTTGTTGAATGAATTTTATTATCAAAATATTGAGTCTTCAACAAGAGTTGTTGAAGAACCTAATACCTCAACAAGAGTTGTTGAAGTTGGTTCATCTAGTAGGTCACATCCACCTTAAATGTTGAGGGAGCCTCGACATAGTGGGAGGGTTGCGAATCTGCCTGTTCGTTATATGGGTTTAACAGAAACCCTAACTATCGTAGCTAACGGAGATGTTAAGGATCCATTGTTTTACAAGAAGGCAATGGAGGATGTTGACAAAGATGAATGGATCAAAGCTATGGATCTAAAAATGGAGTGTATGCACTTCAATTCTGTTTGGAATCTTGCACATCAACTCGATGGGGTTAAACTTATAGGTTGAAAATGGATCTACAAGAGAGAATAGGGTGCTAATGGGAAGGCTAGACTTGTGGCAAAGGGTTATACCCAAAGTGAAGGAATTGACTGTGAGGAGACTTTCTCTTTTGTTGCCATGTTAAATTCTATTCAGATCCTCCTGTCCATTGCGTCATATTACGACTATGAGATTTTGCAAATGGACGTCAAGACTGCTTTTTGAAGGAAATCGTGCACGAGGATTTCCATGAGCAGTGGAAAGGTCATTCCAAATTACAATCATGTATGAACTTTACAATTACAGTCATAAACACAAACATATGGTTATGCAATCAATACAGAAATTATAGTATGAAACTACAAATGATCAATAAGAAACTCTACACACATTTGTAGACTCATCGCCAAGCTCCTTGATCACGAGCGCTCGAACACAACAACCTCGAACGCTCGTCCAACACGACCGCTCGAATACAACAACCTCGAACGCTCGTCCAACACGACCACTACACAACACGAACATCGCACTCGAACTCAACGATTGCCTTAATCACGAACACCCCAACAGCACGAACGGCCTCCATAGAACCTCGACGGTGTCGAGTTGAGTATGACACCACCAAGAAGGCTACCTTGGTATCCTCGGTGTGAGAATTCAGAGGGTGGGCTCTGTGTAGACTTGGTTTGAGGTAGAAGACGGAGGAAACAACAATCGTGTAAACGATTGAGCAAGTGGGAGATGGCTGAAACCTATCGTATAGGTCGATGCCCAATCGTTTAGCAAAAGCTCAGCGATCATTTAGCTCATCACTTAGCTACGTGTCTATCGCCTACAAACACTACACGATCGTTTAGCTCGCTCTAAGTTGTCGCTTAGTAAATTCTATTTACTTGACAACTTTCGTGAGATTAATTTTCTGAGAGAGAATTCACAATATCTCAAGCTTACAAAACTTAATAAAATTAGGAAAACAAATTTTCTTTTATCTCACGGTTACCATGAATCCACTAATAACTTCCCACTCAATTGGTTATTAGAGAAAAATATTTAATTATCCAATAGTTAATATCATTATAAACATAAATGATAACCAACTTATCATACTATATTTATAACCTATAGTTTTAATATTTCATCTCATGAAACATATAAACCATAGTTCTTTTTCTATTCCATGGTACTTGATGTAATTCTCATTTACATAATCTCCACTTAGATGTATCTCATACATCATACCGATCATATCATATATAATCGAATTACCTCTTGTCAATTTGAACATTTCAAATCAAACACCAAGAACTGATCCTCAACTGAATCCATTGAGCTACCAAGAGGAATTATGGACCTGTAGCTCGAAGCTCCAACGGTACGTGAATAACTGACTAAATTCTTTAGTCATGGGATCCACCATCCATTAACTGCCAGGCACTCCACTAAAGACCGACAACTAAACTCTCCTTACTATAGATATTATGTGTGTCCATCTTAACCAATCAATAGTACGACAACACTTCACAGATCACTCGTAAGTACAGTTCGACCAATAACTGTTATGCCCCTGTAGTTACATCTAATTTCTTAAGTACCACTGATCCTTCTAATGAACATAAGTCATAGTCTTACTATGACCGAGTCCTCTCTCCCAAAGAAAGTTGTGGCTACTATGTTCAAGCCCCGAAATCAGCCCTTAAGGGAGCAATCTCTCTACTTATCCCTGCTTTGGGAAAAGAGTGAATTTCATCTTGTGGATTGAGTTCCCAACTCCCAGATCAGACAAGTCTCCAAAAAGATAGGCATGTTGAGTTGGCAATATAGCCACTCTCACCCTTACTAATCAAAGGACCGCCCTTAAAAGCATAAGTTCCCAAAACACCCAGATTGAGGTCGTGTCACCTATGGTCGTTTAGATGAGATGTAAGTTCTTAGTATCAAACGACGTTATATTTACAGAGTCTAGGTTCATCTTCGTGGTTCTTGGTCTTATTTATTAAACTCTTTGTATAGGACACCCCCGCTTGCACGTCTCCACATGAATGGTCAGGATCTACTATCTGTAGTAGTTTACAACACTTGCAAACCTCTACAAAGCGAGCCGTATCCGTAGTGTCACCAAGATCAGGTATCTCACCTTAATCCTTACACTACATACCTATTTAGGTTATCACTTAAGGCATGATCCACTTGTATTTCACATATACATGCTTAAGTTCACATAAGATAACCAAGGATTTTTGTTTATTGGATATGAGTAAATGCCATAATGAAATAACAAATATTTTATTCATCAAAAAACGTGTATCAGTACAAACAACGAGACTCTGGGAGAATTAGGATACCAATCCCAATACTTTTTTGAATGGCAATCTTGAGGAGACAATTTATATGGAGCAGCCTGAAGGGTTCATAATCCAAGGCTAAGAGCAAAAGGTTTGCAAGCTTAATCAATCCATTTATGGGTTGAAGCAGGCTTCTCGATCTTGGAATATAAGATTTGATAATGCAATCAAATCTTATGAATTTGATCAGATTGTTGATGAGCCTCGTGTTTACAAGAAAATCATCAATAGTTCAGTAACTTTTCTAGTGTTGTATATAGACAATATCATACTCATCGAGAATGATGTAGGCATGCTGACTGAAATTAAGAATTGGTTAGTGACCCAATTCCAAATAAAAGATTTGGGAGAGGCACAATTTGTTCTGGGCATTCAGATCTTTAGAGATCGAAAAAACAAAACGCTAGCCCTGTCTCAGGCATCGTACATTTGCAATATGCTCATCAAATTTTCGATGCAGAACTCTAAGAGAGGGTTACTCCCATTCAAGCATGGAGTTATTTTGTCTAAGGAACAATGTTCTAAGACACCTCAAGAAGTTGAGGAAATGAGATGGATCCACTATGCATCGATTGTTGGTAACTTGATGTATGCGATGTTATGTACTAGACCTAACATCTACTATGCATTGGGGAAGTCAGTCGATGTCAATCTAATTTAGGATTTGATTACTGGACTGTCGTTAAGAACATCCTCAAGTATCTATGGAGAACGAGGGACTACATGCTCGTGTATGGTTCTAAGGATTTGATCCTTACAAGATATACAGACTCTGATTTCCAAACTGATAAGAATTCTAGGACATCCACATCAGGATAAATGTTCACTCTTAATGGAAGGGCAATAGTCTGAAGGAGTAGCAAACAAGGGTGCATTGCTGACTCTACTATGAAGGCTGAGTACGTAGCGGCTTGTGAAACTGCTAAGAAAGCCGTGTGGCTCAAGAAATTTCTAGCTGATCTAGAAGTGGTTCCAGACATGTCAAAGCCCCATCACCCTTTATTGTGATAATAGTGGTGTTGTGATTAATTCCCGAGAGCCTAGGAGTCACAAGCGCGGGAAACACATAGAGCGGAAGTATCATCTCATCCGAGATATTATACATCGAAGGGACGTGATCGTCACATAAATAGCTTCTGAGCACAACATTGCTGATACATTTACAAAGGCCTTCATGGTTAAGGTGTTTGAGGGTCACCTGCAGAGTATGGGTCTATAGGACAGACCACATCTAATCTAGGGGAAGTGGGAGATTTTGTACTGGGTGCACATTTTGCCCTAGTTTACTGTTTTGTGTACTTTTGTATTAGTGTGACTTTTATGATGTACACCCCACTAACTTTAAGACAAGTGGGAGATTGTTGAGACCAATGCCCTAAATCTCGTGGGTCCTGTAGTTTGTAATTGTAATGTATAAACAAATTTATTTATTTAATAAAATATGATATGTTTTATTCGACATTTAGTAGCATTAATCCACAAACCAATAAACATATGCAAAGTTATTATGGCTTGTATATAAGTGGTGTGCGCATCTGTGTTTTAACAGAGTTTGTATGCTTGTGAATCTGGATGAATATAGGTAAAACATAAGTTATATTAGTATATTAACTATTTATTAGGCACAACAAGCCCAAAGAAGGCAGGTATCAGAAGTAGGTTAGATAGTGGGTGTCATAAGAGTGTTGGCATCTACTGTCTTCACTTTTCTTTTCAGGTTAAAAAGATAGTCTGGGAGGAGGTGTGACAATATACGTGGCCCAATTTCAACCACGAATCACGCTGGGCTGGTCCAAACTTGGTTCCTTGTTATGAAGCTTGGTTGGGTTTCTTCAGAATTTGCATTTTCTTTTTTTTTTTTTTGGTATTTTAAAAAACTTTATTTTGTGCAATTGTTATATTCTAACTATATATATACTATATATATTATATATATATATTAATTGCAATTATTACAAAGCACATCTTTCACGAAAAAAGATTCACTAGAAACATTTCAAAAGCTAATTATCAGTGAGGATTTAAACAAGCAAGCATAACTAATCTGAAAAGAAAACGAGCGAATGAATTCAAATATGATAAGAAATTATTGATATAAAAACATGTTAAATGAATGGAATACATACTTTTTGAAAAATCAAAGCTTTGTAGAGCACAAGTTTTGTAAAGAGAACTTTAAGTTTTAGAGAGAATTTTATGAGTTGGAGAGAATTTTAGGTGTTGGGAGTATGTTTTTTGTTTTGTTAAAACATTATATTGGTGGTTGGTGGTGGTTGGATGTAATAAGTTGGGAAGTAGAAAAGTAACTGAAGGTTGGTGAGATATAATAAGTTGGGAAGGGTAGAAAAGTAATTAACTATTCTAAATTAGACATTAGTGTAAGAGTAAAAAAATATGCAAGCGAAAGTAATTTGGATCTAAAACACTCTAATTACACTAATTTTAAGGATTAAACATACTTGTTCAAAACCGAAAAATAAAGTTTGTAAATAAAACTTTGATATAGCTCAAAATTGAAGCAATCATCTAGATGTTTTTTTTTATCACAAACATTTCGTAGACTACCGCTAGAATCTTCCCCGCTATTTTCCAGTCTTAGAACGGATTGTGGGATCCAAAAACATGATGAATTTCAAGGAAAAAAAGAAGTTGGAGAGAACTTGGAGCTATGGCTTTGAGAGATAAAAATCAGCTTCAAAAGCCAATATTTTTCAACCTTAATCACAGCAATTCCTTCCTCTATTTAAAGAAAAAATAATGCATAATAAAATAACCCTTAAGTGACAGAAAATTCAAGCTTAATTATAGTGGGGATTGAGGTGTTGTAAGGAGAAAAGTGGGAAAAATCCACTAACTCCATTTTTGAATTTCTGAAATACAAAAATCAAATATTTAAATAAAATCAATTTTACAACCAATTTTAAATAAAATCAAGTATAATAATTAATTTTAAATAAAATTAGTTTAAAATAATGTAATTAATACTATTAATTTAATATCAAATATTAAATTAATAATTAACATCAATCCCGATCATGAATCCATTCATGTGTACAATACATAAATCATATTTAAATATTTTCAATTCTCCATATTGTTTAATTCATAATTAAACGATAAGTCATTAAGTATATCAAATATAATTAACGCTTCCTAGATAAAATTTAAACGTTTCAAATTTTCTCATCACACTTTTCTAAGGTTTAGTTCAATATGAGCTAGTAAGGGGACCTAATGGACCTACAGATCATGAGCTTTGACGATATGAGATTAACCGGCTAAACTCTTTAACCTAATTAACCAACATTCGTTACCTATCGAGACACTCCACTATAACCCAGTAGCTACACTTTCCTCACTGTAGATATATTTATGTTCACTCGATATAACCATGATTAGTAAGTCTATCATTCACAGGTTGTTTGTAGTTATAGTTGGATCAAAATTATCGTTCAACCCCTGTAATTACATCTTGTTCCTTAAATCCCACTGATCCTCTAATGAACAATTGGTTTGTGGTCCAACCACCAAATCAAATCCCTTTCAGGCCAATGAGAATGTGGAGCCCCCTTATACAAGACTTGGAGTCAACATTTAAGATAACAACCTATCTACCATCTCTATAATCAGGCATGAGCGAATTTCATCTTGCAGGACTATGTCCCCAGCTATCTACTTGGACTTATCCCTAAAATGGTAGGCTTATTGAGTCGGTGAACTCGGGTCACTTTCACTCATGCAGATTAAAGGATAGTTCCGAATAAAAAATAGTTCATAGTTAGCTCAAGATTAAAATCGAGTTACCTAGATCATTGTATTGAAATAGCCAATTTTAACAGCAAACGATGTTATAAAGTAAAAGTGACTATTTCTCGGTTTGGTCTTATGCAAACTCGTTGCATAAGACGTCCCCACTCTCATGTTTTCACATGAACGATTCAATATCACATTGTTTGTATTAAATACCAAGTGGGTCGTATCCATAGTGTCTTAGGATAAGGTACCCATCCTTATCCCTAGCTATAGACCATTTTAGCCATTACTCAAACTTGATCCACTTTTATGTCTCTACATATAGTTCAAGTATTCATGATATAGCTAGGGGTTCTTATTTTATTGGATTTAGGGTTTTGAAATACAATCCACATATTCAATATCATCTTTACTAAATAGATCTCAAAAACAACTTTATTATAAAATAGAATATGTTTATTATTTACAAACTACGAGTTTTATGACATAAAACTTAACAATTATTTTCATTTAAAATTTGTATACCAATATAACTTATGTTTTACCTATATTCACCCAGATTCACAAATTGAAATTTTTGACCCCCTACCAAAATTTTGACTCCCTAACAATTAGAAAAAACAATTAATTTAATTTTGTGAGTAAAAGAATTAATTGGTTGAGAAAACAATTATTTTGCGGGTAAGAAAATTAATTTGTTAAGAATTTGATCGTTGAATTAGGTATGATAAATTTAATTATGAGATGTGAGGGCAAAATAGTAATTATACATGAAAAGTTTACAATGTTTATATCACTCCCATCGTCAAAAGGTCAAAAAGACGGACCGAGCTCGGTAGCCTGGCTTGTTATCTCTTGGAGAGGGGCACACTAAAATTCAAAAAGGGTTAAAAAAAAAAACAGCTTTTTCAAAATAGATCAATTAAAAATAAATAAATAAAAAAACTTGGTAGGGGGTCAAAAATTTCAATATCCCTTCCGTCTTCCCTCCCTCCAAACGGCATAGCATTGGGGTCGTCATAGAAGAATCTGTCGAATTCAAATTTTGCTCTCTGCAATCTCCACCGCCGGACGGTTTGTCTCTTTTAACTTTATCATCGTCGAAGAATATCTCCAGTTTCTCGAAATCGTAGTTCCCATTGTAGTAGGGATTGAAAAAACCCTAGCTTTTTCTTCTGTTAGCATTTTCATCAATTAGGGTTTTTCCCCATTTGTTTGTTCTGCCTCCCACTCTATTTGAACCATGGACGAGGACATTTGCCGTTGGATTATCGAATTCATACTCCGGAGTAAAATGGACGATCACTTGCAGAAGAGAGTTATGGCGGTCGTTCCCTTCTCAGACAAGGATTTTCGCCTGAAGAAAACGGTGCTTTTAAGGTCCCTAGAGAGCGAAATATTGGATGCTGTTTTAACGGAGAAATTACTTGTAAATTTTGAGTTGATTGAGCAGTTAGACAAGGCTGAAGGCCTTGCAATCATGGAATCAATGAAAGGTGCATATTGTGCTGTGGCAGTGGAATGCACCGTGAAGTACTTGCTGGTGGAAGGCATTCACAAACATGGAAGGTATTTTGATGCTGTGAGGAGGATATGGAATGGAAGAGTTACTGAATTGGTGAAATCGGGCAAGAGTAAGTTGGTTTCGAGGGAATTGAAAGCATGGAAGGATGAATTTGAAGCGTCACTTTGTGATAAAAATATTAGGAAGAAGTTGATGCTCATGAACACGAGATATGATGCCCTGAAACTGACAGGAGACTATCTGAGTGAGGCGTGGGCGGTAATGGGTTCGTCATTTATTGAATTGTGTGCTTCTTTGATGGATAAAAGGATGGTCAATGAAATGCAGCCTAGTCAGTTAGAGCAGAAAACAAACAAAATGGCTATTGAGAGTGAGGATGTAGGTGGCGGTGATGAGATTGAAGTGCCCTCCCAAGCGGATAATCGTGTGAGACCGGAGCAGCACGAAAGTGGGCAAGTCCTTAGTCAGCCTGAAAGAAGAACTGATTTGCTAAATAGCCATCAGGGTTTGGGTACCAACGAGGGTTCTAAACAACCAGACATTGTTGCTACGACCACGGAGAGAGTTCAAGAGTTGGCTACTGAAACAGAGGAAGGGCAAGAATCGATTGAGAAGGAGGTTGCAGTTTTGCACAATCCAACTCCACGTCGAGATGGTACTGATATGTATATCCACTGTATAATAGATTGATGATAGATGCTAGTTTATATACTTTTTTTTCTCTTGGTTCTATCGTGTTTTTATTCAGTTTGTGATTTTTTGCAATTTAAGGTCTAATAATCTTTAATCTCAATTTATTTTTGCATAATCAGAAAACGTGAGGACTCCTGCTATGCCAAGATGCAAGTCCCTTGCATTTCATAGACGTGTTAGAGGCAGAGCTAAAATTAGTCAACTGGAGGACTTCGAGAATGAGAATGGCAATTCATTTGAAAGATATACTTGCCCAGATACTACTGAAGTTAACCGGGTGCGAGAAGCACTTAGGACTAGCTCTGTAGAGCTGCAGGCAGTGGTGAAAGATCCACTTCCTGATGCATTGCGCATAGCAGAATCTGTAGCCAATGATCTTGCCAAAAAGAATGAAACTCGTGAGCATTCTTCGGAGGGCCGAAATGATGCTGGTGCTGCCAATCCAACAATTAACAAGGACGCCGTGCCTCTTCAATCTGTGAGTGCAAATCTTAAAAATCCAGGTTATGGTCAAAAGACACGGCCTAGCATCATGGAACGCAACAGTACAGCTTGTTCATATGAGGTAATGTTAGCCATGTTCGATGCCATTTTGTTAGCATGCCACCATGCCTTTTCTGCCTTCTGTTTTGAGTTGCCTGAGATAGTTTCTACATTGCTTTTTAAAGGCTTTGTGCCCAATTGTGCGATATCGACTATTTTATGTTCTCAAGAATATCATTGCTGGGTCTGAATTAAATGTCGGAGCATCATTTTTTAGTTTAATATACGGTGTTGTCAACCATTTTCATTTTAATCAAGAATTATAGTGTTATCAATGCAGGGAAAAAAAGATACTTGTAAATATATACAATTTTATTGTAGTTGCACTTGATATTAATATCGTGTTGTATTTTGCACTAAAAGGGAAGTTGGTAGTTATGATAGGACAATTGTTTATAATGGTTTAGTACTTCATGTCTACACACACTTGGAAGATGGAATATTCATCTTGATTCTTGATGTTCCCTCCTTTCTAATTGAGTGGATTACTCTATATTCTTAATCATTCTTGCTGTATGTTTTTATTTACTTTTAAATTCACTGTTTTCTATGGTAAGACTTTTCTTTTTGTTGCAGTGGAATGATTCAATAGATGATTCACCTGAAGGAAGTCATGCCGACAGACTTCACCTTCCTAGTCCCAAGAGAAAGGTTATTTCTCCCTTGAAGAAGTACGAAGAAACTAAAATTGTACGGAGAAGGCAGTGTAAGAAGTGGAGCTTGCTTGAAGAAGACACCTTAAGAACTGCTGTGGAAAGGTATGTGCTCTCAGTTCTTACCATTTTCTTTTGATTGTAGAAGGATGATGATAGAACTCGAATATATCAAAAGATAAACGATCACAAAATCACAAGATAAATCAAATGTTTGAGAATACTCCCATGCCTGAATACATTTCACCAAATATTGCCTATCCTTTTCCTTTCTTGGTCACTGTATTTATAACCAAATTTCCCCTAACGAACACACAATCTTTAGTTAGAAACTTAAAATTGCACAATGGTTGATCCTTGCCGCCCTTTTATAGCATCGTGAAGTGGTTCTATTAACTTAAATTTTGTTGTCTCTCGAGTTAAAGATCTTGTTTGTGTTTGTAACTTAGGTTTGGTAAAGGAAATTGGAAGCTCATCTTAAATAGCTATCGTGATATATTTGATGAAAGAACAGAGGTAACCAATTTCACAATGGTATTTTGTCTTTTTGAGTGTCCATAGCGGTTTTGTAAGAGGTTGTTGGGTTGCTTGTCTCAGGTTGATCTGAAGGATAAGTGGAGAAACATGACCAGATACTAATGACTTTCCAAATTCCGATCCAAATTCGTGCATTATAAATTAACCTTGAATTACAGGGCTATTTCTGTAATTTTGAGTAGTCGACCTCGTAATGCCCCTTGGATTTTGATTGTAATGTGGAAAAAAAAGATTGAAAATATCTATGTAAATGAAAATGTTGAAGTCGAATGACATATTGTCACTTAAATGCCACTTCTATTTATTTTTTGAACTCTAAAAAAATTCAGCTCTCTAATGTCTCCAATCACTTGTTGGCATATGAATCCAACATATCTAGGGTCATGAGTTTAATAAAGAATTTTAGGGGAGTAACTAACGAGTTCAATTTATGGCGGTCAATTACCCATGATTTAATATTCTATTAGTTTTCTTGACATTTAAATGTTATGAGATCAAACAAGTTGTTCAGTGAGATTAGTCAAGGTGTATGTAAGCTAGTTTAGATACTCTTATAGATATAAGAAGAAAAAATTGATTGGGTGGAGGAAGAAGAATCTAATCGGATTGGTAGACGAGGATGGATTAAATTTTGGAGATTGAGTAAATATAATGTGGTCAAAGAATTGGATTTCTGATTAATTTTTCAAGTTCATGTCACTGATTATCTGGTTATACTATTTTATTTGAATTATTATTTTTTGACATGGAATTATTCTAATTGATTATTAGGTAAACTATCATTTATTAGTATCAGTGTTATTATTTTTAAGGAACTGTCACTGATTATCTGATAATATTACTTTAATCAAATTTGTCTAATTGATTTTTAGGTTATATTATTTTCAAGCGAATTTAGCTTATAGAAAAGTTACTAAAAAGAAATGCAGTTTTTTCCCCTGAAAAATAAAAGAAAATAGTTTGTTATGATAAAAATGTTCATTAATTCGTAGAAAACCTACAGCCAAATTTGCAACCCTGAAAGACACACCTGAATGCAGCTAGAAACAAATTTCAAACACTAAGGATAGACAAAATCTACCAATGACTGCACACCCACAAGATGTCATTTAGTACAAGCCAGGAAAAAAAAGAAGGCTACACAATCGGCATCCCGACGTCAAACACAGACTCATTTCATTCCAACAAAGCTTTCAAGCCACCCATGAACACAACAACAAGGCTCCATATGCCGAAACAAAACAATGCACCGAAACCCGTTTGAAGAATCCCCCTTAAGAATATAAACATAGAACAAAAAAAATTGGTCCTTAAATACAAATCAAATGAATGGGATATTTGAAGTGGAGGAGAAACTCTCTAAATAACTGGAGGTCGATCTATGAACAATATACTAAATCACATGAATCATCAACAAGTCAGTTGGGTCAAGTGTCAGCAGCCAATTTTGCATCAAAAGGTTGTACTGCTTTCACTAGCAGAGAGTGAAGGGCCCTCGGATTTCACAAGTGACGATCCTTTACTACTGATGTCGAGACCCTGCAATCGGCCGAGAGAGTCAGTCTGCAGAACCTCAGAGAGAGAATGAGAATCTGATGGAAGCAGAGGGTGGGTAGACATATTGGATGGAGAATGGCTAAATGGTGGCATTTGCATATTTTGAAGGCCAGCAGATCCTGGTTGTTGTTGCGAAAGTTGAATGAAAGACGACGGGGCGTATGCCATGTGATGAATTCCCAAGTTAAAAGACTCGGCAGGGCTCATCATTTCCCCTGTAGCGATCTTAAGCCTCTCGACTTCCTTCTTTAATGCTTCGTTCAAAGCTGCATAGATTTAGATATCAACCATATGTTCAAAATTACAATTACACAGAAGTAATGAAGTATAATTCTCACCATCACGCAATTGGGCTTGTTGCTCCATAGCCTGTAAACGAAGCTTAAGCTCTGTATTTTCAGTACTGAGACCCGTCGTGTCTCGCTGTATAAGATGATAAGTCTCAATCAGATCATAATTCTAAGCTGTTTTCTAGTTAACGTGACCACCTTTGTTATTACATATAGTTGAAGTTCAGACTAGTGAAACGATATTTTGATGGTAAAAAAATATCATTTTGATGCCTATATCTTGGGTTTTCATTTTATTCATAAATTTTAGTCTCCGTATTTTCTACACATCCTAAAAATAGGTCCCATGGTGTGTTTATTGTTGTTTTTTATGAAAAAAAAAAAAAAAACTTTATTACCATTCTCTTTATATGTTTTAAAAATATATTCCCTTTTATAGTGTCTTTTCTTGCATAAAAATTATTGTTTTTATTTGATTAATTTGAATAGAAATTAACCTTTGAAAATATACCGACTACAATGGAATGAAACTCAAAGTATAGGACTAAAATGATAATTTAACCTATTTTAATTTAAAAATGACAAAATAGCAGCCCCTCCTTTTTCAACCAAGAACATAAGTTTCAAGCATATTATTGAAGTGACTTTATGCATCACTTGCCACAATTGGAATGCATTCCATCCAAAACATATAGCCAGAGGTGAAAATTCTGGGAAAAATGGAAGCTGAGGTTTTATATTGATAGACACAAACCTGGAACAAAGTCAATTGGGCTGATAGAGTAGTTGCTTCTGTTTGAAGGGTTTGCACTTTGCGCTCCAATTCTTGTATATATCTTGCCTTCCTCTCTTTTGAGCGAGCAGCAGACTGTCGATTTGCCAATATCCTAAACAGAACAGCAATGACATGAGGAGAAGGTTTCCGGGAATTCCATAATTTTGTTTAGTGAAAACTGAAATCAATATGTATATGACATATCGAGATGAAACAAATCATACAATACAACGAAATCATCATCTTTCACCACCTATGCCTCTCCAAATTGTTTGTATGATGACACGAGAAAAGAAACGAAATAGTTGATTTAATTCAATAAGTATTTCATTTTTACTGTGTATTCTTTCCTAAATGACAATCCGATAGGCCATCATGAGTATATCTCAACTCTCATAAAGCATGTACTCTTGAGTGTTCATATTCACTTATTAAAAATGGGAGTAAATACTAAATATAATAAAAAAAAAATCAATTGTTCACCTGTTGGAAATTGGACAAAATATAGCAAGTCAACTAAATATAGCCAGACGCCACACGTCACACGTAAAAAATTTGGAAATTGGGTAAGGAGAGTTTGGATTTTGGTCGGCTCGGGTTGAAAACCGGCACGACAACTGATGAATCAAATTGGCGCGAACCGAGGCGGTTTTGGCCGATTTGGTTGTTTTTCGGTTATGGCTTACACCCCTACTTCCGATCAAGAGACAAGAGGTTTGAAACAAACCAAATAAAATCTAACTGAATCCAACGAGAGACCATGTTTTACAACGGTACATGAACAAATACGTGGGATTGAGGCGCATGGATACGTTTTAAAAGCTGCATAATTTGATTCTAAACTATTTTTATCTCGGCATCTTTCCTACCTAGAGCTTTACTCAAATCAAGTACATGATTATTTCTGTAAATCTCATGTAGCAGAATGGTTCATTAAACCCCCATATTCTGGACTCAAGAAATAAATCCAGCCACAGAGGGGAGATCGTTGACTGACTTACACACTATAATAAAAATTTGAAGACAAATGATGCTTGGATCTGGGAATGTAAACAAAACATTCAAATAAAAAAAAATTAAAATGGAATCAGATCCCTCTACCCCTCAACTCGATTCTAAAACTTAACCAAGGCCAGTTAAAAAAAATGAAAAAACTCCAGAAATCAGCATACAAAAGAAAATGAAAATTGGAAAACCAAAATGTGGAGCAGTGATTGAAGTTGAATCAACTAAAATTATGATGTACAATCAGCTTGGCATCTCATTTCAGAATCTAGCTTAGGTGAAAAGCAAACAGAAATGCCGAAAACTTCTGTGATTGGCGACTGAAACTTATTGAAAATAAAAACTCAAAAGCATTGAAAATGGCGATAATCTAGCAGGCCAAACAGATATAGTGGAACAATCGAACAAAAATGGATCGAAAGCGAAAGAATTACTCAGAAGAAAACAGAGACAGAAAATCACAATAGAAATGTAAAGAAGAAAAACCTTTTAGCGCGTTTTGGATCACTGGACCAAAGCTCAGCCAACTTATCAGGAGGCATAGCTTTCTTCGCTTCCATAATTTCCCCAAACATACTCGACGACGACGTCGTTCCATCCACCGAAACGCTATGCCGATGCCTTGGCTTCGAAGTCTTCTCCCCTTCGCTACCAGCACCAGCACCTTCACTTCCGCCATTACCATTATGATCTACGAAATTCCCTCCTCCATTACCTCCAAGCTTCTTCACATCAATGTAAGTCGAAAACAGATCATCTTCCGATCCGATCTCCTCCAGACTTGCCGTCGACGAACCGCCATTGAACGGATCCGACGCGGAAATATCCATCATATCCTCCGGCAACCGGAAACTAACTTCTGAATGAGCTCTCCGATGATGAGAGCCAACTCTAGGCATGAATGAAGCATTTCCAGCATTCACATTGGCAAACATCGATGACGAGGAGGAGGCCGTCGCATTCGCCACCGGCGGCGGTTTGTGAGTCTTCGGCGGCGGTGCTGCAACATTGAGTGGAGGAATTTGATTGGAATTGGGAGTGTGGATAGGGTTCGATGGCGCTGGATCTTGCATTTTCTTCTCCTTTTTGCCCACAATTTTAGGGCTAATCTCTCTCTCTCTCTTCTTTCTCTTTCTCTTTGTGATTTTTCGGCCGAGTTTTTCTCTTCTAAGATCTCCTTCTCTCTGCCATGTGCTTCGGCTTCTTCTTCACAGGAAAATTAATATAAAACAAAAAGAAAAAAGATTTTCTTTTTCTTTTTTTTCCCCCTTCTCTTCTATATTCGTAATAAAACCTCGTAAAAAAAAAAAAAAACTGTAATTTTTAATTTTTATTTTTTACTTCTTTACTAAATTTCGACTCTGCAGTTTTCTTGTTAGTTTTCTTAAACGACATCGTTAATGCTTGTTGACATTGGTAAGTCGTTGGATTTTGACTTTAGGAATAGTGGATAAGTCTTCCATACACATCTTGCCACCGTTTTTATTTTCTTTTAACAAATTTACAAAATTACCAAAAATAGCTTTTTTTTTTTTGAAAAAAAATTAATTAATTAAAGACAAGACACCGAAACATCTGGAAACAACAAAACAATCAAATTGTGAAAAGCCTTCGTCTTTCTCTAAATTTGGCAAGATCTTAACGAGTGATATCCAAAGTTGAAGTTATTTGCTTGCGTATTGTTTTGAGTTATATCCAAATTTAGGTGTTTGATTAGTTTGATTTGGTTTAGCTAATTCATAATATTAAAATACATCAGTTTTGTGTTTGTTTTCAAGAATTTACCACAAGAAAGTTTAGTTATCGAGGATTTAATCATATCAGAAATTCTTTTAAAATAAGAAATGTAATACAAAAATGGTGTTAGTATTCGTTTTAATCTATAAATTTTTCTAATTTCAATCAATAAAATTTGAGTTGGTTTCGCTTCGTTAGACTGCAAAAATATGGATTGGATTTAATACATATTTCTTGTTATAATTAGTAAACTATAGCATATGAGAATTTAAACTTTAATATTAACGTATTTTAAAAATTATGGTGATATCGATTCTAAAAAGAATTTATCAATTTCATGTAGATCTTAATTAAATTTCATATTCTAATTTTTACTAGTTATAATCAACTCTATTAGGTTTGAATTTCATTTTTTCTCTTCTTTTATGCTTATTGGTCCTCCAACTTTTGAAATATCGGATTTGATTTTTAAACTCTTAAAATAAAATGTTTATTATATTTGTTGAACTTTTTAAAAAAATAACAAATTGATCCTTACTTTAATTTTGACTTTTAAAACATTAATGACAAGACTTTAGTGTATTAATATGAGCATGATTCAAATTCCATCAAGTAGATATTAGGCGATAAAAAGAATAATATAGGAAGCATCAACATAGTTATTTCCTAAAAGTTCAAAGGCTAACAAAAATCCTATGAAAGTTTAAAAACTAAAATGAAACAAACTTAAAAGTTTAAAAGAGAATAACAATCAACATTATGAAAATTTAGACTTCACTTTGTTTTAGCCACTATTTTTATAATATTTTATGTTAGATATGTGCTTACCCAAAAAAAATTAACATATGAAAAGTAATTTTGATTAATTAAACAAAAGTGAGCCCACTCCATGTTACTACCGTTTTAATTGGAAAAATGATTAGTCTCAAAATCGTTGCTCTCTCATGTTCTGATTTTCCTTTTTACCCTAATTTAAACGAATATGAAGAGGAATTAAGAATTCACTGGAGAACCTAATTTTGAGTAGCCGAAGAAAATGTAAAACCGGGCCGATGAAAAAAGAAAAAAACTTGTCCCCTTTTTCACGAACTTCAGGTGTTTTGACCGTAAAAAAGTTTACTATAACTCTAAAATCAATTTAAAACACGTTTTAAATTCATTAAAATTAATTTTAAATGATTAAAAATATAATTTAGAACAATTTCAAAAACAACGGAATTGATTTTAACAATTTAATAATCACTCCCAAATATAACCTAAATCAAATAATGTTCTATTTGAGATGAGTTTCAATTATGCTTCCTTTAACTTTGAAATTTTATTTTTCACTTGAATATTGAAATTTGCTCCAAAGAAAAAGCTCTGTGAAATTGTTACCATTTATTTCATCTTGAAAGATATCTATTGGAATACCTTAAATTTGTTTGTTGGTGTTTCGAACAACCATGTATGCATATTTATTTCTTTGCAATTATTTACGATTATGATCCTAGGGTTTAGAGTAGTGCGTTAGATAATCTCTCTAATCCTACAGGCGCCGTATGATGTAATTTTCTGAAAACATTCTCCCTAATAATACTGTTCTTCCTCTGCCTGTGGACATAACTAACACACCGTTAGTGAATCACGTATATCTGTGTATCGATCTTCTCTATCTCTACGTTCCTTTTTGTGTTCTTTAATTATCGATTTCGTAACAATATCGTTAAGATTATTTGCATAACCAATGTTTTACACATTACCACGCAAGTTTGCATGAATGATATTGTAAATAATGTCACATGTTTTTCAATTTTTTACATATTAATTGCAGAGCCAATTTCTATCTTATTCTAACAAAAAAAAAAAAACAAAAAAAACTCTCCAAGGATGTTAATTTGAAACAAATATAGAAATTCAAAACTGAATGAAACTTATAAGCCTCATTTGATAACCATTTCGTTTTTATTTTGATTTTCAAAAATTAATCCCATTTCTTCACATTTTTCTACAGTAATTTGTATCTTTCCTGAGTAAAAATGTTGAATTTTTAGCAAAATTTCAAAAACAAAAATAAGTTTTTTAAAACCATTTGTTTTAGTGTTCAAAATTTGGTCATGCTTTTTTAAAACATGGATAGCAAGTTGATAAGAAAGCAATAAATTTGGAGGTTGGAGAGGTGGTTGTAAACTTAATTTTAAAAAATTAAAACTACAAACCAAATAGTTATCAAATATAGATTTTTAGAGATAATTTAAGCATATAACTTTTTTTTAAAAGTATTTTGTTTAATTTAACCCAATAAAAGAAAAAGGAAAAAAAAAAAAAATCTTATGTCTCTCTCCCTTGCCAACAGAGTGATGAGGAACACATTTTTGCTATTCCAGAAAGGCTTATATACTTGCTCTGTTATTCTGCCTAAGCCTAGTTGAGGATACGAGGCATAAAAAATCAATGATTTAAGATAGGCATACTATATTTAATTTATAATGGAATTCCACCTTAACAGGAAAAATTTCCATACTCTTAATTTATTGTATCATTAAAAATAAGGTCAGTTGATATTAATCTGGGGTCTATTAATATTTAAGAAGATAAACTTATGGCGTGAATAAAGGATCCTTATTGGGTTAAGAAAAAGAAAAAAATCATAAGATAAGACCATTCCTTTTGTCGACCCACGCCCAAATTCCAACGGGTCCCTATCACAGTTCAGAGCTGTTGTTGTTTGATGACAAAAAATGGTTTAGCGGGAAATTGAGATTGTGGACCAAAGTAGGCCTAGCTACGTCTTTATCAATTTGTTGAAAAGAAACCAAAAAACTAATTTCTATCATCCAACTAATCCATGCGACAAAATACAAGAAATTTTAAGGCAAAAGCACGTAATATTCGGACAAACCTTCAAATTTTCAGCAGATGAAGAGTAAATGAAAATGACCAAAGAGAAGAATTTCATGCATTTTTCATAAATTCTTGAGAAGATGCTTGCTTTAGAAGTACCTTTTGCACGAAGAGAAGCTGAAGAACATAACTTTCAAGCATCATCACTTGTGAAGATGAGTCCATGCTGCAACTTTTGCCCTTTGTCTTTCTTCCTTCCACCTTAACATCTTTTACTTCTGTACTTTACAAGTGAACCTCATCAATCCTATAGCTACCATTGGATAATGCAAGTTAAAAAAATTAAAATCAAAACAAAGAAAAAGAAATGAATGTACATACCCTTTTCTCCTTTAGAATATGGAACAGAAACTTTATCATCAGGGCTAAATCTAGACCCAATTTAAACTTATTTAGTAGAGATCTAAAGTGCAGTTCATCATGGAAATCTGTTAACGAACAAAAATAGTAAAGTATGAAGAATGGCAATTACGTACTTGTCAATTTTGCCGTCGTTTTCTACATGGTCAGAATCATGGAAGGCCTCCACATTTTCCACTACCAGAGATTCATTTTCCGCTTTATTTCTGATGCTATCACAATTTTTCTTCTCATGTTTCGAATCATCCAACCACTCTCTGTTAGTGTCGTCTACACAGACCTTCTTGCTTCTAGTTCTGGTGCATTTGTCTTCATGGAAATCAACTTTTTCACTTCCTAATGATGGAACTTTGGATTCGCTTTTTTCGCCTATTCCGACACTTCCCCGAGCTGATAGTACAGGAGAAATTGGGTCTTCTCCATCAGAACTTGTAGTTTCTGTCATGCTTGTATACGTTCCTACAAATTTTGAATTTGAACACAGGCTGCGCTCAAGTACAGCAGTCGCTATATTTGATGGTTGAAAGGAAGGCCTTTTGGTTGAACTGCTAGAAGGATGAGGAACAGTTTCAACGTGTTTGTTTGTGAAGGAGGATTCAGGAAGAGAAGGCTCAGCGCAGGGATATTCATTCCAACGCATAGAGCCTCTGAATGGACGATCTGCTACTGGACTTTGACATGGAGAGCTGAAGTTACATTCTTTCTCAAACGACCAGGTTTGAAATGGCTGTGGTTTGTCCATGAAAGGAGAGTTTGAGTTATGGACTGGCTTGAACTTTGTTGAATTTGATTTCCGCACATACTCTTTTTGCTCTTTGTCCCTGACTTTGTAACGTGGGTCCGCGGAGTAAATTCTGTCAACACTGTAACTATTCCTAGGGCCAGAATCATCATCCATGCCTCTTCTCATGCTCTGTCTCGGATTTGCATTTAATGGCGTGCTATTGAATGCCTCGCCCCTAACTGACATAAACAGCATAAGAGAAAAGCAAGTCAACTTATTCTGATCAATATGAGAAGAAGACGAAAGAATATATATACATATATATACATATATATATATTTATATATACATACATATATATATATGTATGTATGTATGTATGTATATATATTCTCCCAGAAACTGTATTCGAAGCACGTTTCCTAAGAAACTAACTCATATCACCTGCACTGGTTGCACATGACTCTTCACTGCCAAAAAGTTGAAAAAGTCTGACACATAAGTCAGAGCGAGAGGAAAAACAAGACAATAAAATGAAACGACAAAGAAATTTGTTTTACTGACCTCAACAAGCTGAAGTTGTCTGTTGTGTCATCTGCCATAAAGTAAAACCAATCTGGTTGGTGTAACTTATCTTCGAAATCAGAAATCCTTGTGGCTTTTGGGTTCCTGCTAACACAGACAAAACTTACGTAATACTTATATGCTTTACCACCTCATTAACATTCTATTTGAAATTTGGAATACCTTTTTACATCCGCCATTAAATCATAATCATATCCTAAGGTATGGTGCTTCGAGCTTGAGTCGACCGGATCTAATTATAAAAAATCAAGCTTTTAGGTGTACACCGAGTTATCAACACTGGAATCTCCAAAATCTCTTGAACTTCTCATTGTAATAAATTTAAATGTCAAGAATTTCAAAAGAAAGGAAGCAAAAGAAGGGAGGAAAAAGCTTTAAAGTTTGCCAAGCAACATAACAAGGAGAAGCACATGTTGGACATCACCCAATACATGAATTTTGATGGATACAAGCAACTAGATGATACCCTCAGAGTCAGTAACAATGTAACATAAACACAGCTATACATTCTAGTAGGTTCTCTGTATTGATATATAGAACCGTTCACACTAAACGGGGCATTATAAGCTGCTCACTTGATTGTTTCACTACAGCAAATCAACCATAGAGAAGAGAAAACTCACTGCACATCTACATAGACTCCAGATTTTATTAATATTATCATTTTTTTTTGGGGCGGGGGGGAAAGGAGATTACCAAATAAATTGGATCTGTCCATTGTTCTTGTAGCACCTGCACCTCTGCACATAATATTTACTTCAGATAAATTTTTCTTTACTTTAGAAAAACCTAAGAAGTTAGCGTTCATCAACATATACCGCTTTTTTGGTAGATAGGGGCTGTCAAATGAATTTTCTGATATATCATACTTTTCATAGTTCAACAAATCAGACGCAATGCTACTAATGCCATTAAAATGAGTCTTCTCGAAGAGATCACATTCCATCTCCCCAAGGAAGGTGTCATTTAAGAAGTTGAATCCACCTAGAAGACACAAGATGTTGAGATAAAATAACTTAAAAGGTAAAATGATAATCAACGTATTTGACAAACACAAGGGAAGGAGAAGCAGCACAAATCTATGAAATAGTAGACGACTAGTTGACAAAACTACAGAAAAAAAAAAGAAGATAAACTATCTTCGTGGGTTATTTTTTAGGAAAAACAAAATCACATTTTATTGATGCATGTTCCAATTGGACATAAAGAGGAAAAAGTTAAATTTCAAGGATAAAACTATAAAAAATACATGAAAACTGGTGGTAATAAATAGACCAACTTACACTAAACCTTCACAAGGATGAATAAGAGAACAAAAGATTTACCTTCATATCCATCTCTTTCTCCATCCGTGCCATCAAAGATACTTCTGCCACCATGTTCATTTCTCTTGCAATCTTCAACGGAACGGAAATGGATCTTAGAAGGTGATTTCTTCTTTGGGTTATCACATGTATCCATGATGTCAAAGGAATAATTTAAAGAACCATCATCACAGTGCATTTTGATATCCTGCATTTTGTGTATCAATATCAACATTGTCAATTTCAAGTTAAATAAAAACACGATAAAGATACACTACTCTAACTGAAAATTATGAGACTCAAATTATTAACTTAGATAAATACAACAGATAGACATTATTTAGCTTTTAGAGAATAATATAATCCAGGTTACTTTATAGCAGTCTTTTCTGTTAAGAGGCAGAACAACAATAATTTAAAGACAAAACTTCATGAGATGCCAGAATGTAAGCAGAGCATACAAAATAGTGAGAAGAAGACCATAAGGAGTTGTGGAATACAAGGTTATAATACCACCAGAAAAAATCAATAGCATACGAATTATATGAAATCAAAAGAATGTAGCAAGATGCATCCCGGAATGCTCTTACGCCTTCAAGTTCAAAGTCATCCAACACTTTGGTGTTCTTAGAGGCGTTCCAAGGTCGCATTCTTTCTAGGCAAGATGAGAAGCCATAGCTTCTGCCATTGCAGTGGGAAATATTTGTTAGGCTGAAATTTAATCTCATACGTTCTAATTTTATAATTTTAATCAAGGATGTTTTTTTATGGTTATGGAATGAACAATAAAATATTATTCGAATACCTGCTGGCGTGCTGTGGGGAACATGCTGGTGTTTCCATTCCTACTCTGCCCAAACCTGACAAAAATTCATTCATTAGAAATAGTCCGGAGAAAAGGCACTAGCTTCTGAAAGAGATACATGTGTTGCTGTGCTTTACTCATTCATACTGGAAACAACATATATGATAGTGGAAAATGCATATAGCATTCAGACACTATGTTCCAGTTATAGATGAAATGTTAGAAAAATATATGGCATTCAAAAACTATATATAAAGTCATTTCCATTTCTGATGAAATAGTGACTTGGTATCTGCCAATATTTCCAATTTCTATCATTTATATTATCTCACCGAAACCTTAGAAGCATCTTGTTTGGGCACAATTTTGTCTACAACATTCTAAAATGAAAAACACGAGTCAATCGAGAAATTCAAGTCTAAAGAGTCTACCGGCAGAATGAGTTTGGTTTAGACCCCCCCTTAAAATCATCCCTATAGTTGTAGGGCAAGACATGATGTTAAACCCCCGATACTTTATCCATATAAGAGAAGGGGTAGGAAAGGGATTGCACAAAAGATTACACCTGCAGAGGATGTGAACCGTGAGGGTTTGATATGAGGGGACCACTGAAATTACTATAAAAGGAATGGATCGGAATCAGTGCAAGGAGGACATTTTTGGTAAAGGTTGGAAGAGCTTTTGAGGAGAGGATTACCAACTCTCTCGAATGTGCTAATTTTGCTTTACTTTGCAAGTTTTTTACCCTGAGTACTTGTTTCTTCTCTTAGCTATTGTAATAGGAGCTTACATCATCTCTTTATATCCTCAATATATATCAGAGCTTTGTTGATCTGTTTTCCTAGTCCTTTGTCTTGTTGGGTTTTACTGAGTGCAGGGAAGTAGATACCTAACACATAAATCCTAAGTTAAATATTCTCTAGTTAGTAATCTGTACCATCAACTGAAAATGCGACATGAGCTTCTTTCATTGGACTTCCTTCGGATTTGACAGCCATTCCATCATCGCCAAGCAAATCAAATATAGAAAGACCTGATAAATGGGAAAGTTAGAGTTCAGGCACAAATTTTATAACCAGAAGTAATAGGAGCAGCTGATGGCAAATAACAATTACAAACTAAAAAACATGGTTACATTACTATGGCAGCTCTACAATAAACAGTTCGGGTGTCAAATTCAGCAAAAACCAACATAGAAGGAAAAGGATGGAAAATAACAAGAGTTCAATGGCTTTTGCCTACTTACTTTGATCAACAGATATCTTCCCCTGATCTGATTGAGAATCTACTTTGTTCTTAGCGTTATTACCATTGTTGGGGTCACTAATAACATGTCTGCTAGAATGAAAAAAAAAAAAATACATGTTATATATAGCAAAAATTCTACAAAGAATTGTAAATATAATATCTAGGAGTACGTCACTCTTCCATAATATATATATATATACATACCAGCAGCTTGATCAAAAGATTATTTACCAGTAATTACATCAGTTTGAAAGTATATGAATACAGATCAAACTCAGTTGCAGAAATTGAGAAGAAATATGTGAATGAATATGAGAAGAAATATCAATCTCATATGCATAATGGTATCAAAACAATTCTCACTCACTTCACTGGAGATAAAGTCTGCTCTTTATAGCGGGATGGAGCTCCTGTTTTGTCATTTTGCTCTTCAAAGTAATGCATTCACTTCAGATTAAATGGTCTAAGAGAAACAACTTGGGATAGAATAGGCATAATCAAAGAATTAGTTAGAAAATCACGTTTATTTTCAAACTCAGAAGATTTCTCTAATGTCTCTATGTTATAAAGGGTTGGAATTGGCTCTTTCATGAAATGAGACCGCACTGAAGTATTGGCCTCTGTAACAAAACACCATAAAACAATATCAACATATAATTAATCATCAACTAAACAACAAAGGATAAGGAGATCAGAAAAAAATCGGTGGCTTGCAGGTCAAACATCACTTTTTTTCTTTGGAACAAATAAGAGTTCATGCCGTATTCTTTTTTAAATATAAACAAAGTCCACTCTCACAAACCAAACCTCACTTAAACCAAATACAGAACGCACACCCCCAAACAAAACCTCACTCAAGATTCCAAAATAATTCCACTCAAGATCAAATATCACAAATTAATCTGTTCAGTATAGTTTATGCACGTCCTTTTACCTACATTATTAAATTATATAATTACTCGTTGACATATTCGCTTAACTTCAAGCATTCCATTAAAAGAATACAATATATTTTGCTGAGAATCCAAACTTGCGGGACAAGGATTACCATACCAGGCAAAATGATATATGGAAAAGTAACTTTGCATACTAGTCTAATCTCTATAGAATGCAACTGCAAAACCTTTATATGGGAGTGCATCTACAATGGAAGAATTCCTTTCGTTTCTACTTTCAAATGCTTTAGAAAAAAAAAAACATGAAAAATAAGTTCTATGTTTCAATGCAATAGTTTTGGAAGGTTACCAATGGAGTAAGCAGCTTTGTTCTCTTGAGGAATTGTTGATAAATTTAGGAAACTTATAATATCCAATGACCGATGCTCTTTTTGTTCCCTGCCTGTGTCAGCTGCATCATGACAATTCTCTGAGCCAGAGGACAGTTGTTGTCGTCTTTTTCTTTGCTCAAAATACTGCTTTTGTCTTGATAATAGAAAAGGTTAGACTTAAAAGTTAGGACTTAAGAAATTAGAGATTCGGTAAAGTGATGTTGCAGATTTTATGAAGATGCTCTATTAGCATTTACCATTCAAATCAATTGATCTTTATTTTCGAAACAACAAATTCATCAAATTCTATATTCGAGAAGGTTATGAAGATTTCAAAATAATAGTAAATTCATAACCACAAACAAAATTGAGAATTTACTAATTATTTTACCTGTTTTGTGTGGATTTCCTCGACTGAATAGTTCCTCATAGCAATTATCAATTTTAATCATGCAAAAGGGAAATGCTTGTGAATCAGAACAAAACTTTAGCCCTATTTTAAAAGTAACTATAGACAATCAGACGTAGATACAACTATAATGGAAGTAACTCATGTGAATTCTTCCTCTAGAACAGAAGGATTAAGAAAATGGGTGCACATGCTGTTGGAGTACGTAAATCTATAAATAAATAAATAATAGCACAATATATCTAGTTTGAGGCCTACATTTGTGACAATGTATGACTACTACAAAAGAACATCGAGAGGAGAAGAAATAAACTTAATCCGCCCAGAGCCTGTACGACCTGTTTAGATCACCTAGTCATGCACTGAAATGGACTATTGTTTTGTCAAGTGAAAAATCCACTGAGTTCTAAACTTTTATTTGTTCATTTATCTTTTTACATTTTACTTTTTTCAGAAAGCTAGCCAAAGAACAACAAGCGCCTGTAGCCCAGTGTTAGACTGTTTATTTCCTAAGAAGAAAGCTAGCCGAAGAAAAGAAAGGGAGAGAAGAAAAACGATATCGAGTGTTTAAGCTGCTACTTCTAGGCTATATGATTCAAACGGTCAGGTATTAATAAACTGAAAAGTTTGACCTTGATGTTTCATGAATGATATTTAGGATTTGAAAGACAAACGGCTAATAGAAAAACAAAAACTAAATGCAGCCAATTTAAGTTAGATTAGCTGATGCCAAAGTTACCGTTGCAACTTTCCGCCTGGATCCTCCCATCCACTGCAACATTTTGAAATGAAGCCAAGCCTTATTGCACAAGGAAAAAGAAGCAGCACCCCCGAGAAAACTGACAACATTCACCATGTCAATAACACATTCCTAAAAACAAAACAAGCAAATCGTATCATATTTCATAACATAATAGTATGAAAAGGCAAAGAACAACGTGAAATATCTCCCGAGTACTATGAAGTGAAAATGGAAAATGAAAATATATTTTCAAAAATTTCTTTTCCAACATACATGATCAATCGACAAATGAAGTACAGTTCAGTTTGAAAAGCATGAAGCTAAAAGGATTTGACGACCAAAACCTAGAGTTTTGAGAAAAAAAAACGAAGAAAACGATTCACGTTTCATAAAAAAATTCTTAATCCCAACTTATTAGCTCAAGAATTTGTCGAAAGATTATTCAACGGGACGAAAACCATTATCAGAGGGGATACGCCATGAACAACGACTAATTGATATAAGACTCAGCTAATATTTTCTCAAAATTCGTTCAACTTGCTTTTCTTCTGCACTACTGAAGCCAATCCGAGGAGCGATTGAAAACATGAAAAAATAACGAAGAGAATTTGAAATTTCTGGAAATTTTAACAAGAAGAAGCTACACTTTGTACAGCAGTTTCAAATGTGCTCGAGGACGAACAAAAGCTTCAAACTAGCCATGGCACTCAGTTGAATTCAAATGGAAAAACAATTTCTCATTCTCAACGAATACTCAAGTCAGTAACGTACGTCTCAATTGAATGCTATGACAATTCAAGTCTGAGAAAACTTAAACGATGATCAGTCATAGTGAAAGAACAGGATGAACATAGAACAGAAGGTTACCTGAAGCGCAAAGAATCGAGAAATGCAGGTTTAGAATTGAAAATGTTAATCATACCTTTGGCCGAAACGGCTCTACGCAAGAAGCGAAGTTCTTGGCGCGAAGCGGGACTGCGAGTTATGAACTGAAATATAATCACATTTAAGAAGAAAGTCGGAGGAGAAAAAAAAAGATTAAATTAATTAAAATGGGAGGTTTTTTTTTTTTTTTTTTTTTTTTTTTTTTTTTTTTTTTTTTAGAGAAATTCTTTTATAAATAGAAAAATCCTAAAATATTTATCATTTATAGCAAAAAGTTCCAACAGTCAAATTATGAACTAAAATATAATTATATCAAGAAGAAAATCAGAGAAAAAAATGAATAAATTAATTAAAATGGGAGTGTTTTTTTTAGGAAAATTCTTTTATAAATAGAAAATTCTAAAAAATATTTACATTTTATAGAAAAAAGTTTCAAAAGTGTAATAATTTTGGAACTTTTTGTTATAAAGTGTAAATGCTTTTAAATATTTTTTTATATATAAAAAGACCCATTTTTTTTTATTTTTTTTAATAGCATGTCAAGTGAGACATGTTCCAACGGTTTTCAATAATTTTTTTCGGGGCAAAATACACTTTTGATCTCCCATGTTTGGAGTTAAAGTCTATTTGGTCAAAAGATATACTTTAGTTCCGAGGTTTTCAATATGATTCTAAATGGTCCCTAACTTAATATTAAACTAACGGAATGTTGATTGTACCAATAAGTGTTGATGTAGATAGAAATAATATTTACCTACTTGAAAAAAATCCTTTTATTAGTTGGAAAAATCATTAAAAAAAATTATAGTTTTATCACATTCAATTATTTTATTAGATTAAACCCTATTATGTGATTATTCTAGAATATGGATTTAATGGGTAGAAGCTCATTCTAGTTAATTAGGGTTTAATAGGAACCACTACAAGAAATCACACCTTTCCTGATGCCTAAAATGGCCGGAAAATGGTGGAAAAAGTGTCGGAAAACCCTCTTCTAACGACGTGCTGGTTGTTGAGAGTTTGGTCGGGAGAAGTCCGTTGGGAGTAGAACTCCCAACGCCCAAGACCGACCATCGGGATAGTGCACAAACTCCTGACGCCTCATATACGACGTCGAGAGTTGGAACAAACTCCCGACACCTAATGTATGGCATCGTGAGTGCTAATAACTCCGGACGTTCGATTTCGATCGTGGCTTACCAATTTTCGGGAGATAGTCATTCTTTTTTAAAAAATAATTTTTAATTTGTAATTTGTATTTTTTTTTAATTTGATCTGAATAACCTATAAAACATCATTAACCAACTCAAACATATTCATATAAGAAATAAAACAAACAAACAAAGTCCATACTATTCTTTATTACCTAAAATAGAGAAAAGTCATAAGATAGTTTACAAATGAAATATGTCTTCACAAATACTTAAAAGAAACAACATAAAAACAACGTCAAGAAATATGTCTTCACAAATACATAAAAGAATGAACATGAAAACAACGTCCATAACACAACATCTCCAACAACATTCCAACCTCATCTCCGAACAACATCCTACAACAAAACAAAAACATTCAAATATCATAAACTTCTAGAAACAAACAAAAAACTCAAAGTTCAACTCCAAAACGAGTATAACCAAACTTAACCCACCCCCACAACATTCAAACTTCATAAACATCTACAAACACACAAAAAACTCCGACTTTCTCCCCAAAATAATTATAAACAAACTCAACCCACCCCCCACAATATTCAAACTTCATAAACATCCATAAACACACAAAAACTCAAAGTTCAACGGTAAAACGAGTATAACCAAACTCTACCCACCCCCCACAACATTCTCGATGCTCATAAACGTCCAAAAACACACAAAAAACTCCAAATTCAACACCAAAACGAGTATAACCAAATTCTACCCACCCCCACAATATTCGAACTTCATAAACATCCACAAACACAAAAAAAACTCCAACTTTCCCCCAAAACAATTATAACCAAACTCAACCCACCCCGCACAACATTCAAACTTCATAAACATCCGTAAACACACAAAAACTCCAAGTTCAATGGCAAAACGAGTATAACCAAACTCTACCCATCCCCTACAATATTCTCGGCGCTCATAAACATCCAAAAACACACAAAAAACTCCAAATTCAACTCCAAAACGAGTATAACCAAACTCTATTCACCCTCACAACATTCAAACTTCATAAGCATCCACAAACACACAAAAAACTCCAACTTTCCCCCCAAAATAATTATAACCAAACTCCCCACTCCCCACAACATTCAAACTTCATAAATATCCATAAACACACAAAAACTCCAAGTTCAACGGCAAAACGAGTATAACCAAACTCTACCCATCCCCCACAACATTTCTGACTCATAAACATCAAAAAACACACAAAAAACTCAAAGTTCAACTCCAAAACTAGTATAACCAAACTCTACCCACCCTCACAACATTAAAACTTCATAAACATCCACGAATACACAAAAAACTCCAGCTTCCCCAAAACAATCATAACCAAACTCAACCCACCCCCACAATATTCAAACTTCGTAAACATCCACAAACACGAGGATACCATATTTTAAGAACCACTTTATTGCTATTTATTTATTTATTTATAGAATATATATGTATTTAATTTGATACTTTTGCAAATAAAAAAAATTACAGATGTTACCATATTACGAATTGGACCCCATATAAGATTCCACCCTATATGTTTTTTNATAATCAAAAAAAAAAAAAAAAAAACATGTGTTAGTGATTAAGAGGTCAATGGCTCTCAACTCTTTATTATACTCAAGAAAGAAAAAAAAGGAAAAAGCATAGTTACGAGGATGAGTGTGTTCAAGCATACCATATTCAAGGACACTAATGAAAAAGCCAATACAAGTGAGTATAGAGCATAACTTTGCTTAGCACTCTTCTTGATTCTATTATTCCAAACAAGCACTAAATTCTAATGTTGCCATTCAGATATTAGAAATTCAAAAGGGTCTGGCACTGTCATTTGAAAAGGGCAATCTCACTTTTAAAGACATATCATTAATTTCATTTCCATTTTCATTAATTATTTTACAATTTTATACTCTCATATGTTGATGGACAAGTAAGTCAGAGGAGTTTTCATATTGTCTAATATCGTAAGAGCTTAGAGACTTGACATCCAAATAGTACTGATTCATAATCGCCCACAATGTAAGTTTGTCTAAGAGAATAAAATGTGCAATGATAGACACAAAGCACTATTTTTTTTAGAGGGCTCATATGAGGTGGTCTATGACTCAACATACAATCTTTAAATAAGAGGAAAGATATTTTGGAGATAATTATTTTGATTAATATTGTGGTTTTGCTATATACTATGCATAAGTTGAAGGAAATCGATCACGAGGATTTCCATGAGCAGAGGAAAGATGATTCCAAATTACAATCATATATGAATTTTACAATTACAATCATAAATAAAAATATACGGTTATGCATTCATTACAGAAATTATAGCATGATACAACAAATAATCAAGGAGAAATCTACACACATTTTTAGAATCATCTCCACGCTCATTGATCACGAACGCTCGAACACAACAACCTCAAACGCTCGTCCAACACGGCCACTACACTGCACGAACACCGCGCATTCAAACTCAGCGATCGTCTCGGTCACGAACACCCTAACAGCACGAACGACCTCTACAAAACCTCGACGGTGTCGAGTTGAGTATGACACTACCAAGAAGGCTACCTTGGTATTCTCGGTGTGAGAATCCAGAGGGTGGGCTCTGTTCGGACTTGGTTTGAGGCAGAAGAATGGAGGAATCAACAATCATGTAAACGATTGAGCAAGTGGGAGAAGGCTGAACCTATCGTACAGGTCGATACCCAATCGTTTAGCAAAAGCTAAGCGATCGTTTAGCTGCGTATCTGTTGCCTACAAACACTACACGATCGTTTAGCTCTCTCCAAGTTGTCGCTAGTAAATCCTATTTACTTGACAACTTCCGTGAGATTGTTTTCAGAGAGAGAATTCACAAAATCTCAAAACTTCAACATTACTCCAACATTACTAAAATTAGGAAATTTTTTTTTATTTTTATCTCACGGTTACCATGAAACCACCAATAACCTCCCACTCAATTGGTTATTAGAGAAAAAGAATTAATTATCCAATAATTAATATTATTATAAATATAAATGATAACCAATTTATATATTTATAATCTATAGTTTTAATATTTTCATCTTATGAAACATATAAACCATAGCTCTTTTTCTATTCCATGACACTTATGTAAATCTCATTTAAAACAATCCTCCATTAGATGTATCTCATACATCATACCGATCATATCATATATAATCGAATTACCTCTTGTCAAATTTGAACATTTCAACATCAAAAACCAAGAACTGATCCTCAACCGAATCCATTGAGCTACCAAGGGGACTTTATGGGACCTGTAGCTCGAAGCTCTAATGGTACGTGAATAACTGATTAAACTCTTTAGTTATGAGATCCACCATCGTTAACTGCCAGACACTTCACTAAAGGACCGACAGCTGAACTCTCCTTACCACAGATATATTATATGTCCATCTTTAACCCATCAGAGTGCGACAACCCTTCACAGATCGCTCGTAAGTACAGTTGGGCCAATAACCGTTTATGCCCCTGTAGTTACATCTAACTCTTTAAGTACCACTGATCTCCCTAATGAACATAAGTCCATAATCCTACTATGATTGAGCCCTCTCTTCCAAAGAGAAGTTGTGGCTATAGGATTGTATCAACAGCAGTGGAAGCACAAGGATCATCTAAGCACTCAAATTCACTAATTTTGGTATAATATAAAGCATGCTTCTGCTAGAAAAATGGGTTTCAAGACATATCTCTTGTAGAACTTCTTCAAACCTCCTTCTCCAGTTGCAATCTTTTCCATATCTTGTTGTAGACCGCCTCAAGATCTTTTCCACTATTTCTCTGGTGCTCTAGATTGAGTTGTAGGACTCAAAACAAGCTTGAATCAAGGGATGAAGAAGAAAAGCTCACTGCTACAACCTTGTTGAAGAACCATTCTTCAAACCGAATTTTCTCTCAAAACTCTATAGATTGCATGCCCGATTTTCACAATCTCTTCATTATTATTGCAGATCAACATGCAAAGAGAAAAGCTACATGAGTTGCAGCTCATGCTTGGAGAAGACAAAGGCAAGACATTGCAATATGTTGTGAGCTAGTTAGGTGATGGATAATGGAAAAATCCATTTTTCATTTTGTGTTTTTGTTTTCCAATTTTTTCCAATTTTATCTAAAAATCAATTTTTGATTTTAAAAATCTATTTTATTTTAAAAAATGAAAAATAAATTAATTTCATAAATTAATATTAAATAAAACTTCATTAATTTAATATCAAATATTAAATTAATTTTAAACACATATCCATCTTTATATATTTAAATCATATTTAAATATATAAATTCTCCTATTCTGTTTAATTCTAAAATTAAATATAATTATATCTCATATAATTACTAATTCCCTTAATTCTAATTTGAACGTTTCAAATTAACTTATCACGCTATTCTAGAGCTAGTCCGTTACGAGCTAGTAGGGGGACCTCGCGGACCTACAAATTATGAGTTCCACTGATCCGAGATTAATTAGCTAAACTCATTAGACCAAATTAATCTCCATTCGTTAACTAATGGGTCACTCCACTAAAGCCCATAGTTTCACTCCCCTCACTGTAGATATATTATGTCCACATGATTTAACCATAATCAGCAAGTCGACCCTTCACAAGTTGTCCGTAATAATGGCTGGGTCAAATATCTGTTTTACCCCCGAGATTACGTCTTATTTCTCAAGTCCCTACTGATCCTCTAATGAACAACTGGTTTATTATCCAATCACCTAACCAAACTCTCTCAGCTCAGTGAGAGGGTGGGGCCCCTTGTTCAAGACTTGGATTCAATACTTGAGAGAACAACATTTCTCCTATCCCTAAATCGGGTAGGTATGAACTCCGTCTTTACACCCTATATTCCTAGCTATCTATCCGGTCTTACCCCTGAAATGGGAGTCTTATAAGCCGGCACTGTTGAGCCAACCCTTAACTATGCAAAATCTAAGGGCAATTCCTGAATAAACAGGAGTTCATAGTTAGCTCAGGATAAGATTGAGTTGCCTAGGTTCATCTAGGTGAAATAGTCAGTCTTAAACAGTAAACAACATTATAAAAGTAAGAAGTGACTTATTTCTTGGTCCTGATCTTATGCAAACTCATTGCATAGGACGCCCTCCACTTCTCATGTCATAACATGTACGGAATTAGGATCACATCGTATGTAGCACTTTACAACTCTTTGTAACAACTACAGAGTAGGCCGCATCCAATGGTATTACCAGAATAAGGTACCCAACTTCATTCATGTACCATAGATCATTTTGACTATTTACTCGAACTCGATCCACTCTTATGATAAAGTTCAAGTACTCATACAATAGTCATGGGTCTTAGTTTATTGGATTTAGACTTTCATACAATTTATGAGATCAATAACAAGTATATTGATAATAGAAAATGTTTATCATTTTACAAGTTTTACTGTTGGTCTTGCTCATTATTATCAGTTGACTCCACCCTTATCAGTCTCAATTAGGAAGCTGGACAATCTATAAATGAGTATCACTACTCTTCAGCCTATTTGGACACAGTTGGATTAGGCTAAAATCAGCCCTGAGCATCTAGGGCTCATCAAAGTCCTCATGGGACTTCGTCTAGAATATGAATCAGTTCATGCAGCCTTATTCATCGCAGTCCCTTACCATCATTGGATGCAATAGTTCAGGAAATTTTCTTTGAGGAGAAAAGGCTTGGCATAGTCTCCTCTCTATCTTTTGATACTACTCTTGCAACCATTCATCCATGACCTGCAACTGAATCATTTTTCTGCAAGAATTGTAAATTTCATGGACATAAATTTAATAATTATTTCATCATTGAATGCAATTATTGCCACAAGCGAGGTCATATTTTAGACAACTGCCCTACTCGACCTTCTTACCCTGCAAAACCAAAGAGTTCTTACAAATCAGGTTCTTCACTTGTTGTTGTTGCTGCCACCTCCACTGATATCCCTAACCCTCCTAGTCTTCAACTTAGTGATCTTCATGATTTATTGAAATAGATGATCGCTTCCAATCTCCTGCTCTTACTATCACACCAGGTATCTCGTGGCTTCTTGATTTAGCTTGCTGTAATCATATGACATTGTTATTATCTTCCTCTACACCTGTTCACTCTCTTTCTCCAATTTATTCTGCTGATAGAAATCGCATGCCTATCTCTCATATTTGAATTGTTGACACACCCACCATGAATCTTTCTAATACTTATCATGTCTTTAATCTGACGTTTAACCTTGCCTCAGTTGATTATTTGTGTGATCTTGGTCTAACTGTTCTTTTCTTTTCCCATGGTTGTCAGGTTCAGAATCCATAAATGGGACAGGTGATTGGTATGGGTTAAAAGGTGGGAAGATTATTTGAGCTCACGTCATTTCAGCCACTTGACGTGCCTCATATTTCTACCTCTATTGCTAATTCTAATATTTATCAGTGGCATCTTTGTCTTGGTCATGTCTTCAAACAAACTTCGTAGTTTAGTTGGTACTTTAAATAATGTCTCTAAGTTTAGTTCTTTTGACTGTTTGCATTGTAAACTTGCAAAACAACCTGCTTTATCTTTCCCTCATTCATCATCATTGTGTGATACACCTTTTGGTCTTTTCCATTTTGATACTTTGTTATATTTATTGATGACTACTTACGTTTTACCTGGATATATTTTCTTAAAAATCGTTATTCTCTACGGATTTATATTGACTTTGCCAATATGGTTCACACTCAATTTTCTCAACCCATCAAAATTCTTCGCACAGATAATGCAATGGAATATAAAGAATCCCACCTCCTCTCCTTTCTCGTCGAACAGGGCACTCTTGTCCAACGTTCCTGTCCTCACACATCTCAACAAAATGGTTGAGCAGAACGAAAACATCGCCATATTTTGGATTCTGTTCATGCTCAACTTCTCTCTACTTCTTGTCCTGAGAAGTTTTGGGGTGAAGCTGCTCTCACATCTATATATGTTATCAATCAACTTCCTTCCTCTGCTATTCACAACTTATCTCCTTTGAACGACTATATGGTACTATTCCTTCTTACTCTCATCTTAAAGTATTTGGTTGTGCATGTTTTGTTTTGCTTAAGCCTTACAAACATAACAAACTTGAACCTTGCACCTATCTGTGTTGTTTTCTTGGATATGGTACTAAAAATAAGGGTTTTCGATGTTGGGATCCTATCTCTAATTAATTATATATCTCTCGTCATGTCATGTTATGGAAACATCACATGTTTTCCAGTCTTTCTTCATTTCATTCATCCCTATCTAGCCCTCATTCATTTTTCACTAATCCTTCTGGTCCTTTATTTCCCGATTGTGATCCTATACCCAATTCTGGGTCTTGCCCATTCTCTGTCTCCAAGCTCAATCAATCTGCTCCTGTTGACGAGATTTCGACCTTACCATCTGCCTCCTATGTGGACAACTGACCCTATGCTTGTTCGTCGATCCACTTAGGTAAGAGAACTACCCATTCATCTCAAAGATTATCACTGTTTCTCTACTATCATGTCTTTAGTTGAACCTTCTTCCTATCAAAAGGCTTGTATTAACCCTCTTTGGAAGCAAGCAATGAATGAAGAACTTCAGGCTTTAGAAAAGACTCATACTTGGGATTATGTGGACCTCTCCCCAGGAAAGAAACCTATAGGTTGTAAGTGAATTTATAAAATCAAAACCCACTCTAATGGATCTATTGAACGTTGTAAAGCTTGGTTGGTGGCCAAAGGTTATTCTCAGGAATATGGTATTGATTACAAGGAGACATTTGCTCCTGTTGCTCATATGACTTTTGTTCGCAGTCTTTTGGTTGTAGCTGCTGCTAAATAGTGGCCTATTTTTCAAGTGGATGTCAAAAATGCCTTTCTCAATGACACTCTAACTGAAGAAGTTTACATGAAGCCCTTCCTGGCACTTGTCCTCCACTATAGAAAGTGTATCTTCTTCATCGTGCTCTATATGGGTTAAAACAAGCTCCACGAGCTTAGTTTGCAACCTTCAGTTCCACCATCACTCGGTTGGGGTTCACATCCAGTGCTCATGATTTATCACTATTTTCTCATCAAATGCCTTGTGATATTGTTCTTCTTCTTTTATATGTGGATGATATGATTATTACAGGTAATGATTCCCAAGCTATATCTGATCTGCAATGCTATCTGAGCCAACACTTTGAAATGAAGGATTTGGAACCACTCGGTTATTTTCTTGGTCTTGAAGTGACACCCTATTCTGTTAGATACTACTTATCACAAGCAAAATATGTCACTGATCTTTTGGCTCGATCTGGCATCACTGACTCTGTCACGTCCTCTACCCTGCTGGATTCAAATGTCCGCCTAACTCTTTTTGATGGTGTACCTCTCGAAGATCCCACACTATATCGAAAACTTTAGGGAGTCTTATCTACTTAACGGTGACCCGTCCAGATATTGCCTATGCAATTCATGTTGTTAATCAATTCATGACAGCTCCTCGGACTATACACTTCGCTGGGTTTCGCATTTTACGCTATATCAAACGTACTTTGGGCTATGGTCTTCAGTTCTCTCTCAGTCGTCCTTGGTTCTTTCTGGATACTTTGACACAGACTGGGCTGAAGATGCTACTGATAAACGATCTACGACAGGGTTCTGTTTTTATTTAGGGGATTCTCTCATCTTCTGACGTAATAAGAAGCAAAGTGTTATTTCCCATTCCAACACAGAATCTGAATATTGTGCACTTGCTGATGCTACTTTAGAGTTATTATGGCTTCGTTGGCTCCTTTTAGATATGGGAGCTCCTCAACACTTTGCCACTATTCTTCACTGTGATAATCGTAATGCTATTCAGATTGCTCATAATAATGTTATTCATGAACGAACTAAGCATATTGAGAATGACTGTCATTTTTTCTGACACCATCTTCAAAGCTCCACTCTTAGTCTACAGTCCATATCCACTACTGAGCAACCAGCAGACATCTTCATCAAAACTCTCTCTCCTGCGCGTTTCACTCAGTTACATTGCAAAATCAAGTTGGTCTCGATCCTACCAACTTGAGTTTGAGGGAGGGTGTTAATATATTTTAATTTTAGCAGTATCTCAGGGATTTTTGGTTTGTGGTTAGTTTGCTCTACTTAATTAGGATTTTTACCCTATTTTTAGCTTCCCCTATGTATATTTATTGAGGCATTACCTATGTATTCATTAAGAAATACACGAAATACACACAAAAACACAGATCTATCACAACCAGCAATGTTCAATTTTTGCTAAAACGCAAGGTTGAACCATGATTGTATGTCGGTGGAAGATTGTGACTTATATGCAGGCGAAGGGTTAGTGCCGTAATTTTCATTAGATGAATTTGGTGATTTTGTCAAAATGTAACAAGGATTTAATAGTTAAAAAAATTAAAGTATGTGTGTTCTTTGGTTTCATGGGTTTCCGTAGAAGGAAAAAAGAACATAGTCCAAAAGTAGCCATTTTTTTAAAAATATTTATCATTTAATTACATAAATGGAATCCGACAAACCAATACTTTGTCGACGGTTGTTTAGAGATTAATTTGTAGCAGAGAAGAGAATAATTTTGTGAAATTTTTGTCGAATCTTTTTTGTTTGATTTTGCTAAGTTTAATTGATTATTTAAGTTTAAAATTAGGTTAATCCTATTGTGAATTTATGATTAAATTTGATTAATCATGTTGTGGATTCAAGTTTAAACTAATCATTTGTGAATTTAAGTTTAAATTTGATTAATCATGTTGTGGATCAAGTTTAAATTGATTATTTATGGATTTAAGTTTAAATTTGATTAATCATGTTGTGGATTAAACTTGAATTTGATTCATAATTTTTGGTAATATTCACAGATTTATGTTACTTTAATTGTATTCTATTGTATGCAATTATTGGGTGAATTCTGGTAAAGACTATTTAATGTTATTCTTCTATTATTTTTGTACAATAACATTATTATGTTATTGTGGATTGAATTGGTCAAAATAATATGTTATCAAAGTAGCCTCTGTTATCTATATTAGTTTAATTATGAAATACAAGATGTACATATTCATGAATTTATGCGGATAATTATCGACACAAGGGAAAAATAATCATTTAGCCAAATTGTGGACATGAATGTAGTAATGAGTATATGACAATTATAAGGACTACTCATGTGGAAAATAGTCAGTCCAAAGAAATGCTATTTTTTTTAAAGAGTTTACTATCAATACTTTGATTACTACATTGGGAATACCATTTATAGTTGGTGTCTTTGCCCAAAGGCTAGAATCAATGTTGTGCTAGATATCTTGTTAAAGAGGTCCACCATATATGTAAAATTAATTTTTCATATTTTAATTGTGAGTATATGTTTTATGGTTTATTGTTTCAATTGGCCTTACTCAAATATATGAAAATCTGAGTATAATCCCTAAGTTGAATGGATCAAACTTCAAGAATTTAGAAGGAAAGGCTATAGATACTTCTCGGGTGTATGGATCTTGACCTTGCATTAAGGACCAATAAACCTACTTGTACTGAGGAACAACCGAATCTAATATTGAGAAGTGGGAACGGTTAAACCACATGTGTTTGATGATCAATAGACACTCCATTCCGAAGTCTTTTCAGGATATATTACGAAGAGTGAAAATTTCAATAAAAAATGAAAAGGGGCAACAAATAGTTTTTTTTTACTTCTTTAACTTCCATGACTTCTTTGATGAGCACGTGTCTGAGATGTTACTAAATCTTATATGCTTTACCAATATTTTACATAATGATTTTGATGAATTTCAATGATGTTTAAGAAAGATAAACTTATGTTTATATGAAATTACCACTCACTTGGCTTCAGCTCATGTTTTCAATATTTTATATTTTCCCCTAGGTAACGACCAAGTTTCTGGCGCCTGCTGATTCAACAAACGCCACTAGTGCTATTAGACACCTATTGTATTGTTTGTGCATATATTTGAGAGTATTTCAGGATTGTTAACCTTGTGAGTTACATGTCATGGGAGGTTTTGTTAAAAATAATCCTTACTGTTTGTCTGTAAATCTTTTTAAACAGTATTGTGATTTAAACTGAGTTGAATTATTAAACTCTGTTAATGAATGTAAACTATATTAAAAATTGGTTTGGAATTTTGAGTTGATCTTGAGTACATGATATGTTAAGAGTTGGGACATTAGATGTCATAGAGAGAAGTGATGTTTAATGTCTTTACGCTTCATTCTAGGTTAGAGGAGAGATCTGGAACTGGGTATGACAAGTTAGTATCAAAGGCAGGCTTTTTGGGAAACCTAAGGGTTTTAGGCCAGAGAGTCAACATGAGTTACAGTTACACTAATAAGTTTGCATTGGTCTTTTCACGAAATGTGTGTGATACATCATTGCATTTATAAGAATCGTGTCTCATCATGGCGAATGACAAAGGCAACCATTGAAGGAACTATAAGTGCTACTGGTAAACTTAAGGTGAGAAAGAAAGAGTTTGGTGGTGAAACTAAGTACTTCTAGATCGAAAATGACTTAAAGAAAATCGATGGATGGTCATTTAAATCAGGAAGTTGTTACAAGAACTAGTGATTAGACAGGTTAGTCATGAGAAAAGCTTTGAGATTAAATGCTTAAAAGCATTGTGAGTAACAGTTTTCAATGGAGCAATTGATTATGTGGATGCAAGAATATGGTTAGCCAAGTTAGGAGAATGCTTCAAAAAGATGAACTATCCTGCTCACAAAAGAGTAAAACTTATTACATCCTTGTAGGTGAAATTGATAATTGGTGGCGCATGTTTGAAATCAGTCATGAGGGAAAATAAGAGGTAAGCTGAGAAAAGTTTGAGGAAGCCCTCCGTGAAGAGTTTTATCCAAGGTCATTATGTAGTACCAATTGCAGGAACGGTGAAGTTCCACAGCAGAAGCGGGGATTGGTCCCAAGATTTTATTTTCACAGAAAATAAATTTTAAAGAACACAAAATATGCATTATTCAGAAATTACAACATGTTAGAGAGGGAAAAATAAATTAAGGTTTAGGAAAGACTTACCCTTGAAGAATTGGAACCTTCTTCACGAAATTCCCTCTCCAAAAATGATGATCCAAGATGGCCACCACCACAAGAGTTTCCTCTGTATTCTTTTTAGGGAGAGAGAGTTGATTGAGAGGAGAAGAGAAAATTTTCTTCTGTGTGAGTGTTGGTTGATCTAGGGAGATCAATCGTATTCCATAAGCTCTATAAAGAAGATGAATACATTAAAACCAACCCCTTACACCACGTCTTCCACCAAAGAGAAAAGAGGGAGAGAGAGTTACAACTCCATCCCAAATTAATTTAAAAAATTAAAATAATTTAACAAATTATTTCAATAAATTAATATATATATATATATATATGATAACCATCTTATCATATAGCATATATTAAACTATATGTTATATCAAATATATCACATAACCTATAGTTTTATTTCTCTCAATCATTTGTGGTGTTTAATATAAATCATATTTATATTAAATTTAATTATATGAATTCAATCCATATAATTAATATTTGAATCATACTCAAATATTTAACTCCTCTCAAAATAAACTTTATATGATAATGTATCAAATACATTATATTATTTATATCACATATAATTAATTTAAATTAATTATATCATATATAATTAATTCCCTCAATTAATTTGAACAATTCAAATTAATCCAAAAATAATTCTCAATAATCCTTGTTGAGCTACATAGGGGTAGATTGAAGCTCCAGTTGGTACTTGAATGATTAATTAAACTCCTTTAATTAAGTTATTCAACATCCTTTAACTATCGGTCACTCCACAAAGACCGACAATTGCACTCATTGCACTACAAATATATTTATGTGTCCATTGGATATAACCAGTCAACGATGCGATGACCCTTCATAAATTGCTTGTAAGTACAACTGGGCCAAAATTATCATTTTGCCCCTGTAGTTACATTTAACTCCTTAAGTACCCATGATTCCTCTAATGAACAATAAGTCATAGTTCCACTATAACCAAGCTCCTTTCGAGCTAAGAGAGGGTGTGGCGCCACATTGTTTAAGCCTCAGAATCAGCCTTTAAGGGAGCAATTTATCTACTTACCCCGACATGAGAGAATGAGTGAATTTCGTCTTGCGTAGCTGTGTTCCTAGCTCTCCAATCAGACGAATCTCCAAAATGATAGGCTTATTAAGTAGGCAATCTGCCCACTCTTACCCATACAAATCAAAGGACCACCTTCATAGGCAGGAGTTTACAACTTACCCAGAATTCAGGTCATGTGACCTATGGTCATCCCGGTGAAATGTAAGTCTTTCTTTTAATGGTGTTATATAATGAGATTAGTCATTTTGTGGTCCGGTCTTATACAAACTCCTTTGTATAGAACACCCTTGCTCACATGTTTCTACATGAATGATCAGAATTAGATCATTTATAGCACTTTACAACAATTGTAAAATCTACAATGCGGGTCATATTCGTAGCGTTACCAAGATAAGGGACCTAGCCTTATCCATCTACTACATACTATTTAGGTTATCACTTAACTATGATCTATCTATATGTCTTTACATACGTGTTTAAGCTACAGAAGATAACCTTGGATGTTAGTTTATTGGTTTTGTTGGTTAATGCTACTAGATGTTAAATAAAACATCTCATATTTTATTAATAAAAAATTTATTTGTATATTACAATTAAAAATGAAATGAATTTTGAGATTGGTATAGGGCTCCATGACAACATGGAGAAAAGTTTAAGGAACTATTCAAGTATGCCACTGTTCTGTTTGAAAACGAAGTTGATAAGTGTTGAAGGTTCGAGAATGGATTACAGGATGAAATTCAAACCTCTATCATAGTAAGTGTGAAGTGGAAATATTTCTCAAAATTGATAAAGGTAGCTAAAAGAGTGGAGAAAAGTTTGTTGGGAAGAAGAGATAAAGGAAAAGCAAAAAGGGATGTTTTGTGGGCAATTCCTCGAATACACCGCATGAATAGTTAAATAGGAGTTTTGTACTTAGTGTCATGAGCGGAGGAAGTTTCAAATTAAGGTGTGATTCAAGAGTGACAGCAGGAAGGGAAAACCTAGGGTTAGGAGATTTCAATCGTCCTGTAGTTTTGACTAAGAGGCTAAGTAAGAGAAAGCTTAGAGAAGCAGTGGCAAGTGGAGATGTGCAACATTATTATTCATCCTGTGGCAAGCATCACTAGAGTTCGTGTTTGAAAGGAACCATTGTATGTTATAATTGTGGACAACTTGGTCATTATAGGAAAAGTGTCCACAACTGTTACTTGGGGGTGATATGCAAATGAGTAATTTGGTGTCTGGAAGTTCATTGTATAGAATATTTATGGGTTGAATTCTTGTGTGTGGTGTTATTTTCTTGACTATGTGGGTTTGTTAGCATTAATGACATAGTGGTATGGTTTGATACCTTGAGCTATCCAAAAGTGGATGTTACTCTTGAAATAACGTAAAGGAGTGGCAGGAGAATCCTTTCAGCTAGTATGTTATTGTTGAAGAAGACAAGTGATAACTTATAGAAATACAAGTTATCGTCTCTCGAAAGTTGGTACAATCAGAATTCTTAATGATAAAATCTCATCTTTCTTAAAGGAAAATGCATAGAATCCTTCAAACATTACTAACCTTTACAAAAACATTCTTTTTAATAAAATTGTGTCACTAACACATCTCATCCCAGAATTTCAATAAATTTCAGTAAGTGTCGCAGACGCAACTAACGCAAGGGCACACATCTGAAGGATTCAAATGCATAGCAGATACATTGGTTCGAGCTGTTCCTATCAAATCACCACTTGCAAGTATGGGCATCTGAATGTCGGGATCTGAAAAGAAACTGAAATGCCAGGCGACTAACTAGGGCATGGAAATTAATGCTGTCATATCATAAATTATTGAGGGAAAATTCCTATAAATAGAAAATTTGCGATCGAAAAATGTAGAATAATGTAGAGAGAGTATTTTAGAGCTTAGAATAGAGTAGTTTTGCTGCTATAAGAAGATCACAGGAGGAAAGAACCATCACCATTGTTGATCAAGGAGAATTGAAGAGAGCCAAGCTCGAGAGAGAACTTTTCTTCATTACTTTAACAAGTTGGTTGTACACACATTAATATCAAGCCAAAGAAGACAAGAAATTGGACTCTGCAGCTTGACTCTTTTCTTTTTATTTTATTTCCATTCATCATTCATGCGATTAAGTGTGTTATTGTAAATCAATCTTTATAAAAATCATGAATTCAATCCACTCACATTTGCCTATGCTTACAATCTACTGTGTTAAATGTGTTTGTGACTTTGTGCATGCTAAAATTTTAAAATATTTAATAATTCTGATCACTTGGTTGAAGTTATCTCAACTAAACCATTCGAGAGAATATGATAACTAGAAATGCATCATGTCAGAATGCACAATAGCTTTAGAGATAAAGATACTTGTGTTTCACTATTTTATGTACCCAACGCATGCACCTTAGAGATAGGTGAAGGATCTCTAAATCTAGAGAACCAATGAACAGAAGTAGATCTTCCAAATGAAGGAACTCTTATTCAAGAGAACCATTGAGCGGAAGCCAGATCGTTCCAAACCCATTGTGAAAGAATAAAGCATTTACAAACATACAACCACTATTATGCATTATCGAGCAAATTACAGCATGCTTTCAATAAAAACAAAGGGAATCGAGTATCATACTTTTGAAGAACTGTTCTTCACTTATTCCCTTGATCTACACCAGTCACACGTCCCAAAAAACTCGATCACGAGCATGAACACAATGATGAACCAGTGAATTCTACGAACTATCAGATTCTCAAACCCAATTGAGTGATAATCGATCCTCGACCCTCGAACAGCAACATTCGACACTACCACTCGGTTGTCTTGATATTCTCGGTGTGAGAATCCAGGAGGTGTGGGCTCTGTATGGATTTGGTAGAGGGAAGAAGGAAGTATACGATCAAGTTAAACAATCGAGTAATTGAGAGAAAGGCTTAGTCTACGTATAGACACTGGGTACTCGATCGTCTAGTAAACTTGCTCTTTGTTTACTCTCTCAAAGCGCTATTGTATAGCTCTCTCTTTTCACTCGATCAAAATGATGCGCACTTTGCAATAATGAAAAAAATGAAAACACTTTTCACTTTTTATTCTTCAGTTATTAAAACTGATAATAACCTCCCACTTCATGCACGGTTAAAGGAGAAACCGATCACAATTATCTCATAATTGTTTTTATTATAAATAAATATAATAACTAATTTATCATATTATATTTATAACCTATAGTTTTAATATCACATCATATGTAATATTTAAACCATAGTTCTTTTCTCCTTTATTTAGTATAAATCCTATTTATATTAATTCCTTNATATTTAAACCATAGTTCTTTTCTCCTTTATTTAGTATAAATCCTATTTATATTAATTCCTTCAATTAATGTATTTAATACATCAAATCAATTATATCACATATAATTGAATCAATTTAATTATATCATATATAATCAAATTCCCTTTTGTTAATTTGAACATTTCAAACTAACCAAAAAACTGATTCGCAACTTAAATCCATTAAGGTACCAAGGGGACCTTATGGACCTGTAGTTTGAAGCTTCAACGGTACGTGAATAACTGACTAAATTCTTTAATCACGATATCCACTGTCCATTAACTGCCGGGCACTCCACTAAAGACCGACAACTGCACTCTTCGCACTACAAATATATTTCTATGTCCATTGGATATAACCAATCATCGGTATGATAACCTTTCACAGATCGCTCGTAAGTACAGCTGGGCCAATTTACCGTTTTTCCCCTGTAGTTACATCTAACTTCTTATGTATCACTGAATCCTTTAATGAACAATACATCATAGTCTAATATGAGTGTACACTTCTCGGGCCATGAGAAAGTGTGTGGTGCCACATTGTTTAAGCCCCGAATTCAACCCTTAAGAGAGCAATCTATCTACTTACCCCTACTTCGAGGAAGGACTTAATTTCGTCTTGTGTAACTGAGTTCCCAGCTCCCCAATCAGACGAATCCCCAAAGTGGTAGGTTTGAGTCGGCGATCTGGCCACTCACACCTATGCAAATCAAATGACCGTCCTCATAGGCAAGAGTTCCCAACTTCCTAGCTCCACAATCAAACGAATCCCCAAAGTGGTAGTTTGATTCGTCGATCTGGCCATTCACACCCATGCAAATCAAATGACCGTCCTCATAGGCTGGAGTTCCCAACTCACTCAGGATTAAGGTCATGTTACCTATGGTCATCCTAGTGAGAGGAAAGTCTCTGTCATGAACAACGTTATATCACGAGACTAAATCTGGCCACTCGCACCCATGCAAATCAAATGACCGCCCTCATATATAGGAGTTTCTAACTCATTCAGGATTAAGGTCATGTTACCTATGGTCATCCTACTGAAAAGAAAGTCTCTGTCATGAACGACGTTATATCACGAGACTAAATATTTCGTGGTCCAAACTTATTCAAACTCCTTTGTATAGAGCATCCCACTCGTATGTCTAATACACGAATGATCAGGATCAGACCATTTGTAGCACTTTACAACAATCGTAACACCTACAAAGTGGGCCACACTTGTATTGTTACCAGGAAGGTTTACCTCATTTATCCATATACTACAGACCATTTAGGTTATCACTTAAAGCACGATCCACTCGTATGTCTCCACATACATGCTTAAGTTACAATAATAACTAGAGATCTTAGTTTATTGGTCTGTGGTAATGCAACTCAAATATCTCATATTCCATAGACTAAAGTGAATAAAATATCTCATATTATAAATCACCAAATGCATACAGATGTTTATAAACTACATGACCCTACGAGATTTAGGGCATCAACTCCAACAATCTCGTATTTCTCCTAAAGCTAGTGGAGTGTATAAGATAATCTCATTACAAGTACACAAAACAATAAACTAGGGCATAAAGGCCCAGTACAACATCTCCACTTGCCCTAGTCCAACCGCGGTCAGTCCTGTAGACCCATACTCTGCAGGTGACCCTCAAACACTGTAGCCGTGAGAGCCATCTTAAACAGATCAACAATGTTGTGCTCCAAAGCTATCTTCATGACAATCACATCCCCTCAAGCTCACGGGAATTCGCCACAACACCACTATTATCTTCGTGACAATCACGTCCCCTCGAGGCTCACGGGAATTTGTCATAGCAACATTGTGCTCTGAAGCTATCTTCATGAGATGGTATTTCCACTCAATATGCTTTTCGCGCTTGTGACTCCGAGGCTCATGGAAATTCGCCACAATACCACTATTATCACAATAAGGGTGATGGGCCTAGTCATGTCTGGAACAACTTCTAGATCTGTCAGGAAATTTTTGAGCCAAACGATCTCCTTAGCAGCTTCACAAGCCGCTACATACTCGACCTCCATGGTGGAGTCACTGATGCACCCCTACTTGGTGCTTCGCCATACTACAGCTCCTCCATCAAGAGTGAACATTGATCTTAATGTGGATTTCCTAGAATCCTTATCAGTCTGAAAATCAGAGTTCGTGTATCCTGTAAGGATCAAATCCTTAGAACCATACACAAGCATGTAGTCCCTCATTCTCTGAAGATACTTGAGGATGTTCTTGACGGTTTCCAGTGATCCTATCCTGGATTAAACTGATATCTACTGACTATCCCCACAGCATAGCAGATGTTAGGTCTAGTACATAACATCGTGTACAACAAACTGCCCACGGTACAGACATAGGGGACTCGTCTCATTTCCTCAACCTCTTGAGGCATCTTAGGACACTGTTGCTTAGATAATGAAACTCCATGCTGAAAAGGCAATAAGCGCTTCTTGGAGTTCTGCATTGAGTACTTGATCAACATCTTGTCAACGTACGATGCCTGAGACAGTGCTAGTATTTTGTTCTTTTGATCCCAAAAATAAACTAAGCCTCTCCCAAATATTTGATTTGGAATTGGGTCGCTATCCAGTTCTTAACTGAAGTCAGTAAACCTACATCATTCCCAATTAGTAGGATATCGTCTACATACAATACTAGGAAAACTATTGAACTGTTGATGATTTTCTTGTAGATACAAAGCTCATCAACGTTTTGGTCAAAGCCATAAGATTTGATTGCAGTATCAAACCTTATGTTCCAAGATCGAGATGTTTGTTTCAGTCTATAAATGGACCGATTCAGCTTGCAAACCTTTTGCTCTTGATCTTGGGCTATGAATCCCTCGGATTGCACCATATAAATGGTCTCCTCAAGATTGCCATTCAGAAAAGCGGTCTTGACATCCATTTGCCATATCTCATAGTCATAATATGAGGCAATGGATAGGAGGATGCGGATAGACTTAAGCATGGCAACAGGCGAGAAAGTCTCCTCATAGTCAACTCCCTCTACCTGGGTATAACCCTTTGCCACAAGTCTAGCCTTGAAGGTTTGCACCTTCCCATTAGCACCCCGTTTCCTCTTGTAGATCCATTTACAACCTATAGGTTTAACCCCATCAGGTTGATCTACAAGATCCCAACTGAGAGTTGAAGTACAATTAAAAACTTGATGCGTTATTTATGAGTGGAATTATGGATGAAAGTGATGATGAAAATGCGTTGAGCAATCAAGTTTTTCTCAGTGGAATCCAAGTGTAAACCCACTGAGTTTTCTGGTAAGTCTAGGGTCGAACTCAGGGACTTAGGAAAAGCAATATGCGGTGGTAATTTCAAGAAGACCCTTGCGGTAACCAAATAAATCAAGTAGTTATTGGAAAGTTGTTTGCGATAATAAAATAAACAAAATGCCAGCGGAGTTTCGAAAAGAGTTGACAAAACGAGATGTGATGAGTATGGCGGTGACGGTTTGGGAAGGGTTCGGCTAACACTTCCTAGGATGCGTTCATGTTATGCGACATGCAACACACATACAATAGCAAACCATCTCTCGATGCGAATGCTACGGCTTCTAATGCTAGAAGACGCATGCGATATATGCCAACAAGTCTATAGAAACCTACACATAAGCCTCTATTCTTATTTATACGATGACAAAGCGACACACACATAAAAAGACGAACCACATAATATCCTACTTATCTCTAGGATGCATGCGATGCAGGTTGACAAACAGAGCTTATCTCTAAGTCCCTATCTCTTGTTTATGTAGTTCTAATCTTGCTCTCTCGAGTATAGATTCTCTAGCTCTCTCAAGTCTTAGGTTCTTTCTTTAGACTCTCTCTCGAGTAGCTCTAAAGGTATGTTGGGCACAACACAAAACAAGATAATCGCAAGCAATGAAGATCCTAGATCATGTTAGCTTAGTTCTTCTCACCATATTCGATAAGTTTAGCTACTCATGCGTGCTAAGAGAGTGAACAGATGTAGATAAAGAACTTCCGTTGTATAAATATAGAGTTGAAGTACAAAATAACAATGCAAGAAGAGAATAAAGAGCCTGGTAGCAATCTCTTGCTTCCCAAGCTTTTACATTGTCTTTTCTATTTGTGTTCAAAAGATAATCTCACTCTCGCGAGAGTCGACCTGCTCTCTGCTTTCTATGTCTCTGGGTTCTCTCTCGAGTTGCCCTGAGAAATCTTTCGGTGTCTCTTCCCTTCTCTTGCTCCGCCTTAAAAATAAAAGAAAACTATGGACAAGGTTGAAACTATGAACAAAAAGAATCGAACTTGCTGAACTAAACTTGTGAACTCGTGAACCCCTTTTTTGAAGGATGCCTTTGATATTTATAGAGCTTCAGGGTGAAAGGCGGCTTCTCTCTTATGATTACGCAAATGAGATGGCTTTAATTCTCTGACTGATGCACCGAATATTTGTCAGCGAAAAGCTGAGTTACTTATTATCGTTAGCGGCTTGTCAACTTAATTCGGATTCGACTGTCACCAACTTTTTGTCCCATCATGATTAATTATGCCTTTCACCCAGATGCACCCACTAAGTTGCGTTGGCTCTATACGGCAATCCTTCTTGAGCAGATGTACGCAAACACAATTCACCACAAAGCCTTGCGTTAATGCTGCACTCGTCCGTTGATTTCTTAAGGTCGCGCTTTTCACCTTGCGTCAATTCATATTCTGCATAAAAATACAAAAATTAACTGTTTCTATGCGATGAACGCATGCGACCGCAATGTTTTGAACTTAATGCTTTTTGGAGGCAATCTAACATATTTTATCAACGCAAGCCAACATTGTTTAAGAACTTAGCACTGTAATAACGTGCATTTTTGCCCGTTATCACACCCTCAAATTTAAACAATGCTTGTCCTCAAGCATAAGCTAAAGATTTCCTTTAGCAAGTCGACCGCAAATCTCTTTTCCTAGATTTCTCAAGGATACTTCATTCAAAT